>NW_022170250.1:3759803-4052014 GCF_008802855.1 Photinus pyralis
GCACACCTGATGGATGTTACAATGTACAATGTTTCAGCGTATGTTTATCCCAGGCTTTTAATTAGTAGGTAATTGGTAAATGAAGTACAAAATACAAAAACATGTTTATTATTTACATAGAAAAGTACTAACAGTTGACTTAAACTTGAAACTTGGCATAGAAACAGATTGATTTTTTAAATACCAACCCTTATGAAGTACTGATATTCATAATAAAAATATTTTCATATGGTAGGTATCGTTTTATACGTTTAGGTGATTACTGGTAATTATTCCTGAAACAATTCCTCAGAAACAACAACTTTCTGAGATTTAAGAAGGTTCTTTCTTCCTGCTAAGATATTCCTGTAGGTTTCTTACGAAAAATCGTCTTTAGCGATGAGGCGCATTTTTGGATGAATGGTTATGTTAACAGGCAAAATGGCCGAATATGAGACGACACAACTCACACGAGGATAAGTCCGTTCCTGATATGGCATGCAAACTAATTTCTAATAAATTCAGAAAAGATTGATCGGCAGAGCATGACTAAAACAGAACTGATAAATCAGTAATAAATAAAAGGTCGAAGGTAAAACAGGCTATAATGGTCAACGCGAGGGTCATCTGCCCTTTAGGTAATCAACCTCGACGAATCAAGCTATCGTCAAAGCTCTCGTCTGATACGACTTGGTTCAACAGACTATTGTGTTTCATTTTTTTTTACAACTATAGCGTTTATTGGCATTTCGTGGTGGTATGGGTGAGCCAGCCTGTATTATTATGAGAAAACGAACTTGTATCGATTCGTGGAGGTCAAGGTGTTCTGCTAAATTAATTTTTTTTTATCAGGGTTATTTACAGTATAGAATAACGGATTTCCACGCGATTCCTGAAAACCGATACAATGCGGGTTGTTAGCTATTCATTAGTGATGATATAAAAGAAATTACTTCGCGTTATTTAGATGGGAAATTTCTTTTTCCGTGTTTCTGCGTTTGGTATGTGCAATCTGCAAAAAAAGCAAGGGTAATTAATACCATCATCAACAGTTAAAGTATCCGAATTTTCACACTTTTATTTGAATGTTATCCATATCACCTTTTATCTTCATTTCTTCAAGTAAATTCTCTTTTTTCTTAAATTTTTGAGAATATTGTTGCCGAGGCTGAAATACTTACCAATTGTCTGCTGCTGACCGTAAATAATAAATGCTTTTCTTCTTAATACCTCGGCTTTTAGGGCCCTTATTCGCCTAGTGTAATGCTTTTCATTTCTCTGAAGTTGCAATTCGAGTTTGGAAGAGTGCCGAGGTGTCAAGCAATTCAAAATCAAATGCCTCAACTGCTTGCATTTTTTTTTGAACGGTTGGGCTTCAGGAATGATAAAAGTTTCCGTATTTAAGTAAACTTGTTTTGGAAAATTTTCAAACGTTCAAACGTTGAATCTTAGAAAAAAGCATCATACACATTCAAATGAGCCAATAAGTGATTCATACAATTTTAATTCATTTTACTAAAAAAAATTAGGTTAGGTTTGAAAGAATGCGATCGATGCCATCACGAATTTATGAACGATCAGATCATTTTTTTTTAATGAAAACTAGAGCATGTCAAGGTTCTGCCTGTAATAACATAATGTGTTTTACCGAGCATTTTCACATGTTTTGAAGGTTCACTATGGAAAAGTTTGCGAATGACTTCAATAATTGTGCATTGTGAATTATGTTCGTTTCTTTATGTTTGTCTATTATTATATAAGATAGCGATACTGGTTGGAAGGTCCAATCGCGCATAAATTATGGTCTTTTCTGCAGCTTTATGCCCCCCTTCTCAATATAGGTATTTAAAGTACAAAATGTATTATGGTTACAAAAAAAAATTAAAGAAAAAAGCATAATTTTTGGGTCTGAGATTGATTTAAAGAAACTGAATTAAAAAAATCGAACGTCAAAATAAAAGCCCTTTCAAACAAGCTATTACTCGATACCACTTGTCACTTAAAACTTTTAAGGGGGTGACAGAGGGTGAAAGGTGGAGTAATATTTGGATAGAAAGTCCCCCTTGAAAAATCTTTTAACGTGTCTCGGCGTTTTTCCTGTAATCAGTGGTTTTCGCTAAATCCGTGTGGGAAGTTTTCAAATGAACACCCTGTATAAAGCAAGGCGATTATGGAGACTCTTTTTCCTTAAATCTTTACACTCTTTTCTAATCCTACCGTGTAACGTGTTAGGGGTTACCCGATAGTACCAACCTTTGGAAGGGAGAGAGAAGGGAATGTATCGTATGAGTCGGCGTGTACTGAGGGAAGGAGGCTAACATTAAGTAAAAACCTACGGAAAAACTGCTGGAGTAGTATCTTCCCTTCGGCACCCCAGTCCTTCCATTCCCATCCTGAACATACAGGGTGTTTGGGTTAATTCAACCATACCTCATGGCATAAGAACTCGAAAAATTTGACTTTTGTCTTTCAGGAAAATGTATTGCCAATCAATTGCTCCTTATAACTTTAATATCAAGGTGAAGCATCAGGGAAGATTTTAGAGGATACTGTGTTGACTGAGACAAATTACCTTTCTTTTTTTTTAAGGTGAAAATTGCAACCAGAAATTATTGGTAAAAAATAAACACGGAAAATATTGAGGACGTCTCCTTGATACATTGCTTTTTATAAAATGGTTTAAATTTAAATGGAAACCTATGTTGACTCCGCAAGATTAAAAAGTGTGAAAAGACTGGTAACAAATTCAGGGGTTTCTTAAGATAAAAATACAAATAGAAAAAATACACAACATACAACAGTTTAAATGATAATAATATGTAACAACGTGGTCGAAGGACACGAACTAAAAGGGGACAAAAATACACCTAAAAACGAAAGAACTTGCGGCTGCTTACGGAGACACTAGATATGTTGGGAAAAGCTGGCGCCAGTAACTCTTGTTTCCCTGTTCGGGAGCCGTGCCCAAAAATTAGAAAACAGCCCTCTGGTGGTCGAGAAAGCCAAGGCTATAAAAAGAAGGGGGAAAATAAGAAAGATTAATTAAGAGGAGCATAAAAAATGTTTAATCTCGCCTGGGACTTTTCTTGAAAATGCAAAATAAATTATGACTTGGATAATAAATGCAAACTGTTTGCTTTTTTTTTGAAGGAAGTAATCTAGGGGAGGAAAAAGGGATGAGGGTAACAATCAATGATTTAAGTTATTGTGAGTCAGACTGCTTTAGGTGACTGCTTGCAAGATCTCACAATTACAACCGGCAGTAATAATGAATAATAATAATAATAAGTTGTTACTTTTCCTTTTTTTACATAGAGTTATAGGGAATTATTGGGATACAAACAATTTGTTTAACTACAGTATACTTGCTGTATATTGCTGGGTCCTCAGGCGATGTTAAGGGTGATGTGGGGGAGGGTAGAGGAAATAGGATGGAGAGTAGTGGAGGAACGAAATTTAAACGGTAGAGTATGTACAGAATCGCGAAAGGAACGATTAGATAGGAAAATAAAAACCATGGCACAAACGGATTTCCAGGATGCATTCTTAAAATCATATAAATAACTCCCACAACAGCTCTTGGAATGGAATGCCTTTGGTGATGATAGATTGAATTACAGATTTCGGGTGTTGATCCTTCTGGTCAGTAAAAATTTTAGGTTGGCAAAAGAAACGAGTACTAGCATAAACTCGTTTTTAAAGGTTTATTCTTGAACTTTAGGTTTAATGGGTGGGAAATCCCTTTTCACCTGCACGAAAATGAACGTAAATATCTGACTTTTTGCTAACAGTTTTCTTTATCGCAATTTTCCTTTTTACAGGATATTAGAGTATCCTTCTTTCTAATGTATTGCAGTGCATAGAGCGCGGAAAAATGTTTGTGGATATTAATGAATAGTACTTTGTTTATAACGCGGTGATGCAAATTGCAAATTCTGCTAAGGGTCGCGAAAACTAACATACACTTCTTTTTATTATAATACAAAATGGGAACTTATCTTTTTCGCGTAATTTTTTCCACTGAGGCAAAATGATAAATTCCAAAAGACTACTGGACACTAATATTGTCGCTCTGAATTAGATTATTTCTTCTCTTTTAGCTCGGTTTTCCCAAACGCCAAATTTAATTACTTAATAGGCGTTAAAGGTCGCTTTACGAAAACGCCATTGGTTTTCTCTGACTAGGTCGACTACTCAAAACCATCATCTATCGCTCTAACTAGTTTTACGAGCACTAATCGAATTTTTTGACTTGACTGACCAGAAGCGACCGCCTAATTTCGTACAAAGTTCATCCCCCCTCTCTCTAGACTAACCTTACTTAAAACGCCTATTTTATGATGGAAAGCAATGACGGCGATACTTCGTTAGCTTTAATTCGTTCACCAACTCTAAGGTTGTCTACAGAAAAAACTGAATCAACAGAATTTTACCAAGGCAAGCTTCATTCGCAGTGTAAGAAATGAAACATTATATTACCTCTTTTTATCGTGTAAAACGAAACAAATGTCCATGTCAAATGTGATTTAAAACAAAGACGCACATTACAAATATAAGCTATATTTGTAATGTGCGTCTTTGTGCACATTACAAATATAGCTTGCTGAACTACAATCGCATAATGAATATTTGTTTGGTTGAATATGGCCTAAGCTTGCAAACTTTTCCTTCCGCCTGTTGCAATGAAAAAGATCTCAAACATTTTTTACGTAAAGTAACTCTGTCATTACAATGCTCAATGTTTTTTTCTAGTGTGAGCAACAAAAATGACTGGTCTTTTTGACTTTGTAACAAGAGGTACGATACAAAAAATTAACCATGAAGAGACAAAAAAGTAAAAAATGCCTATTATCTGAAACCCATATAAAAATCTGAATCCCTCAATTTCTTGCACAGCAAGAGCTAGAGCTAGAGAAAAATGGCTTCGACTTCGCTCTCCGGTTTGTTGTAAGAGATAGTTGAAACCGCATGGAAGATGGGTCATAAACACTTATTTTAGTGCGAAGCGCGATAATTTCCCGTTATCTGTTTCAACAAGTTGCCCTTTATCTAAGTTTTATTCTCGGTCAAAAATTATTCGCCCCACTAAGTTTTATTCACAACTGAGATTTTTCGTGGAAAGGTCATACCGAAAGTGGGTGATATGACGCAGACATTTTCTTCGAAACGGGAAACTGCGAGCAAAGGTCTACTTATGCAAAACAGTTAACCCCACAATTAGCTGACACGCTTCAAACAATCGATCATGGCGTTACTTTTAGCCCACTAGTGAAGGTGCAGAGGCCACTGACACAGAGTAGATTAACCCCTTCTGGTTAAGAAGAATTTACTCTGTCCCATGTGGTCTATGGTGAAAGATGCTGAAACTACGATGAGACCGTAAGACCACTAACCACTTGGGCGATATTTGTCACTCACGCAATGTTTCTTTGTGTAAAGTGGCGTGTTTCATAGTTCTACAGGAGCTGTTGCTAGTCTGATCCTCAACTTTTCATTGTTAAACAACTCAATACGTGTTAAAGTGTAAATATACCACATATCGATTTACTGAACGGTATATATATTCTATATATAGGTCAACACACTTGTGTTTTCATTAAGTTACGGAAAAATCGATTGTTTTCCTCAGTATATGCGTACAACGCATTAACGGTTGAGACCAAGTTTTAAAAACAAGATCGATGTTGTAATATAGAATTACCATGCTTTACTAGACAAAGTGGAGGGGGAAACGGTCAGTTCAATCAATGCCGGTTTGAAAATTCAGTTTAGTACAAACTCGCAACTGAAATAGTTGACCAATTCGCGATGCCTTAAAAATGTTGTGCGAAGAAAAATTTGCGGTCACTCATAATTTGTGGGGTGTTAAGGAAGAGACTAAGTCGAAAGCTTGGAAGTCCTTCCCATCGTGTTGTAATTTTTGGTTTAGGAGTCGAAAAGTGGTCGACGTAACGCCACCGAAAATTAGCACACCGATTGTGGCCGTGGGGTACTTGCACGCAGATGACTTGTATGTTTCTGCTGTATTGCCGTGGTGAGACTGACAGGTTTCTTTTTCATTTCTAGAACAAAGACTCCCAGTCCAGAGGCGACTCCTGAGCGAAAGTCGATTTCGCAGCGCAGCGTGCTGGTCCGGCAACCGTTTTCGTCAAGTTCTGAAACATCCGAGTTATGTACACCACCGGCGGAACCACATCTTGCAACGAGTTGCACTCATAGCCTACAAGAATCGCCCCTGAAGTCTCCACGTCAGAGTGAAAGCTTCGTAGAAGTGGACAGTCCGAGATACCACAGCGAGAATTTTACCGTTATCGAAGATAGCGCACCAGATGTTTTAGAAGAAAATAAAACGTTTAGTCGTGCGCAATCGGCACATTCGCACTTAGACCGTGACAGTTTGAACATCATCGAAGAGCTTTATTCGGCGGATGCTCGAGTAAAACGCGAGGACTCCTTTGAAACTCACGATGAGTTTGAAAGTGATGAAGCCCATACCTCGCAAGAAACACTTAAGTCTGCACACAAAAATTATCCCGAACCGTTTTCTCTACCGAAAACCTTCATAGAAACCAAACTTTCCAAGTCTGAAATAAACATTCAAATTTCCCCAGAAATTTTACGCAAATCGGTGAACTCCGCACCTCCCCTCAATGACCTTATTCGCTACGACAAAAAAGAAACCACAGAATCTACGGTGGAGATCACCGTCCTTCCTGGCTCCCTCGCGGAGTACACCCCCAAGCACGAATGCCCAGAAGTGAAAACGCCCAAGCAAAAACCACCACTGACCAGACAGTTTTCGCGTAAGGGCTCCGTCAGGTCATCGAAGCGCGACACGACTCCCTTCCCCGACTACCTAAACCCATTCCCAAAGGCGAAGGATGGATTTCACGAGACCCTATCGCAGTTGGAGCATCCCGATTGGGAGGTGACCATGAAAGGGTTACAGGGAATGGTGAGACTGACCCGACATCATCCCGAGATTCTCGATTTGAACATGCACCCAACGTGCGTTGCTCTCGGGAGGCACATCCGAAATCTGCGCTCGCAGGTGGCGAGGGCTGCATCCTTGGCAGCTTCGGAAATGTTTTCGAATCATAAAAAACCCTTAGAAGTGGTAAGTGGAACTACTGAAAATTACCATACATGAATTATTCAAATTGCGGAAATGAAACCAGGGGGGTAATTGTGCGGCGCAGTAGTTTAACCTAGATTAATATTAGATGCAATAATAAATTGATGGGGTTCAAAAGGTATCAGTCTATTGATGACCTAATTTTCCACGTTAACACTAATAGATAGTTGTGGAGGACTTTATCGATGTGTTTTTTAGGAGTTGGAAGAAATCGCCGTTCCGCTCTTGCATCGAACGGCGGATACGAATAAATTTTTGAGAAGCGACGCGAACGGGGCATTGGATAAGATGTGTCTCCACATGGCAGCTCCACGTGTCGTGTCGATTATCACCACAAAGGGTGCTGTGCACCAAAACGCAATCGTCCGCTGCGCCGCTGCCCGGCTCCTTTGTTCCTTGACGAATCGTTTAGGCGCCGAAAAAACGTTTCAACTTCCAAGGGATACTAGGGATAAGATTTTGCATACCGGCGCGAATATGCTGATGGAAGGGAATCTGGATACGAGGTAAATTCCTAGTACTTATCAGACGGCTTTAAAGACTGTTTTCAGGAAACACGCGAAGATGATGTTTACTAATCTCCTTGGTCACTCACAATTTAATAAAGCAATGATGGAGGCGGTCCCCCCTTGCACAATGCGACATATTCAGAAAACGCTCAGATCTTTGCAATGAAACTAGAATTTCTTTTTGTACAATAATTGTTAATTTTGAAGTAATTGTAGCATCTGTCAATTTTTTTTGTACGTTTTATAACTTTACGTAGACTGTTAACATTTTTATGTAGTTTATAAAATATGTAAATGTAACTACTGTATCTTCCAATTATTTAAATTATAGCAAATCGAAATTTTTCCATCATTATTTAATGTAAATGGAGTGTATTGATCCAGAGGTCGGGCGTTGTGTTTTACTTTCTTTCTTTTCCGGTGGTGAGTGAGGTTTCTCCAGAGTATTCTCTGCCAACCCATAAACTATAAGCGTTACTATTGTAGAATATCGCATCGATATTTTGTTTTTCTGCTTAGAACATATCATGGGAAAACGGTTTTAGATGAATAGTAAGTGACCAACATTTTTTGATTTCCTTCGGGTTCAAAAAGTACGAATTGTTTTGGATTTTACGCACAAAAATTAATAAGAAAAAGTGTTTCCCCGAGAAATTTTGGTGCAGTCGATTTTTGGTAAAAAAGGAAGGTTATATATACACTGCCATTTTTTGAGGCCCCCAAAAACAATTGTCTCAGATCGAGCCGGAAAAAAAAATTTTCTTATAGAACGTGGCCTGTAGAATCCATAATTCCAAACAGTTCCAAGATTGGGCTACTAGTTCAAATGTTACAGCCCTTTGAATTTTTTTTCGAAATTGGTTTCTAGTCTATAACTTTTGATTGAGAAGTCTTATCGAAAAAGTACGAATTGTTTTGGATTCTACGCACCAAAATTAATAAGAAAAAGTGTTTTCCCGAGAAATTTTGGTGCAGTCGATTTTTGGTAAAAAAGGAAGGTTATACACTGCCTTTTTTTGAGCCCCGAAAAAAAAATTGTCTCAGATCGACCTGGAAAAAAAATTTTCTTATAGAATGTGGCCTGTAGAATCCATAATTTCAAACAGTTCCAAGATTGGGCTACTAGTTCAAAAGTTACAGCCCTTTGAATTTTTTTTCGAAATTGGTTTCTAGTCTATAACTTTTGATTGAGAAGTCTGATCGAAAAAGTACGAATTGATTTGGATTCTACGCACCCAAATTAATAAGAAAAAGTGTTTTCCCGAGAAATTTTGGTGTAGTCGATTTTTGGTAAAAAAGGAAGGTTATACACTGCCTTTTTTTGAGCCCCGAAAAAAAAATTGTCTCAGATCGACCCGGAAAAAAATTTTCTTATAGAATGTGGCCTGTAGAATCCATAATTTCAAACAGTTCCAAGATTGGGCTACTAGTTCAAAAGTTACAGCCCTTTGAATTTTTTTTCGAAATTGGTTTCTAGTCTATAACTTTTGATTGAGAAGTCTGATCGAAAAAGTACGAATTGTTTTGGATTCTACACACCAAAATTAATAAGAAAAAGTGTTTTCCCGAGAAATTTTGGTGTAGTCGATTATTGGTAAAAAAGGAAGGCTATCCCTTTTTTTTTGGCAGAAAAAAAAATTGTCTCAGATCGACCCGGAAAAAAATTTTCTTATAGAATGTGGCCTGTAGAATCTATAATTTCAAACAGTGCCAAGATTGGGCTACTAGTTCAAAAGTTACAGCCTTTTGAAATTTTTTTGAAATTGGTTTCTAAGTATAACTTTTGATTGAGAAGTCTGATCGAAAAAGTACGAATTGTTTTGGATTCTACACACCAAAATTAATAAGAAAAAATGTTTTCCCGAGAAATTTTGGTGTAGTCGATTTTTGGTAAAAAAGAAAAGTTATACACTGCCTTTTTCTGAGGCCCCCAAAAAAAATTGTCTGAGATCGACCCGGAAAAAAAAATTTCTTATAGAACGTGGCCTGTAGAATCCATAATTTCAAACAGTTCCAAGATTGGGCTACTAGTTCAAAAGTTACAGCCTTTTTGAAATTTTTTTGAAATTGGTTTCTAAGTAGTTATAACTTTTGATTGAGAAGTCTGATCGAAAAAGTACGAATTGTTTTGGATTCTACGCACCAAAATTAATAAGAAAAAGTGTTTCCCGAGAAATTTTGGCTGCAGTCGATTTTGGTAAAAAAGAAAAGTTATACACTGCCTTTTTTTGAGCCCCGAAAAAAAAATTGTCTGAGATCGACCCGGAAAAAAATTTCTTATAGAATGTGGCCTGTAGAATCCATAATTTCAAACAGTTCCAAGATTGGGCTACTAGTTCAAAAGTTACAGCCCTTTGAATTTTTTTTAAAAATTGGTTTCTAGTCTATAACTTTTGATTGAGAAGTCTGATCGAAAAAGTACGAATTGTTTTGGATTCTACGCACCAAAATTAATAAGAAAAAGTATTTTCCCGAGAAATTTTGGTGCAGTCGATTTTTGGTAAAAAAAGAAAAGTTATACACTGCCTTTTTCTGAGGCCCCCAAAAAAAATTGTCTGAGATCGACCCGGAAAAAAAAATTTCTTATAGAACGTGGCCTGTAGAATCCATAATTTCAAACAGTTCCAAGATTGGGCTACTAGTTCAAAAGTTACAGCCTTTTGAATTTTTTTTTTAAATTGGTTTCTAGTATAACTTTTGATTGAGAAGTCTGATCGAAAAAGTACGAATTGTTTTGGATTCTACGCACCAAAATTAATAAGAAAAAGTATTTTCCCGAGAAATTTTGGTGCAGTCGATTTTTGCTAAAAAAGGAAGGTTATACACTGCCTTTTTCTGAGGCCCCCAAAAAAATTGTCTCAGATCGACCCGGAAAAAAATTTTCTTGTAGAACGTGGCCTGTAGAATCGATAATTTCAAACAGTTCTAAGATTGGGCTACTAGTTCAAAAGTTACCCCTTTGAATTTTTTTCGAAATTGGTTTCTAGTCTATAACTTTTGTTTTTTTTAAATTTATTTATTTATAATTCCTTTGGACAATTAACGATATTGTATAGGAAGTGTCATGGTAAGTATAAGTATATGACAAACAATTAATAAGACATTAAACTATGACAAACATAAAATAGACAGTTCAACAGACTGCTGTTCATTGCAAAATTTGAAATATTCGGCGATGGAGTAAAAACAATTTTCATTTATAAATAATTTTTAAGTTGGCATTTAAATTGATGCAGGTTACAGGAACTCTTTATACACTGCGGTAGAGTTGAGGACTTGGGGAAAGACAAGGCCGTTGAAAATCTTGATTTTAATCTAAGTTACGTTAAACTTACAAAATGTATCTCCTGCCTGAGTGGAAATGCGATTAATGTACCTGGCCGCAGCGTGAGATATTTTTTTCCAATATCGGAAACTTCGTCAATTGGTGAAATGACCAAGCAAGTCAACTAAGATTTTAGGTCCTGGCCTTTTGCACATGTTATACAAAGTTACCGGTAAAAGCGCAACAAATTTTGGCAATCCCTAGTCTTGGTTTAAAGAATTTGTTTTTAATAAGTTCAACATTATCTAGGGTGTTACTAATAGGAGAATCATTTGAAAATTACCTAAATACTTTGCATAAACTTTAACAAACGGTGTTAGTTTACCTCAAGACATTTCGTTCTACGTAAGCTGTGGTTTCCAAACGTTGCTTGTGCTAACAGGAATTTCTACTTTGGAAAATTTGGAAATGGAAGCTCAATAAAGTTCATATTTGGAGGAATTTATTTTCAAAGAAACGTGGAAGCGTTCGCTGATTGTATTAATTAATAAGTAAAAGTGACACTACTTTCCAAAATAAACGGTATCTCCTAGTTTTATTTGGCCAGGCCTGCGCAAACAGGCATATATGCCGAAAGTTGGGGTTGCCTGCCCAACTTCAAATCCTTGGGAAGGTCGAAACCTACAATGGAATATGGTTAATATCTCAAATGTGTGGAGTATTCGTCAATTCGTGTACTTTTTCATAGATGTGATTGGTTCGTAATTTTTTAAGGGTTCCGCGTTCTCTGGATTAAGGGTGGTCAATCTACACCTCGCCACAGTCATGACGTTTCTTATGATGACGTCGCCAATTTTAATCCAATCCCAACTATCCTCGGCATATGGTGCTATGTCGCCGCCCACTACGATATTCGGTCTAAAATTATTCATTGTGATATTGGCATTTGGAATTTTCGCTTGTACATCTTCCAATGACGATTTTGTGAAGAGATGGAAGGTGGCCAAGTCACTATAAAGGCCCTACAAATACAATTAGATAAATGGTTCCAGTATCATTCAAACTTACCCCCGCAGAGTTGTTTAGGTGCGGATTCCTTGCTGTCTCTTTCGGGTAATATTTCTCTATATCCCTTCCGTGAGTTCCGTCATGAAAACCTAAACGTAGACCAGTAGGTTTGCCGAGTACGTAATTAGAAATCCACTCGGCCACTTCGTCACCACAATCCAATGTGGATACCAATTCTTCCGTGTGCATTATTAATCTGCAATCATCTGTAGAATAAAACGCAAATGTTGGTACTTACATCACGTGGTTCTTTTCCGCAGTCAAATCCGGTACTTTGAAAATGACGCTACCCATGTCTGCAGCACTTAAGGAGAAATTATCCCTGTCAACTATCCCTGCCTCCAAGAGAAGTATCTTCGGGTGATGCCTAGCCGATTTCATTTCCTTGGTTGTATCCTGGTATATTACTAAGCATCTAATGAAGAAGTAAAAAAAAAAACTGTAATCAAAGTGTAGAGGGCTTACCGATCTCTAAAATGAGGAAGGGAAGGATCAGTGAATTGGAACCCGTACTCGGTACAATTAGCTTTATCAATCGGTACACGTCTGCCGCTTTTCAAAGGGTACATGAACATCTCTGTAACGGTACCCACAGGCTCCCATTGTTGTGGGATCCTGTTACGAGCCCTTCTGCGCAGGTAATATGCCAGTGCTGTCACAGCTACCACTGTGACCGTGGCAAGGGTGACTTGGGTGCTGTATTGAGGTGCCATGAGGAGCCTGAAAAGCAACTAGACGATTAATCAAACCTAGAACTGAAATGGGTTGAAGAAAAATATCACATCACTTTCTATTTTGTTGTAACATTTTTATTACTTGTATTGTGAAAGGTAGATAATCTAGATGGAACGTGTTTACTACTGTAATGGAGTCGTTTACGTGCCTAATCACTAAGCTGTCAAAACTTCATAATAGTCGTATAATGTGCAGATAACCTTTACAATCAACTATGAATTAATTCAATGTAAGATAAAAACTCGACGTTGCTCTTGCTTATCAGGAATAGGTGCAATGAGAGTGCTATTTTTAGCTAGAACGATTTATTTATCTTGATTAAATGATAATCAAGACAAAAATGTTATCCAATTAAGATCCTATTTGAGTTTTGACCCAGCATGCGCCTCGTCTAGTTTAATTTAACAGTCAGGCAACTAAAATAACATCTCTTCATCGATAAAACTAAGTAACTTTAGCATTAACCAGAGGAATCAATTGTCTAGTTTTAGCTTCCTAACTCGAGCTAGGTGGCTATTGCGATTACCATTTTTTGAGCATGCGGAAACTTGATCAAATGTCGACGTTTTAGATCATGTTAAGCTACTTTTACAAAATAATTTGTTTTTCCATCTGTACGTGCGTACGTACAATTTTCTGAAGTAACGGACTTACGAATTTTGTTTAAATTTTTGGTAATGTGTATTAGGCATACGGAAACGAAAAATGACTCTGTTACGGCCACACTCCCTAAGGGTGTAGCGCATACCAACAAGGGTACCCCATTCCAAGCCAATGCACCCAAACTACCATTAGCAACAGGTACACGCGCTCCTGTATCGCCCTTAACCACTGCCGCCACCAGAGGTAACGAGAAGAAACACTCACACGCAGGACCTCGACGCAACCCAGATTCCTCCCAACGGCAAGAAGAGCAACGAGTTTGCTAGACGGGATCAGTTCTCAACCAATCTTCGGGTCCTCTGCCGTACAAGCTACAAATGTGTTTTCGGGTGCACCTTAGTGGTGCAAGAATACAAACATCACGACGTCGCCTACCTCAAGAAGCGCCACCAGGAAGATGGAGGAAGCAAACGCCTCCGCGCTCATCATGAGCGTCCACATGTTGAAACAGCCGATCCGTCTCTGAAGACAACCCGGCCGCCAAGCGGCGGATTCTTTGCGAAGTAGGTTCGACGGGGAAGCGATGCGCAAGCTTCTGTGGACAACATCACGACGTACAAGGATTGCACGGCGATTTCCGAAGAGAACGCCTTAACAGGTATGCCAATGCCTTTGGAGACGAACGCCGCAACCTGGTTGCAAAGGTTTAAGTACACAGTCATTCCGCTGAAGACCTTTGGGAAGCACCCCACCAGCTACTTCACGAGCTATTTGAGAGCGAACAGAGTCCCAGCGGCCCGACCGAACTGTTAATCTCGATAAAACGGGCTATCTCGAATAGAGTACGAGATCAACTTCATAGTGTTTACTACACCGACGGATCCGGAAGAAGTTTTTCAACACTTTTGAAAACCGCCGTCGCGAGCTTCGAAAGACCGAAGACAATTATCTTCTGGCGACCACGAAGGTTCCGGATGTCTCGCACGATGTAAATAAGATACGCTGTTCCTTCTCCAAGCCCCAAGGGCACTCCAGGGGGGAGTACCAAACGCAGAAGAGATCCGCCGACACTGCCCAACACAAGGCACACGTCTCCATCACCCAGGCCGCCACACGGAAGGAAACAGCTTCCATTTCCTTTTTCGAATGAGCAAACCTGGTGTAATTTTCATCTCACTTCCAGTTCCCTCACTACAATACGTGCGACTAATATTGAAAATTACCGTGGCCGGCGTAACCGGAAGCGCCTTCATTGATATCGGTGCGCGACAGAGTATAGCGGGCCATACCGCGATGTAAATATTAGTGTTGGCACGGTAGATCGCGCCCGACCAAAGTGCAGGCCAGTGCAGCTGAAAAATCCAAATAAATGATAAATACCGAGTTCCTCGTACTTCCGGACGTGCGTAGTTGAACATTACCAGGCGTCGACTTGATCAAGTAGTGCGCGGTCGCTACTCAACATCCCGGAGGGACACTGGTCGTTTTTAGGAGAGGCGCAGCGGCACCAATTTGAGCCAGAACAGGCCAATAATGAATACGCTAAATACGTTCCGATGCCGTACTCTCCATCGTGACCGCCGGACCACAGCCGCCCCACGCAGCAGACCAGTGACCCGCGGAGAAACTGCGCGAGCTTTCGGCAATTGTCCCAGCACAAATCCACACCGGAGAAACTCTCTCGTGTGGGACACCAGAGTGGACCACGAACTCTACAGCATCTTTGCAAACGGTCTCCCGGTGCTCCTCGCCTTAACATGTTCCCGTATTCCCCAAGGCAGCGTGTCGGTCGCACCGTGGCTCTGGTGGAAGCAGTGGAACTTCGCTTGCGTGTTCTGACGAGGCCAACAACATATCGGATATAGAAAGACTCAGTGAGATGTTAAACAACATGCAATAAGAAAAAATATGGTTTGCCCACAATGCTCAGCTCTAACGATCACTCCTAGGAAGTTCCACCTAGGGAGCGGGGGTCGCTCGTGTTAATTTGGCCTAGGGTCGCAAGTGCCTTAAATCCGACACTGCCACCATCACTTCTTCAGGACGGCCACAAGTGGCAGCGTGTTTAGCACGGAAACCAATTTTATGCGAAAGAAATCTTTTTTGAGAACTTTTCCTACTTGATTTTTGGAAACGTTTGGATACTTCTGTCGCAAACAAATCAATTAAGACCTTCTTTTGTGGACCGCATTGCTCGTCTCGATTGCTATATCCTGAATCCCTATTAATTGTTCTCTTACATTTGGTGTTAATTAGTACATGCCTCTTTTTTATGTCACATGTAATTAAGCGATATTTATTAAGGTACAACTGGACAATGTCTATGTCAATGTTTTTGTTGAACACATACAATAAATTATTATTATTATTATTAAGCCCGCCATGTTTTTTTTAATTATGCCAATAGGAATCCTTATATTCAAGAAAGCCCCGGCTAACTTATGGACATTATAACTCTTAGAAAGTATAGTTTCACTCTTTCAATACTTTGCTGCACCAGCGATAGCAATCTATGATTTCCAAACGTTGCTTGTGCTAACAGGAACTTCTACTTTGAAAGATTTGGGAATGTCTGAACAATCCAGTGTTACCTACTACTTTGTTGAGGCATTACGTAATTTTGTGACTTACTTCAATTCAACTCGAGGAAGCTCAATAAAGTTCATATTTGAAAGAATTTATTTTAATAATAGTAATAATAATAAAATATATTTGTCTAATCTGTTATGTACAATGTTATGTAAAAACTCTATAAATACTCAATTTACAGATATGATTACACAGAGTGCTCATTATGTATGGGATATAGTACATATCTATGTAAATATCGACCGTATACAAAATTGTTCAACAATTTATTTCCTATATAAGGCAACATTCTATTGTTTTTATTTCAGAAAACAAACGAATAACGAAAAACAATTGAATTTTTTTTAAATAGCAATGCACAGTCTTCATTAGGCTTTACACAGCGTTTATTCCATACTGAATTGTACGGCGAAGTCGGATATCAATATTGGGAAAAACCCAATACATTACACTCGTCCACCTTAAATTTATGGCATAAACCTATCGGGTGGTTTGATCTGTCTTCTCTCCCTACTTAATGCTTATGGTACATTGTCAATAGCACTATCACTAATTACATCATGTGGTACCTGGGTGGTTAGGTATAGATGGAGTCTCTGAATTTGGCATAGGAATTGATGGCTGACTACAAACTGGTTTAAATTTCAGGAGCTGATTACAATGACGTTTCCAAATTTTATCAATTTCAGGAACTCTAACTATATAAGTACAATTACCACGGCGCTGTAAAACTAATCCCTGAACCCACACTGGTTTATTAGGTACACGATAATCTTTCACCAACACTTCTTCGCCCGGTTCATAACGCACTGCACTTTTTCCCTTATAATGTTTGCACTACTTAATCTGACTAGCTTTAACCCTACTTGTTACAATTTCGTTTGGCTTAATTAAACTAAATCTATTTCTTAAATTCCTACCTAACTTTAAATATGCGGGGGATACTCCTGTTGTACAATGGTTAGTGTTTCTATAGTCAAAGAAGAAATTCCTTAAAATAATATTTAAATCAAGTTTGGTGTTTTTACCTAGCGCATTTTTAAGCGCATTCTTAGTCTTTACCGCATTTTCTGCGGCTCCATTACAATGAGGGGAGTATGGTGGTGGGGTCATAAATTTGATTCCATTTTTACTTAAAAATTGTTTAAATTCGAGAGATTCAAATTGGGTACCGTTGTCTGAAACTAACAGTTTAGGAAGGCCATATCTTGCAAACATGGTACGCAGTACCTGAATTGTGGAAGCACTGGTAATTGTAGTCATTGGAAAAACTTCGATCCACTTACTATGAGCGTCTAGAATTATGAAAAAGTTTTTGCCAAGAAATGGTCCCATAAAGTCAACATGTAGTCTCTCCCAAGGAGAATTGGGCCAGTTCCATGGAGATAATTTTGTTTTTGAAGGTGACTTTTTATGTAATATACAGGATTGACAAAATTTAGCAGCATTATCTATGTCCTTATCAATATTTGGCCACCAAAAATACGATCTAGCCATCCTTTTCATTTTTACTACACCCATATGGGTTAAATGTAATTGATTTAAGAGAATGCTCCTTAATTCTGTGGGAATAACTAACCTATCTTTCCACAAAAGGCAATCATCTTCAATGGTTAATTCATTTCTACGAATGAAGTATCATTTAAGATCACTCTTATCATGTTTCAAACTTTCATTTTCAGGCCAACCATACCTAACCCGTTTTATAATTTCTGTTAAAGTTTTATCTTGTTGAGTTTTATCTTTAACTAACTTAAAATCGATAGGAAAATCATTGTTGGTTTCAAAAAAATTACAATAATCAAAATCAGATTCCTCAGTTTCCTGTGAAGGAGAAGGGAATCGAGATAAACTATCCGCCATATTATGTTCAGAACGAACAAATTCGATCTTATAATTTTCGATAATATTACTGTCCATCGTTTTAAACAATTTGCACAGAATTAAGGTATACCTTTCTTCGGATTGAAAATAGAACTTAAAGGTTTATGATCAGTGACCAAAGTAAATCTTTTAGCATAAAGATATTGATGAAATTTTCGAAGCCCAAAAATTATCGCTAAACCTTCCTTTTCTATTTGACTATATTTTTTCTCTGCTTCATTCAAGGAACGTAATGCATAGGCAATAGGTTTTTCACTTCCATTCTCAAATGTGTGAGAAAGGATTGCACCTATACCGTATTGTGATGCATCCACAGACAAATTAGTTTATAATTCTGGATTGAAGTGAACCAAAACATCAGCAGACAACAAAATAAGTTTTACTCGTGTAGAAGAAATTAATTTTTAATTCAAGCATTTTGTGATAGGTTATGCCACTGTCTTGCAGTTAATAGTGAACATTTTGAACATTCATTGCGATGGAAACCATTTTACGGCTAACTTCGTTTTGTCTTCAAGGTTTAATAAGAAACGTGTTTTATTCTGATGTAGGATATTTGGATTAATGTCATTGATCAAATTATGAAAAATAAAATTTTCTCGAATAAGGGAATAAGAGAAAAAAATCTCTATAAAATGTGCCTAATGAAAAAGTGCCATTTAAAAAAATTCAATTGTTTAACGTTACTCATTTGTTTTCGGACAAAAAACCACCGAATGTTGCTTTATTACGGGGAAATAAAATGTTAAACAACTGTACAAAACTCTAATTTTATTGGTCGTATTCGACGCGTCTTCAAAAACGTCCACGGGCGTCTCGTTAATGATTTTTATATTATACCTGAATCACAATCTCCGTTTTAAACACTCAAATGCGTGCGAAAAAAGGCCTTTAAAACACACGTGCTTTAAAGTTGCTAAGTAACGATACTTCAAGTATGACTTTTGAAACTGTCATCTGGGGCTGAAATAAAAGATCCTCTTAGGTCGCTTTCTGTAAATGCAGAACATTTCTTTGGCTTGTACCTATCCTTTGGTTGAAGGTTTCACAAACGCGCGTAATTTAGGGTATGCTTCCAAATCTGTTCCACTTTTAATCGCAGCATTGTTTGAAGTTTTGAGTTAATGCACCAAAAGATAGGAGATTTAAATACCTTTGGCATTTCCTTCATATATCCCAGCATTATCGATGCATTTAAGACTTTATTCGTAAGTAACTTCCTTTTCATCCATGGAAACAACTTTTCATATTCTTAATAATAGGCTTTACTAGATTTGGATTTTACACCTACCAACGTTTGTTTAGATTTTACAACAAGCGATTTAATGGACGTTATCTTTTTCAACGGAAATCGTTTTATTCACAAAGACGACGATTTTTATAAGCAAACGTCAAGTGACATTTCCATGGCAATCGTGAAATTTCGAACACCCAGCCCACTTAATTAAACATGTATTCGAGTATAACGTCAATATGACTTCATTGTATTTCCTATTTTTAAATTATACTGCAGGTATAATAAAAAATACTATAAGATACACGTGTATAATTGGTCTTTAAAGCACTTGCAACGTTAAAGGCACTCCGCTTTGCGTCGTGCCCTTAAACTCGTGCGCGTGCTTTAAAGACTTGATTATACACTTGTATCTTAATATACTATTGAGAGCGTTATACGTGCAGTTTGAATGTATTAAAAGAGTATGGAGAGGCATCGGAATGTGTTCAAAAGTTCTCGAAAGCGTTTCAAAAGGACAACAATTTTGTAGAATACAACTAAGAGGCTCTTGAAAGCGCCAGAAAGCTTTGCAAACACCTTCAAAATCTTATAAGCGCTTTCTAGACATTCACTTGTTTTTTTTTCCTAGGTTTTTGAGACTTTTTGGGAATTTTTTGGTTCGGCTGCAGATATTTGTTGTAAAACGTGGTCGCTTTAGACTTGTATAACATGTCCAAAAACATAGCTGAGGCTTTGTTCTCGTTGGCTCCGTTTCGGGTTTTTAACTCTGGGAGTACATAAGTAAAAATTGGGTGGTAGAGAAGGATTCTTAGCCGAACTTTCGATGTGACTTATGCGTGGCATTTTTAGATCGTGTAGCATATCGTACGTGATATTTAACGCGACAGTTGCAGCTAATTGTAGGATTACATAAGGAAACTGTGGCAACATTTCGACAAAATTAGTGTCATGTGTGCTTTTACAAGTAAAACTAATACAAAGTAGCGTCTAGTTTAAACGGCAGCCGGTAAAAAGTTTAAAGGCATTTAATCCTTTGCTTGCTACTAAAACCCTAAGCTATATAACGGAAATTTGACAGCTCCATATTGTGGAGCATTGGTAAACTATTCCAGAGAATAAAGCAATCATCTTTCAAAACTAGGCGATACAATTGTACAAGACGTTACACAATCCAATTTTCTGAATTTCGGTTGACTTAAAAGCATATAAAGTAATCAAGGGCTTTTTGGGGGAAATTGGGCGAATTTCTAGGGCCGAGGCAAGTTATTCGATATGCGTAACGCCCGAGGTTTTGATAAATCCAAGAAATGCTATCGAGAAAATGAAAGTTAATTACACTAATTAAATTAAGTATTTTGGCTGTAAGTTGTGCAACGCCATTTCAAATGGCGCGTACCCAAACCGCATTAAAATTTGATCACATCGTAACTTTCTAACAGAAAACAGGTTACTAAGAAGAGGGTTGGCATACTGTTCACACCACTAAGGTGAGTACCTACTTACGTCCACATTTTTGGAAATTGAACGATCTTGCAGTTCACTATGCCACTGAAACTCCTTCAGTTACTGGTCCTTGTTGGGATGACGAGCCAGCAGTCGAGGTATTGCCAATATCGAACATCGAAGTCGGTATCATGTAGTGGAATAACTTCCCTAAAGCAACTGGAAACGGGTATCGACGAGGCGATCATCAGCGAAAACGTCGGTCCCAAAGACCTCGAGACTTTGGAATTGAGAAGCAGTCAAATAAATTTTCTGAACCCGGGCATCTTCACCGATTTCGTTAACATTAAGGTACTAAAGATTCTTTTCAGCAACATAACCAAAGTACCAGAAGACACGTTTAAATATTTGAAAAACCTTACCACGGTGGTAATCGGTTTCAGTAACAAGGTGGATCAGGGCGTTACTCAAGGACTCTCCAAATTGAAGAATTTTTACGTGTACTCCACCAAGCTCGTCCAGTTCACCAAACTGACCTTTGACCAGATGAGCTCTTTGACCAAGCTCGATTTAAATAACGATTTTTTGTCGGTGATCGAAGCGGGGTCTTTCGACAAATTGGTACATTTGAAAGAGCTTCAGCTTGCTTCCAATCGACTAACAGGCTTGCCAAAAAAGCTTTTAGCAAATTTGAAAGCGTTAGAAAGTATTTCTATTCAAGATAACCAACTGATACAACTCGAAGAGGACCTTTTTAAAGGACTTTCATTGGTGAAGACGATTAATTTAGCAAGCAACCTCCTGACAATGGTACCTGCAAGGTTGTTTCAAGACCTATCCGCTCTTAATGAGCTAAGTTTCAAAGATAACCACATCATATGGTTACCTGAGGATCTTTTTGCAAGCACAAAAAGTCTCGAAGTACTCGACCTTTCCGTCAATCAACTTTCTTCACTGCCAGTGCACGTATTTAAAACCCTAATCCAACTAAAGTCGATCGACCTGTCGCAAAATCAGCTGACTGCCCTCCCAGTCGACCTACTCAAAGGCCTCACCAAACTAACCGATCTAAAGCTGAAATACAACCAAATAGAATCGCTGCCACCTGGCTTCTTTCCGGAAAGCTCCCAGCTGAGGGTTTTGGACCTTAGTTCAAATAATCTGAAAACACTCCTACCCATAACCTTCCAAAATCTAAAGCACTTATCTTTCTTAGCTCTCTCGGAAAATCGCATTTCTGTACTTGGACGAGACGAGCTTAAACCACTGATCAACTTAGAACATTTGGATCTGCATGGAAACTATCTGCAACGCATCGCATCGGACAGCTTCACAGACTTGAAGAAACTAAAATTCATCATCCTCAGCGGAAATAATATCAGGTCACTTCCCGTCGACGTTTTCAAGCCGCTCGAATCAGTGCACGAAATCGATTTGTCCCATAATCAAATCCAAAATTTGGACAAGGACCTCTTCGCCAAACTGCCCAAGTTGAGCTACCTGAACGTGACCTTTAACGACATCGGCCCAACCTCACAGGGCATCTTTAAGCAATTCGGAAAGCTGACTTACTTTAGTTTCGAAGGCAATCCCATTGGGAACATTTCGTGCGAGTACCTCAGAGACCTGAAGAAAATCGAGCACCTGATCTTTCGTTCTAACGGCATTGAGGAAATTTCCCGCTTCTGCTTCGACGATCTGAAGGAACTGCGTACGTTGGAGATCACCAAAAACAATATTCGCGGGATAAAGAACTGGACGTTTGGCCTACATAAATTGTTGAATCTGATTTTGGAGGAGAACCAAATCGAGTTCATAGAGAATCGGGCGTTTTCCGGTCTTAAGGTTGTGCGCAAGGTGTCGCTGGCCAGAAATCGGATTTCATCGGTCCAGGCTGAGATGTTTCATGGGCTACAAAGCGCGACATCTCTGGACCTCTCACATAACCGCATCTCCTTCATACACTCCTGCACCTTTGACTTTTTGGGAAATTTAGAGTTTCTCAGCTTGGACTCGAACCAACTGAACTATTTCCACTACGACGTCTTCCACAAGCTGCCACGTTTGACCGAGCTTCATTTGTCCAAGAACGGAATTGATAACCTCCCACATGGCCTATTCAAACCGCTGACCTCGCTTACAACTGTGCGTCTGTGCGGAAATAAACTCACAAATTTAGACAATGGGACTATACCGCACGCGGAGAATTTGCAAAATTTGCACTTGGAAAGCAACGGGATGCGAGCGATAGGCGCGCAAGCTTTCTCCAAGTTCAAGACGTTGCGAGAGCTCAATTTGGCGGACAACTCGCTGACGGAGGTCAGCACGGCAATGTTCGAGGGATTGACTGAGCTGGTCGCGCTCGATCTGAAATTCAATCATATCGGTGATATCAACCTAACCTTCTTCGACGCGTTTCCGCACTTACAGAAGGTGAACGTGGAGGGAAATAAAATATCAGTGGAGAAGCATACGGCTATTAACTTAAAGTATCCTGACATGGACGCAATTGTTGCTAAATATCGCTTTCATTATCATTTGTAATTGGCGCCTCTGAGATGCTTTTCAATTTCTCAGAATCGGATGAATAAACTTTCTGTCAAGTTTGTAAGCCTAAATATACCTACCTGTCCAGACACGAGACCGTCGCCATTTTGTGCACAGACAACCGAAAGTTACATGCGGCCATCTTAGTCCAATTAATTAAAGATAAAAAACAACCTGCGTAGCTCAGTATGCCCACACATCACTGCGCATGCCCACACATAATTTTTACTATGTGCGAAATGTTTGCCTTTACTAGAAGCGTCTGTGGTATAAGGACCATAAGCGAAGGTCTAAACGAGGATCATGAATGACCTTTTGTGGTAACATGGAAGGTCTTCCTGAAATTCAAAAGCTACCTTCATAAGACTCTTTTGAAAACCTAATTCGGAGTAGCCCTATAAAGAACAAAGCCTACAGCTAACATCTAATGTACCGCACTTTTGAGCTCTCTCGAAACCGGGGTGAATACTACATACACGCTATGAGTAACCAAAATGGAATCGAGCCATTCCCCAGGTATTACAACACATACATCAGACAAAACTAAGAGATATTAAATATTCCTCGCCGGACGGTAGGATTACTAAGGTCCAGTGGGGTGCCTGTAGACGTGGGCTAAAGTTGTTGGGTTTCGGAACGAGTGAAAATGTTAGTGTTAGGTTCACCAAGGCCCGTATAAACTTGAATAACTCGATCCCCTCTAAACAAGCACTCTTCCCTCTTGATTACTCACAGCCCCAAATAAGCAAATATAATGAAATGCAATGAAACAATCGAGAGTGACTAAAAAGCACAATACACAAATATGTACAGCACAGATACAGCCCTACCGACACTGAAATATGATTGCCAATACCAACAAAGGTTACACATTAGAGGTACAAGTGATTGAATCCAGTAAGTACATAAGTAAAGGGTTACAATCTGCATTCAAGTTACACACATTTATAGATTAATTGAATAAAGCAAATACCTCACCTGATATAAAAAGCAAAAGCACACAGTAATGATTAAGGTATAACAAAATATTTCAAGATAAGCCGTACTTTACACTTAAGCCGGTTACAAGAAAAAGACCATGCGCACACATGTTAAATCGTATTTATTGACTACCCCAAGCGACTCTGTAACTTGATCTCTTAACACCCCTAAAAACCACCCGAAAATCGCCCATTCCCTGCATTTCACGCAGTTCTAGGAAAAAACTGGACTGCAGGTGTTTGAAATGGTAAACACACGTGGTCTTCCGAGAATTCCATCCGTCTCATCTTCGCTCTCTTTCCCTTCTGTGTAATCTCACCAGATTTCTGTTGGCAGCTTGTGTAACTAACATGATGTATAGGGTGCTTCGTATCGACAATCATATTTATAGGACGTTGCTAAGGTTTGGGCATCTCAACACTGTGAGGCTTCCATACGTGTACCGCGGGGAGGCTCTCACATATCTCCTGGAAACACACTTTCCAGGCTTTGGGGACTACATAACTTCGGATCCACCGGGTCGGGTCTGTGTAAGGCCAATCGTCTGGAAAGTAAGCTGCCCGAGTGGTTACCGAGGGATCTCTGAGATGGGCGGCCAACACGTTCAGCGCATTTAAGACTACAGGATCGAACGGGATATTCCCGGCTCTTCTGCAGAAGGACCTGGAGCCGCTGCTCTTACATTTGTTGCACCTATTTAGAGCCTCCTTGGATTAAGGTATATTCCCGAAAGCTGGACAAAGGTAAGAGTTGCGTACCTATTTAAGTCGGGTCGTGCTAAATATGACATGGCGAAGGATTATCAGGCCCATCAGCCTATCATCGTTTCTTCTAAAAACGGTGGAGGAGCTGGTGGATGCATGCAATATAAGGAATAGGGTACTGGTCCTTAGATCACTTCAGCCCTTCCAACAAGCTTATAGGAGAAGGGAATGTCTGGGGAGCCCTGGCCCTTGGGAGCGTTTGTAGATATCAAGGGTGCGTTTAACAGCACCACGCTCGTTTCAATTAGTGAGGAACTGAAGGTTTTGGTATTGAAAGAGCAATCGTAAGATGGATCTGCGCCATGCTCGGAAGCAGTCATTATATCCTCAAGAGATGAGCTCATCACTACTACAGGATGTCCGCAGGGTGGGGTGTTGTCTCCACTGATGTGGTGCATGGTACTCGACGGGCTCCTCCGCTCTCTGAACGAGAGCAATCGGACAATCTCGCGATCTTCATATCTGGAAAGTTTTTAAACACCGTGAAAGAATTCCTTCAGGGGGCCCTTGAACAGGTGGGCCACTTTTCGAGGACGTCAACTGGGTTAAACCAGGTTAGTGAAATATTTGAGGGAGGCCATAGGCTTCCTCCAGACCTGCAAAGGGCACATTGAGCCAATGAGCAAAAAGATCACTGCGTGTCTATGGGCATGTGGAAGGGCTTTTCCTTGTATAACATGGGGTTTGAACCCTCGTTAAGGCCAATAATACTCTACGGTGCACTTGTAGGTGGCCTGTCATGGGCAGGGCAACCTAAAGGAAGCAGCTAAGAAAGGTTCACAGACTATAGCCTGTCTGAGAGTCACTGGAGCCATGACAAACACGCCAGTTTTGACCATGGAGGCACTGGGGCTAGAGCTGTGAAGGCAGAGGTCGAAGGATTTGAGCGCGGGCGAATTTGAGAGGAAACCCTCAAGATCCGATCCCCTCCTTGCAAGAAGGGATGTGATCCGGAATGTCTGACTAAAACCGAAGAGTTCTAAGGTCGCTTTTTCGGACAGGGGGGAGTGGCTGAACTCAGATTGTCCATGAAATCTGAAAGGTTCGTGTGGGTCACGGGGGGAACGGGTATGGGTACCTATATATAGTGATCGACCGAGAGCTGACATCCGCTTCTCCCTTGATTAACATAGCACTGTGCTTCGGGCAGATTTTAACCATGAATAAGCATATACACCTATGCAGTGAATAGGAGGCAACGAAAGGGCCGACGAGCTGGCCCGAGCTCCTTGGCGACAGATATCCGGAAACGGTGAAGCAACTTAGGCTAAACAAAGTCCTATCCCTTGTTGCTCTACAAATAAAATAGATCACTACGTGCCATTTTTATGGGGCGTTAATTAATTAAAAAAACATAGGTAGGGATTAATCCGGAGAGTTTTTGAAGAGATTCGGTCTTCGAGTAAGAGTAAACCACCCCAGTCGCCGGGAAAAAATTCCTTCGCGAGTAGCCAGGGCGAATAATTTATTTGTTTTTGGCCTTTACTGTTAACGTTCAGTACCAACTTGGTCCGCTGCGAACGATTTAAAAAGAGATTCGCCTTTGTCGTTAGAAATCGAGACAACACTTTGCAAGCAAGAGAATTTTATCGTTTTCTGGACTCTGTAGGTACTTTGGTCGTCCTCCTTTGGCTTTTTCCCAAACTTTTAAAATACCCCTGGGAATATTTCAGACACTTGGCAGAATTTTTGGCACATATCAGAGCAACTTATTAACTTAACACACCTTTACATGTCCATTGGACTTTAAAAGGAGAGTGTAAAACGTTATGGATACAATTGTTGAAAGCTCCATAAAGAGCTTAAGGAGCGGCAAGTAGTCCCCGAAAGAGCCAAAGGACCTTCAGAAAGCAGTATATGCTACGGGTCCAACGGAAGATCCATAGACATCGCAGAAGGGGAGAACCGTAGGAGCAGGGGAAGGGCAGGGAGTCTAGGAAAATTGAAAGATGAATCTGGGCAATCCGATGGTGGAATCGATTGAACTTTTATTGTACAGAAAAGCTACAGTTCATCCACTATTTCCGGTTCCGGCAAGGTATACTTGCTCTTGATGATCTTCAGCACCTTCGGATTCAGTTTGTTACCATCCAATAGGACTTCGGTCAACTCTGGTAAACTATCAAAGACGGTGGGGTTCAGGTCACTGATCAGGTTATTCTGTAGGTCGATGTAAGACATCCTAGACAACCCAGCGAACTTTCCAGGGGAGATATGCTTGATGGTGTTGTTGGCCAACCCAAGGTTTTTGAGCGAGCCGAAGTTGTCAAACGCTCCTGATTTGACCGACTGGATTTCATTAGCGTTCAAGCGTAACCGTCGCAGTCTGGGCAGAACTGGAACTGTGCCCGGTTCCAAGACCTTCAGCTTGTTACCGGACAAATCGAGATAGTGCAGGGATTCGAGTGCGCGAAAAATCTCGGCGGGTAACACTTGGATGCCATTGTGGGATAGGTCCAGACCTCTCAGCCGCGACAGTTTGTCAAAGACGTCACCCTTAAGCTCGCGCAGCTTATTGGAGGCGAGGTGCAGAGTTCCCAAGCTCGGTAGTAGATCAAAACGGGTCGAATCGAAATGTACAATATTGTTATTGTTTAATGTTAGCGATATCACCGAGTCCAAGCCGCCGAAAGTCTCCTTGTCGATCGTGGATAGGCGGTTGCTGCTCAGTGAAAGCGAGACTACACTCTTCAACCCATCAAAGGCTCCAAATCCAATGTTCTCCAGGCGATTTTCCGTTAAGAACAACGTCCTTACAAGAGACAGTCCGGCGAACGTTCCCGACTTTAACACTTTTAAGTGGGTCTTCTGAATCCTAAGCTGTCTGAGCTTCCCTACGCTTGTAAAACACCCGGTGGCAAGCTCCTCGATTGGAACATCGGAAATGTCGAGAAACACCAACGAAGGAAGCTCGACGAAGGTGGCACACGCGATGTGCCCAATTGGATTGGCTTTGATGTGGAAGTAATCGACGGACTTAAGTCCTTGGAATGTTTCGGCGTGAACACTTTGGAGGCGGTTCTCGCTGAAGTAAAACGAGGTGAGCCGGTTTAGGTTCTTGAAGGTACCAGGCTCGATGCGGTTGATTGTGTTTTTGATCACGTCCAGGTACTTGAGGTTGGGCAAATTATCAAAAATCCCATCTGCAAGCTGGGTGAGGTTGTTGTAGCTTAGAAAAAGCCTGTTTAAGGAGGAGAGGGCGTCGAAAATCCCAGCCGAAAGAAACTCCAGGCTATTGCTGGCGAAGTATAAAGTATTCAGCTTTTTCATTTGTTGAAAAAGACCTGGGGGTATTTCTTTCATCTGGTTTTCGTTTAAGTAAAGTTCTTCTAAACGGCCAAAATCGTCGAACGATTTCGGTTCAATAGACGATATCTTGTTATTCGACAGTGAAAGAATCTTTAACCGCTTCAAACCGTGAAAAGTGCCCGCTGAAATTTTCTTCAGCTCATTTTCGGTGAGTACAAGCTCGTTTAGCCGCGAGTTTCCCGCGAATGCATCGTCTGGAAGCGTCGAGAGGAGGTTGCCTTCCAAATTGAGGACGTCCAGCTGAGTCGAACAATTAAAGGCGCTAGCATCTAAGTCCCTTACTTTATTATGCGCCAAGTTGAGGGAATCCATCCTTGGAAGGCTCGAGAAGAGGCCCTTCGCTACTGCTTGTATTAGATTGTGGGATAGGTCACGCCAAGATAACTCCTTTAAGTTGGAAAAGAGATCCTGGTCAAGTGCCTTGATGCGGTTTGCTTGTAGATTCAGCACCCTGAGCTTACTCAAACCTGTAAATAAACCTGGAGTTAGGTTCTCCAGTTGGTTCGCGTTCAATCTAAGTTGTCTGGTTGATGGTGTTTTTGACCACGTCCAGCAGCTGGAGGTTGGGCAAATGATCAAAAATCCCATCTGCAGGCTGGGTCAGGTTATTGTCGCTTAGAAGAAGACTGTTTAAGGAGGAGAGGGCGTCGAAAGTCCCAGCCGGAAGAACTTCCACGCTATTGCTGGAGAAGTCTAAAGTCTTCAGCTTTTTCATTTGTCCAAGCCTCGTAAAATCTCCTTGTCGATCATTGCCAGGTGGTTTCTCCTCAGTGAAAGCGAGACCACACTGTTCAGGCCATCGAAGGGTCCAACTCCAACGTTCTCCAGGCGATTCCACAATCCAATTTTCTGAATTTCGGCTGGTTACTTTTCCAAAGAACCAATTGTGAAAATTTCGACTCATCAATAAATGTGTTATTTAAATTTTTTGCATTGTGCAAAGCTAGGATAATATCTAGAAAGCTCTTGAAAGCTCCACAATGGGGTTATGTAGATTCTTAAAGCATTTCAGGTAATCAGGTGTTCTTTTGGAGATTATTTTCAAACTGAAAGCGCTTTAAAGCTCTGAAGAGTGGGGACTGTGACATCCTCTCTAAAGGTGCAGATTTGTATAGATATCTTTTTGGGGAAAATTGGCGGATTTGTAGGGCCTAGGCAAGTTATTCGGCGCGCATGTTAAGCTGTTAATATCGTTCGATATGCATAACGGCCGAGGCTTTGATAAATCCAAGGAATGCTATCGAGAAAATGAAGTTAATTACTCTAATTAAATTAAGTATTTTCGCTGTAAGTTTGTGCAACGCCATTTCAAATGGTGCGTACCCAAACCGCTTTAAAATTTCATTACATCATTACTTTCTAATATAAACCAAGTTACCAAGAAGAGGGTTGGCATACTGTTCGATCAACTCGCGAAAGGTGAGTATCTTCGTCCACATTTTTGACATTTGTAATTTGATCGATCTTGCAGTTCACTATGCTACTGAAACTCTTGCAATTACTGGTCCTAGTTGGAGTGACGATCGAGCAACCGAAGTATTGCCAATATCGATCATGGAAGTCGATATCATGTAGTGGAATAACTTCCTTAAGACAACTGGAAACGGGAATCGACGAGGCGATCATCAGCGAAAACGTCGATCCCAAAGACCTCGAGACTTTGGAATTGAGAAGCAGTCAAATCCATTTTCTGGGTCCGGGCATCTTCTCCGATTTCGTGAACATTAAGGAACTAAAGATTCTTTTCAGCAACATAAGTAAAGTACCAGAAGATACTTTTAAACATTTGAACCACCTCAACACGGTGGTAATCGGTTTTAGTAACTTAAGCAAGGTGGACCAGGGCGTTACTGAAGGACTCTCCAACTTGAAGAATTTTTACGTGTACGCCACGAAGCTCGAACAGTTCAACAAAATGACCTTTGACCAGATGAGCTCTTTGACCAAGCTCGATTTAAATAACGATTTCTTGTCGGTGATCGAAGCGGGGTCTTTCGACAAATTGGTAAATTTGAAAGAGCTTCAGCTTGCTTCAAATCGACTAACATGCTTACCTAATAGGCTTTTATCAAATTTGATAGCGTTAGAAAGTATTTCTATTGAAGCCAACCAACTGATACAACTAGAAGAGGACCTTTTTAGAGGACTTTCGTCGGTGAAGACGATCAATTTGGCAAGCAATCTCCTGGCAATAGTACCTGCAAGGCTGTTTCAAGACCTATCGTCTCTTATCGAGCTAAGTTTCAAAGATAACCGCATCATACGATTACCTGAGGATCTTTTTGCAAACACAAGATGTCTCGAAGTACTCGATCTTTCCATCAATCAACTTTGGTCACTGCCAGCGCGCGTATTTAATAACCTATTCCAGCTAAAGTCGATCGACCTGTCGCAAAATCAGCTGACTATCCTCCCGGACGACCTACTCACAGGCCTCACTCAACTAACCGATCTAAAGCTGAAATACAACCAAATAGAATCGCTGCCACGTGGCTTGTTTCCTGAAAACTCCCAACTGAGGAATTTGGACCTTAGTTCAAATAATCTGAAAACACTCCAACCCATAACCTTCGAAAATCTAAAGCACCTATCTTTCCTAGCTCTCTCGAAAAATCGCATTTCTACACTTGGACGAGACGAGCTTAAACCACTGATCAACTTAGAACATTTGGATCTGCATGGAAACTACCTGCACAACATCGCATCGGACAGCTTCACAGACCTGAGGAACCTAAAAGTCATCATCCTCAGCAGAAATAAGATCAGGTCACTTCCCGTCGACGTTTTCAAGCCGCTCGAATCAGTGCACGAAATCGATTTGTCCCATAATCGAATTCAAATCGTAGACAACGACCTATTCGCCAATCTGCCCAAGTTGAGCCACGTGAACGTGACTTTTAACGATATCCGTTCAATCTCACCGGGTTTCTTTAAACAATTCGGAAGGTTGACTTATTTCAGTTTGGAAAGCAATCCCATTGGGATCATCACGTGCGTGCACCTCAAAGACTTGGAGTTCATCGAGCACCTGATCTTTCGTTCTAACGGCCTCGAGGAAATTTCCCGCTTCTGCTTCGACGAACTGAAGGAGCTGCGCACGTTGGAGATCACCAAGAACAATATACGCGTGATAAAGAACTGGACGTTTGGCCTACAGAAATTGTTGAACCTGATTTTGGAGGAGAACCAAATCGAGTTCATACAGACTCAGGCGTTTGCCAATCTGAATGTAGTGCGAAAGGTGTCACTGGCCAGAAATCGGATTTCATCGCTCCAGGCCGAGATGTTTCAAGGGATACAAAGCGCGACATCACTGGACCTCTCGCATAACCGCATCTCCTTCATACACTCCTGCACCTTTGAGCTTATGGGAAATTTAGAGTTCCTCAGCTTGGCCTCGAACCAACTGCACGATTTCCACTACGACGTCTTCCACAAGCTGCCACGTTTGGTCGACCTCCATTTGTCCGACAACGGAATTGATAACCTCCCACGTGACCTGTTCAAACCGCTGACCTCGCTTACAACTGTGCGCCTGTGCGGAAATAAATTCACAAGTTTAGAGGATGGAACCATACCGCACGCCGAGAATTTGCAAAATTTGCACTTGGAAGGCAACTGGATTCAAACGATGGGCACGCGAGCTCTCGCCGAGTTCAAGACGTTGCGAGCCCTCAATTTGGCGGAGAACTCGCTGGCGAAGGTCTGCACGGAAATGTTCGAGGGATTGACTGAGCTGGTCGCGCTCGATCTGAAATTCAATCATATCGGTGATATCGACCTCACCTTCTTCGACGCGTTTCCGCACTTGCAGAGGATGAACGTGGAGGGAAATAAAATATCAGTGGAGAAGCATACGGCTATCAACTTAAAGTATCCTGATATGGACGCAATTATTTCTAAATACCGCTTTCTTTATCATTTGTAATTCGTGCCTGTGAGATGCTTGTCAATTTCTCAGAATCAGATGAATAAAGTTTCTGTCAAGTGTGTAAGCCTAAATAAACCTCCCTGTCCAGATACGAGACCGGAAACCGTCGCCATTTTGTGCAGAGACAACCGAAAGTTTCATGTCGCCATCTTCGTCCAATTATATAAAGATAAACAAGTATAAATTCTGCACAACTCTTGTGCAGATAAAGCGTATTTTTTTAACCGAAATAGCATTTTTTTTGACATCATCAATGGATATATTTCTTGCAGACGTCTCAATCGCCCTTTGTGAGTACCCTCTTCCGTTCTTGAGGTGTAAGGGAAGTTCACGGTAAGAGGTCGAGGAGGAGTGCTATGGTTGGTATACATTAATTCCTTTCGTTGAGACCTTTCATTAGAGTACCATGAAGGATAAAACTAGTTCCACTCCCCCCCCCCCCCCCTCTACCCCGTAGTTTGATAAGAGGACAGAAAGAAGGGCAGTAGTTGGTAGAAAACGGTTCCTCGCAATACAATAAGAGATAAAATTAATCCCCCCCCCCCCCCCCCCCATTTTATTTCGATGAGAGCTTTCATTAGAATACGGAAGGACGGACGGACTAAACGCAAACAATAGCACGTCTTTGTAATTCGCTAAAAAGAACCTGCGTAGAGAGTAGACCGGCGAAACTCAGATGAGTCCGGGTCCGTGGCTTTATTAATCCCCCTAGGTACGATCATGAAATTAATAAAAATGGCTGGAGGGCACATTAATTAAGCGTTTTCAACAAAAAAATTTGCGGAAGAAGGGATTAAAAAAACGCGTGTTAGTGAAACAATAAACTCCTTTTTGAGAATCGAAAAATGCGCTAAAAAGGTACTCATATACTTATTTCATAAATATGAAGTGACTTCAGTTTTGCGAGGCCTATGATTACCAATTGATTCCATTCGGATGCTACTGCGCATGTACGTACGGTGCAAAACATATCTCTGTCTTTGTTAGGTATGTTGGCACAGATGCTCCTTATTCAAAGCAGATCGGAGACTATACCCATGTATATATGATCTAATGATCTAAGATTATTTCGCACTTTTTAGCGCATTTCCACAAAAATAAAAAAAAAATGCGCTATTGTGGCCACTTTGTCCGTCCGTCCGGCCGTCCGTCCGTCCTTCCTTCCGTCCGTCTGTCCGTCCGTCCGTCCGTTCGTTTTGCGACGCTACTAGTTCTTTATCTTAAGAGCTATTGTTCTACTTTTTTCGCTATTTGGTTCGTTATGGTGTCGAGTCTTGTACCAAGGAAGGAATTTTTTCTGTACCGCTTAAAAAAAAAGTTATTGTAAAAAAAAACAAAAAACCGTTTTTACATGTTCCATAATTTTACACTTTTGCCGTTTATTAACGATCCTAGAGATCGTTTATAATTTTGCATTGTTATCTGTCGCCTGCCGGTTGGTCTCTCCGTCTGTTCCTTTGTCTGTCTGTCCATCTATCTGTCCGTGTGAACGATAACTTTTTTTAGAAATGTTCGATCGCTTTTACATCTCCGTTAGTTATGAACTGAATTGCATGAAATTCAATATGGGCATAGCTTTAGCCATATTATACGCAATGCCAAAAGTTGAATCGAATCGATTCAAAATTCACAGTGCCCTTTTCGCATCTCGACCATTTATAAACCGAATTGCAAACTTTTTTACTTATAAAAATATTTGAATGAAATTTGATACATAGGCACTTGGAATAAAGGAAAATCAAACGCCAATTTCAAAATTTGGTTTTGCGCATGCGCAGTGCCAACTTTTTATTTATGGAAGAATTTAAACGAAATTTGATACATAGGCACTTGGGATAAAGGAAAATCAAACGCCAGTTTCAAAATTTGGCTTTGCGCATGCGCAGTGCCAACTTTTTTATTTATGGAACTATTTAATTGAAATTTGATACTTAGGCGCTTGGAACAAAGGAAAATCTAACATTAGTTTTAAAATTTAGGTTTGCGCATGCGCAGTTCCAACTTTCTTATTTAGAAAAGCATTGAAATGAAATTCTTCTCATAAATTGAAATTGAAGTAGCACGTCAACAATGGATTGCCCATGTGCAACGCTATCTTTCATATTTGTGGCCGGATTTTTACGATTTTTACAGAAGTTGCATCTTACAAATGGGAAATGAATGCAAGTGGAAATGCGCTTTATGTAAATCGTTTACGATTACTTTTTAACTTGTTTCTTGTTGCGGTTTATGCAAAAAGTGTTATTCACTTTCTTGAACAGCTACTGAGTGCGAAAATCTGATTTATTTTGCAACATTTAAACGTATGTACCGGTATTCCTATATACAATATGTCGAATTCGTTGATTGTTTATAACTTTAGTAGTAGAGTGGCTGTATGGGAATATTGTAGTGAATATTCTAGAAATCCAGATAAACATGGAGCCGTCGTAAAGGATTGGTCACCGACGATAAGAAATGAAAGTGGATGTGACGCATCCTTTCCGGGAAATGCGATGTGTTTTGTTCGAGAATATTTGGTTAACCGCACAAAATTACTTATTTTCCAATACATTTAAAATTGACATAACGATCGCGCAAACACCGGGATTGAAATTTTGCTGCAGGATTGCATTTCCTAGCACCGGGCCCATAGGGCCAAATCCGGCCCTGTTGGTAACCAAGCTCCAGTACAAGCGGCTCTGTCCAGATGAGAGAGCATTTCCGCAAAAGGAGCCCGGTGGGGGGGCAGTCTCCTCGCCAATGCAAGGCTTTATTCAAGGATCTGGTGGTAGGCCGGATCGTATTCGCAAGAAGACACTTTGGAGGAGTTGCAAGAGATTATTGGAGACCTGGCGCGAGAGGTGAAGAGAGTGGGAGCCCGAAAATATGTGGTCGCGGGAGATATGAACGCTTGGTCCACAGTGTGGGGTGCGCCCAAAACTAACCCTATGCTAGATCTGCAGGTGATAAACACGGGAGGGATACCTACCTTCGTTAGGAGAGAGCGTCAATCGATTATAGACCTTACGACCAATATCTCTAATAAGCCAGCTAGGGAAATTGCTGGAGAGGGTGCTGGTAGAAAGGATCGAACAGTTTGCCAGTCTTTCGGGCAGACAGTATGGCTTCAGGAAAGGGAAAGGGACCAGAGAGGCGCTCAGCCAAATACGTAAAATGGCAGAAACGGCAAAGCGAGGCACACGACGTACTAGGGAGGTGACAATAATCACCTCCTTAGATGTCCAAAATGCTTTTAATTCTATCCTAATGGGAGTCATTTTAGAAGAACTAGAAAGAAAGGGCGCACCGGGCTATATGAGTGTAGTGCACAACTATTTAAGCAACAGGAGGAATCGGGTTAAACTCCCCTCCGGGAAGGGGTACCAGTTTGAGGTGAACGGAGGGGTGCCACAAGGGTCGGTGCTGGGCCCACTCCTGTGGAATATTGCATATGATGGGGTCATCAGAGTGCCAACAGGAGTGGCTCTGGTGGCGTACGCCGAAGACCTGAGCGTGGTGGTGACAGACCATAAGATCGAGCGAGCGGCAGAAAAGGCGCAAAGCTCTATAAATAAGGTGCTAGTGTGGACGGAGCAGAGAGGGCTCAGACTGGTGGGCAGTAAAACTCAAGCGGCCCTGATAGCCGGAAGTAGAAGACTCCCGGAGGTGACACTGACCGGCTTTATGGTTCAGTGGTAGAGCGTTGGGACTATAAATCCGGAGGTCGGGTGTTCGAACCTGGGTTGAGGAGAATTTTTCATCTGTGGCAGAGATGGGAATTACCTTAGACCAGTTTCGAGCATTCACCGGCTACCCTAGGATGCAGTTTTCCTAATTCGTAAGGTAAATACCGGAGTAGTAAGAACAACTAAGACCTTCTGCAGAGGCACCTCTAAAAAGCATTATGCGGGTCACTCTGTAATTGGGCGCAAGCCTGTTGAGGGCCCAGAACAAGAGAGGAATAATAAATAAATAAATAAATAAATAAATAGAGCGAACAAGGATAGTGGTGGGGAAAGAAATAGAGATAGATAAGAGCCTGAGCTACATGCAACACGTCCAAAAAGCAAGAAGAATGGCTGAACAACTTAGCCGGTTGATGGCGAATACGGGGGGACCGAATGAGTGGAAGAGAAGGTGCTAGCCTCGGCGGTCGATAGCGTGATACTATATGGATGCGAGGTGTGGGGAAGAGTAATAAAAAAAAATGGCCAAGGACGTGGCGGATAAAGTTCAGAGGAAAATGACCTTAAGGCGTATAGGACAGTATCAAATAAGGATCTATTTGTAGTGGCCCGCACACCTCCGCTGAGGCTAAAGGTCTGGGCGAGATAGAAGGGAAGAATATTAAAGACGCACTAATTGCATGGAAAGAAGAGTGGGAGGAACGAGAGTCGTGGACGAAGGGACTGATAGACAATCTAAAAAGCTGGGTAGGAAGAAAGCACGGGGAAGTTAACTATTTCCTCACACAGTTTCTGACCTGGCATGGGGAGAATGGGTTTTACCTGAAATCGATAAGAAGAAGAGAGAGGGATACCTGCGTAGATTGTGGTGAGCTGGACGATGCAGGACACGGAGTGCTAAATTGCCCTAGATGGGAACGTGAAAGATACCGGGTCCCTATCAGGGTATGGGAAATGATAGAGAAGGAAAGCATAGTGAAGATAATGTTGGAAAGCGAAGAGAAATGGAAAATAATTGCCCACCTGATTGAAAAGATAATAGGCACGCGAGAAAAGGAGGCGAGGTAATAAAAGGGATTAGGGAAAAACCCCTCTGGAAGAATGCCTTAGCGATACCCAGAGGCGGAGTTTTCCAAATTGCAAGGGAGAAGGGGTGAGAGCCCCACACTACCGCCGGCCGACAGATACAAGGCGGCGATGTGCGGTAGGAACATTCCCTAATTCCCTCTCAAAAAAAAAGGAAGCGCCGGCCAACGTTAAGGACCAAGTTTTTCAGATCGGAGGGAAGCACAGCCTGAGTTCCACTCACTTGCGGGTGCACCACGAATATATGGGCAAGTCGCTGTGGCTGTTGTTCCGGTGTTGCACCCGGAGGTGGACATCATTGAGGCTCAGGCAAGGTGCATTGCATGACGAGATGGAGGGAGGCCCTTTCGTTGGCTGACAGGGTGCGAGGACCAGTGGACTTTCAACTGGCTAGAGAAGACCGTTCCTTTTATTAGGCCCTGGGATGACGCGTCTCTGGAAGTTCAGAGGCATGGTAACCATCAAGGTGATGACTGTGCCTTAAGGGGTCCCGGATGACACGGCCACCATCTTGAAGCGCCTCCAGAGGTAATATCCTTGTTTCAGAAAGAGCCTATAGAGGACGTCTCGGGGGGTCTCGCACGTTACCAACGATACCCAATGCCGTTGCGACGGAAGGAGTTCATCCCCCAGTATCGAATTCGAAGGGGCGTCGGGATTACTACCACTCGGAAGAGGTTACCAGGACGCGAAATAGCGGGCTCCCTCTTGTGGTTGGCTGTGATGCTTATGGAGTATTTGCCTACAACTAATTCGAATGTCTTAAATCAAGGAGCAGCCTCTAACTTCATCACAGCGCGGAGGCAGGAGGTTATCGATCTGACGTTGGCCTCCCCTATGAATAGATTATAATACATCACCAGGATACATGATGAAGGGCACTAATTAATTCAAAAAAGATAGGTAGAGATTAATCGGGAGAGACTTTTTGAAGGGATTCGGTCTTCGACTAAAAGTAGACCACTCCGGTCGCAGCGAAAAAAATCCTTTGGGAGTAGCCAGGGCGAATTTGATTTGTTTTTGACCTTTACCGTTAACGTTCAGTGCCAAGTTGTCCGCCGCGAACGATTTAAAAACGGATTGACCTTTATCGTTAAGGTACTTTGGTCGTTCTTCTTTGGCTTTTTCCCAAACTTTTGCGGTGCCCCTCGAAATATTCAAGACACATAGCAGACTCTTTGGCACATAGAGCAATTTATGAGCTTAACATACCTTTATACATGTCCACTGGGCATAAGACATAAAGGGCTTAAGGAGCGGCAAGTGGTCCGTGAAAGAGCCAAAGGACTTTCAGAAAGCAGATGCTACTGGTTCGACGTAAGAACTATAGAAATCGCGGAAGGGGAAGAATCCGCCGATAAAAAAACCATAGTAGCAGGGAAAGGGGGTAGGAAAACTTAAATATGAATGTGGGAAATCCGATGGTGGAATCGATGACAGGGTTGCGGAAAAAAGTTGAAAATTCCGACGATACAAAAACCCTTTATTATATAGAAAAGCTACAGTTAATCCACAATTTCCGGTTCCGGCAAGGTATATTTGCCCTTAATGATCTCCAGCACCTTCGGATTCAGTTTGTTCTCATCCAATAGGACTTCGGCCAACTGTGGTAAATTATCAAAGACGGAGGGGTTCAGGTCGCTGATCAGGTTATTCTGTAGGTCGATGTAAGACAACTTAGACAACCCGGCGAACATTCCAGGAGAGATATGCTTGAGCGTGTTGTTGGCCAACCTAAGGTTTGTGAGCGAGCCGAAGTTGTCAAACGCTCCTGATTTGATCGACTCGATTTCGTTAGCGTTCAAGCTTAACCGTCGCAGTCTGGGCAGAGCTGGAACTGTGCCCGGTTCCAAGACCTTCAGCTTGTTACCGGACAAATCGAGATAGTCCAAGGATTCGAGTGCGCGAAAAATCTCGGCGGGTAACACTTGGATGCCATTGTGGGATAGGTCCAGACCTCTCAGCCGCGACAGTTTGTCAAAGACGTCACCCTTAAGCTCGCGCAGCTTATTGGAGCCGAGGTGCAGAGTTCCCAAGCTCGGTAGTAGATCAAAACTGGTCGAATCGAAGTGTCCGATATTGTTATTGTTTAAACTTAGCGATATCACCGAGTCCAAGCCGCGGAAAGTCTCCTTGTCGATCGTCGATAGGCGATTGTTGCTCAGTGAAAGCGAGACCACACTCTTCAACCCATCAAAGGCTCCAACCTCAATGTTCTCCAGGCGATTTTCCGTTAAGAACAACGTCCTTACATGAGACAGTCCGGCGAACGTTCCCGACTTTAACACTTTTAAGTGGGTCTTTTGAATCCTAAGCTGTTTGAGCTTCCCTACGCTTGAAAAACACCCGGTCGCAAGCTCTTCGACTGGAACATCGGAAATTTCGAGAAACACCAACGAAGGAAGCTCGACGAAGGTGGCACACGCGATGTGCCCAATTGGATTGGCTTTGATGTGGAAGTAATCGACGGACTTAAGTCCTTGGAATGTTTCGGCGTTAACACTTTGGAGGCGGTTCTCGCTGAAGTAAAACGAGGTGAGCCGGTTTAGGTTCTTGAAGGTACCAGGCTCGATGCGGTTGATTGTGTTTTTGATCACGTCCAGGTACTTGAGGTTGGGCAAATTATCAAAAATCCCATCTGCAAGCTGGGTGAGGTTGTTGTAGCTTAGAAGAAGCCTGTTTAAGGAGGAGAGGGCGTCGAAAATCCCAGCCGGAAGAAACTCCAGGCTATTGCTGGCGAAGTATAAAGTATTCAGCTTTTTCATTTGTTGAAAAAGACCTGGGGGTATTTCTTTCATCTGGTTTTCGTTTAAGTAAAGTTCTTCTAAACGGCCAAAATCGTCGAACGATTTCGGTTCAATAGACGATATCTTGTTATTCGACAGTGAAAGAATCTTTAACCGCTTCAAACCGTGAAAAGTGCCCGCTGAAATTTTCTTCAGCGCATTTTCGGTGAGTACAAGCTCGTTTAGCTGCGAGTTTCCCGCGAATGCATCGTCTGGAAGCGTCGAGAGAAGGTTGCCTTCCAAATTGAGGACGTTCAGCTGAGTCAAACTAGTAAAAGCGCCAGCGTCTAAGTCTCTTAATTTATTATGCGCCAAGTTGAGGGAATCCATCCTTGGAAGGTTCGAAAAGATGCCATTCGCTACTGCTTGTATTTGATTGTGGGATAGGTCAAGCGAAGATAACTCCTTTAAATTGGAGAAAAGATCCTGATCAAGTGCCTTGATGCGGTTTCCTTGTAGATTCAGCACCCTGAGCTTCCTCAAACTTGTAAATAAACCTGGAGCTAAGTTCTCCAGTTGGTTCGCGTTCAATCTAAGTTTTTCCAAATTCACCAACCCCTCGAAGGTATCTTCATCCAGTTGCTTTAGGTTGTTTTCGTTGAGCCAAACTTCATCGAGGAGTCGCAACTTTGCCAGCACTCCTTTTGGGAGCACCTCCAGTTTGTTACCCAAAAGCTGTAGTTCTTTCAAATTCGGGGAGTTGTCAAACGCCCCCGCTTCAATTGCGGTTAGGTCGGCATTCTGCAAATCCATCACGGTTAAAGAGTGCATATCGTCAAACGCCCCTTTGGCAAACTTTTCCACCGTGGTCGCGTAGAAATGAATTTTTTTCAAATTGAAGAGGCCACTAAATGCCTTATCGTCGATCGCTTCCACTTTACTAAAACCGATCTGGAGCTCTTCCAGTTTGTTTAAACCAGCAAACGCCCCGCTGGGTATACGGGTTATGTTACTGAAAACGACTTTGAATTTTTTTATCTGCTCGAAACCGTCAAACGTTTTGGAGTTCAAGAAATTCACGTCGCTGCCTTCCATCTCCAAACCTTGAAAGTCTTCTGTATCGACCTTGTCGTGGGTAAAACTCTCCCGAACGCCATTCCTAAACTGTTCTAAGGACCGCACTTTTTCACACGAGATTGACTTCCAAAACCGATAATTGCAATCCTTAGATTGCGTTCCGACTACCGCAAGAAGGAGCCATAGGGACACGAGCAGTGCTCTGTCCATCATCTAAAAGCATACAGATTATTTGTGAAGTACTTGCCAGTGTATCGGCCTGTGACCTCCTTATGCACGAAAATGTTATCAGCACCCAATCAAATAAATCCCCACAATTGATAAGTTTGTTTTTCGTTTACAATTCCAGTACCATTTACGAAACATCAACTCCCTTATCTGAGGTCGCCTACAACAGGTTTATTTTATTTTCGTATAAATGCCCAAACATATACTGAATAGAAAAAGAAAGCACGGCGATGATATTAGAGGAGAAGCAAAATTAAATACAAATTGATGAGTAGTAAATAATAAGTAATAAATAATAAATAATAAATAATAAATAATAAATAATAAATAATAAATAATAAATAATAAATAATAAATAATAAATAATAAATAATAAATAATAAATAATAAATAATAAAGTTACTGACGAAACAGTTTCAGTGGAAGAGCCAACCCCAGGAGTTGGTAACACTGTGACCTTTCGCCTGGGACTTTTTTTCGTCAATTTACATAATGGCCATAAGTCGACGAATAATTTTAGACGATTAATGCGAATCTCGGCAACGTAAGTGATTAAAAGGAAGATTTCCAGCGACCTCGAAGATTCCGAATATATTCCGAATCGCGAAACCGTCTAACCTTTCGGTTCTTTTCCCAAGACCGTCAAGTGAAGGAAGAGGGTCAATGCCAAAAACGCTCAGGTCAGTTGATACCTATTTATACGCATCACTTTAGGAGTAGTACTTATGAGACAAGAAGAATGAGTTGTTCCACAGAAACGAGGAGCTGGATTGGTTACTAATTTCGCTCCCTTGCGCGTTCAATCTCGAAGTACTGATTGATCCAAACCCATAAATTCCTAGATCCCGTACAATGAATGGCACCTTTGATTGGCAGTTCCAATTTACGGCCACTCAAAAGTAGGTAAGCCGACAGCTACAGACGTGGGAAGAATTACAACGTGCAGAACCGGTTGTTGGCATTTCTACGTTTAGTGCCTTAGTCATCACATTGCTCTTTTAACAGATGTATCAAGATTTTAGAAGCAAGTTCTCGTGCTAACATTTTCTGCCACTACCTTCACCTAGTACAGCAATCATTTTTAGAAAACGTAGCACAACCACAGGAGCGCATGAGGTGCAAAATCGACATAATGTAATCTCCCCGCGTTTACGTTCTCCTGATACAAATTTCTTTTTGAAAAACCGCCTCAGGTCAGGTGCGTGTTTGGAAGTGTCAAGGTTCCACAAATGCGCATGAAAAAAAACATACCGGAATCGCAAACATCCCAGGAGGCGCAAAATCTGCGTACTAACGCCTTTCTTAGAATTATAAGCTCCTGATACCAATTTTTGAAAAGGGAAAATATTAATCTTATACTGTTATAGTGATCAAATTTTATTTAATATTCTTACGTATTTTATTTTAAAAAAACTGTAATCAATTGTATCAAGATCACAGAAACGCGGCGATGTAAGTCATTTATTGATGACTGGTGCAAGGGGAAATGAGGAACCTATTGACTTAGACCTCTTAGCAACAGAACATTGCATTTAAAAAAAAGGTCCACCCACAGGTTTTGACTTTGTCGCTCTTCTTGATGCGTTTTGGCAAATAGATTTTGCCCCCCGTCGCATTTCTGCGATCGTGATACATTTGTTAGATTCCTTTATTTTAATGTATCAGGGTCGCATAAACGCGGCAAACGTTAAGCATCTCACGTATTAGGTTCTTCAGATACAGAACTATCAGGATTGCAGAATCGCAAAGAGGTACAAAATAATACAAAAGTAGACATTTCCTCAAACCCTCGTAGAGTCTTTGAATGAAATCGACTTTGTTCAATTACTCAACGAGGGTGCGAGGAACAGTCTACAATTGGTACGAGTGACGGCATACCCCTCACATAATCAAGTTCTTGTCAATCTTAAGATTGAACAGAAACTAAAAGCCCTCATAGAAGACTTCTGGCGTCGTTAAGGTTCCCCTAGCCTCTAAAACAGACTCTTGAATTGTAGACTTAGGCCATTAAGGCTCCAGAAATTAAAAAAAATACCATAATGCACGGCCCTAGAAGGTCCATGGATGTTTCTGGAGGCTCTTGAGAGTTCCTAAAGATTCTGTACGACTCTTGGACTCCAACGCAGACTTACACAGGTCCTTAAATTTTTATTTATTTTTGAGTGGGCGGGGTTTCAGCCAAGGCTGCTCTACGAACCCAACCCACTATACATTTTCAAATATCCATGCCCGGATTCGAATCAGGGACCCTTAGCACCACAAACTGAACTGCGCCACACGGGTCTGGCTAAATGATAGACCTCGTGATAGACTTTTAAAGAGAGGAGCAACTCTGCGAAACTCTAGAAGCTTTTGAAAGAGACTTTCGGGATCTCCTGGAGATTATTTGCCATTTCTAGCCTTCATAGAAAAACAAAGGCTTTTAAATGTTTTTATTCTAACTCGGAAAAGCCCTGAAACAGAAGGTCTTAAGAGCTCGGTTATTCGTGAGAGGGGGTAATCTTAAGGACGCTTGAAGTGGAGATTCTTCAAGACACATCTCTAAATTTTGGGAAGTTTTTGGAGATAACTCGCCATTCTTCAAGTGCTTCGAAAGCCAACCCAGGTTTTTAAAGGCTTTTAAAAATTCAAATTCGGTTGGTCCTTAAATGTTTCTTACGCCCCTTTCAAGGGCGAATCTTGACGACTCGAAAAGCTTGTGGAAGACTCATTGCAAAGTGTTTGCGACTCTAAAAGGTCTATAATGATCGTTTAAAGGGTCTTCAAAGCACAACCTAAACCCTCTTTTTATTGGCTCATACGGACAAAGATCATTAAACGTTGATTAAAGACTCTTTAGAACGCTCTTATAACGACTAAATGCCCTTAAAGCGAATTAAGGACTTGGAGACTTAAAGATTCAAAGATGTAAAGACTCAAATGACTCAAAAGGCTTTTTGAGAAAACTCCGCGAACTTTAGAGGCCCTTAGAGACCTTCAATTACCCAAAAAGCGGCAGGTGCGGGTCTTGGGGTGAGAACAATTAGAACCGGGGGGCCTTGGGGGTGTGGTTTTAAAGTCTCTAATAATTTTTTATTCTAATGCAATACTGCGAAAGGTTTCTAGAAGCTATGAGGACCTTTAGTTGTCTTTTAGAGTCTACAAGATCCTTTGAATGAAAAGTAAGGCAGGCATGAACACATTTTGACCTTGAGATTTGCGCATGCGTCAAGTTCAAAGTCATTGATGTAGCGATGAGTAATTTGACCTCTGCGCCAGCGATTCAATGTCGTTGAAGGTCAAACGGTGGGGTTCGTTCCTGAACTTAATGTCAGTGAAGGTCAAAGGAAGGAGAAATCCTGGCTTTAGTTCAGCAAAGAACCCACGTCTATGAGCTTCAGTTACATTGATCTTCAGCGACTTTGAATCACATAGATCAAGTTACACATTGTTATGTAAATGACCTTGAACTTAGCGCAGATCTCAAGGTCAAAATGTGCTCATAACAGCCTATTACGTATAGGAAGTGTCTATTTACTACATACTCTCGCATAAAAGAGCTAGACACCTTTTTTTTTTACAAAAGCAGAGGCAGAAATGCATCTTCCATGTATAAAAAAAGAGGTAAGAAGGAGAAAGCGATTGTTTGGGGTAAATAAGAGAGGATAGTTTTTCTTCTAATATTTTTTTCCATTTTCACAGACATGAAGACTTTCTATAAAGGTAGACGAAAATATTAATTGCTTCTTCGGTGTGGAATTGAAATTTCTTCCCAGCTGTTTGCACGGACCGATTATAGAATCCTCTAGGGTGCTTCGCCGTGGACTATATTGTTATCTTCTTTGGAAGTGCTCCGAAAATCTTCGCCCGCAGTGCGAATATAACTTGATTTGGACGATGGCTCTCTCTTGGCTCTCGGAAACATCAAGTTTGTGTCTATAACCCTCTGCAACAACGCATACTTGACACCGCAAGGAGCGCAGAACAAATTCCTTCGAATTGCAATAAGCTCATCGTGGGGCGTAAGAGGCGCTGACATCTACTGGGACCCCACAAATAACTGAGTACACCCAAACAGCCGTGGAGGAAGATTCTTCTGCAATAGAGTGTTTGAAGTGTTGGTCTCCGCCTTCAGCCCGGCCATTTGACTGAGCATAAATACCGGTAGTTAATTGTGTTGCAGCAAACCTCGTCTGATTAGATTGTGCGTGGTATCAAATGAAGCGCGCTTAATTAACATGAATTTCAAGATTAGTCCCCGATTTTTAGGACGTTAAGGAGTTTGGTAATTAAATAAACTGTTTCAAACCAATGTAGATTATGAGCGACAAATGGCCAAAATTTAACCAGTCCCTTGACCATTGTCTATCTATTACTGAAAACAAGATTATTCTGCTGTCTACTATTTGTAGAATGAGAGAATAAATTTTCTTCTACGGAAGCCGATCCTTTATTATAATTCAAGAAATAAAGAGCACATTTTTGTACATTACTTTAATGGCATCCACGTCAGAGGCGCTCAACGGATTTCCACCCAAGTGTACTTCCTCCAAATAACGAAAATTCGTGAGAAAATCTCGAGGAATGCACGTAATGGAATTGTTTTCCAGGTTTAAGATGCGAAGCGAGACGAGTCCTGCTAACGAGTCGCTATTAACGTGTCTTATTTCATTGTTGCCCAAATTCAACTCCGACAAGGACGGCAAATGAGCCAATGCGACATTCGAAATCTTGCACGATTCCAGACTAAGACACTCCAAGCTTAATGGTAGCGAGAGCGTGTCCGCGCCGAGTGTCGCGAAATAATTCTCATCCAGCACCAGGTTTCTGAGCATCTGAAGGGACGCGAGCATTCCCGAAGACAAGCTGACGATACCGTTACAGGACAGGTTGAGAAATGTCACGGCGGGCGTCTCGGCGAATACGTCGCCTTCGATTACCTGCAGGCGAGGTGGATCGAATGTAGGCAATTCTCGCCGAGGTCGATGGACGACAGGCCCAACCCTTGGAAAGCTCCGACTTCGATGTGACTTATCCGATTCTTGTTCAAGAACAACTCGTCCAGATTGCTCAGTTCTTGAAACGCCCCCCGATTTATCGCCTCAATTTGATTGGAGTTAAGGTCGAGTCTGGTCATCGCGGGACTGCCCGAGAAAATTGCCGCCGGTAACTGTCGTAAGCGATTCCCCTCCAGGTTGACAGACTCCAAGCGTGGTATGCATCCAAAGGTGTCGGTTTCAAGCTGCTTGATCTGGTTAAATGCGAGATCCAAAGAGGTGAGGCGAGGAAGGTTATCGAAGAGACCTTTGGGGATAGACGTTAGCTCATTGTTTGAGAGGTTCAGGTCGCTCAAGTTTAACAGTTGAGCAAATGTTCCCTGGTGCAGATATCGGAGTGAGTTTCCGCTGAGGTTTAACGATGCTAGTGAAAGCAGCGGATTGAGTAACTCGCGGTGCAGTTCGACGAGGGAGTTGTTCTCCAAGCGCAGGACCTCCAAGTGTGGCAAGCCTAGGAAGACTTCCGGATCTAAACTCTCGATGTGGTTGCGGTCGAGGTGCAGCGAAGTCAGATGTTCAAAAATAAGTTTGGGGATATGAATTAGTTTATTGCGGCTGAGGATTAACACTCTAAGACGATCCAAGTGGTCAAATGTCCCAGGCTCAATGCGGTCAATGGAGTTGCTGCTCAAATCCAAAATCTCCAAAGAAGTCAATCCGTGCAACCTGAGGGGGTAGCTTGTGCAGTTCGTGAAGAGTAACCGTTTCAATTGACAAAGTCCGCTAAAACCCTCGTTGTCAATATGGGCGATTGCGCAGTTATCCACGTGTAGTTCTTGCAAATCGCTTGGTATTGCAAACGCTGAACTGGGAATAGTCTTCACGGCACTCGACGTAATTGACAGTTTCGTAAGGGCCGAGAATTCGGCGAACCAAGACGGGGCGAGATATTCGATAGTGCTATCCTGCAGTCGCAACTCTTCAATCTTCTTTGCCGACGTTTCTGCTATTGCTTCCTTAAACGATTCTGCGCTGTGAATGCCTTGGCAGCATAATAAAGATCCAAATAACTCAACGTTACGATTTTTTAGAGCGGAATCCATGCCTGAAACAAAGAAAACGTGCTTTTCTTCAAAACCTGAACCTCGACCTGAACAGTAGCAAAAAAATGTCCGGGAAACTACCCCTCCCCCCACTTTTTTGGACCAAGGCCTTGGTGAGGAATTCCCGGTGACGTAACCCAGACGATTATTGAAAAAACCAACTCATAAGATCCGACCCCCCCCCCCCCCCCCCATTCGATTTTCCCGGCGACAAAAGTCTTGCTGAAGTCGGTTTCCCCGTGATGTAACTAAGGAAAGACCTCGTTTGTGTTGGTTTTGTTTGGTAAAAATTTTCGAGTTTAATTCTAAACGCAGAGAAAGGGTTATCGAAATATTCTTTGCTTTTAACATAAATTCCCGGAAATTGTCAATCAATCTTTCTTTGCTAGGCTACATACGCCCCAGTCTAAAGATTTTTAAGGATAAGGCAGTACCGGGGTATCTAGAGGGTATGAAACACCTCAAGGAAGATTAGATCTCGAAATTATCATGAAAATGACTTTGCCTGGGGGGTATTCTATACTCCTCAGATCCCCCGGTACTACTTACTGCTGTGTTGCCATCTCTAAAGTCTCACCGACTTTGTGGTTCAATGGTAGAGCGTTGGGCTATAAATCTGGAGGTCGGGTGTTCGAACCTGGATTGAGGTGAATTTTTCATCTGTGGCAGCGATGGGAAATAGGTACCTTAGACCAGTTTCGAGCATTCTGTCGGCTTACCGAATTAGGTTTTCCTGCAGTTTTCCTAATTCGTAAGGTAAATACCGGAGTAGTACAGAACAACTTAAGACCTTCCGCAGGAGCACCTCTAAAAAGAACTATGCGGGTCAGTTTGTAATTGGGCGCAATAAAATAAAACAAAAATTTGTTAAGGATAAGGCAGTACCGGGGAGGCCTAGAGGGTATGAAGTACTCTCCAGACAAACAAAAGGAAGATTCGATGGTCTTCTCTCGAAATTATCATGAAAATGACCAGGTCCCTAAACGTTTTTGGGGGAAAAATAGGCATTGGGGAATGTGGAGGTATGGAATATTTTTCGGGAAAGGACTCTTATTTTTACGAGGTAGCCATCGACTTTTCCTTAGCCTGTGGGGTATTCCACACCCCGAGACCACCCGGTACTACTTTCTGGTTTATAAAGATTTTCAAAAGTAATGCAGTAGCGGGGGGTATGGGGGTATAGAATACCCACCAGGCAAACAAAAGAAAGATTCGATGTCCCTCTCTCGAAATTATCATGAAAATGAACAGGTCCCTAAACGTCTTTGGGGGAAAAAGAGGCATTGAGGAGTGTGGAGGTATGGAATATTCTTCGGGAAAGGACTCTTATTTTTAAGGGGTAGCCATCGACTTTTCCTTAGCCTGGGGGGTATTCCGCAACCCCGAGACCCCCCGGTACTACTTTCTGGTCTACAAAGATTTTTAAAAATAATGCAGTAGCGGGGGGTATGGGGGTATAGAATACCCACCAGGCAAACAAAAGAAAGATTCGATGTCCCTCTCTCGAAATTATCATGAAAATGACCAGGTCCCTAAACGTTTTTGGGGGAAAAAGAGGCATTGAGGAGTGTGGAGGTATGGAATATTCTTCGGAAAAGGACTCTTATTTTTAAGAGGTAGCCATCGACTTTTCCTTAGCCTGGGGGGTATTCCACAACCCCGAGACCCCCCGGTACTACTTTCTGGTCTATAAAGATTTTTAAAAATAATGCAGTAGCGGGGTGTATGGGGGTATAGAATATCCACCAGGCAAAAAAAAAGAGTCGATGGCCCTCTCTCGAAATTATCATGAAAATGACCAGGTCCCTAAACGTTTTTAGGGGAAAAAGAGGCATTGAGGAGTGTGGAGGTATGGAATATTCTTCGGAAAAGGACTCTTATTTTTAAGAGGTAGCCATCGACTTTTCCTTAGCCTGGGGGTATTCCACAACCCCGAGACCCCCCGGTACTACTTTCTGGTCTACAAAGATTTTTAAAAATAATGCAGAAGCGGGGGGTATGGGGGTATAGAATACCCACCAGGCAAACAAAAGAAAGATTCGATGTCCCTCTCTCGAAATTATCATGAAAATGACCAGGTCCCTAAACGTTTTTGGGGGAAAAAGAGGCATTGAGGAGTGTGGAGGTATGGAATATTCTTCGGAAAAGGACTCTTATCTTTAAGAGGTAGCCATCGACTTTTCCTTAGCCTGGGGGGTATTCCACACCCCGAGACCCCCCGGTACTACTTTCTGGTCTATAAAGATTTTTAAAAATAATGCAGTAGCGGGGTGTATGGGGGTATAGAATATCCACCAGGCAAAAAAAAAAGATTCGATGTCCCTCTCTCGAAATTATCATGAAAATGACCAGGTCCCTAAACGTTTTTAGGGGAAAAAGAGGCATTGAGGAGTGTGGAGGTATGGAATATTCTTCGGAAAAGGACTCTTATTTTTAAGAGGTAGCCATCGACTTTTCCTTAGCCTGGGGGTATTCCACAACCCCGAGACCCCCCGGTACTACTTTCTGGTCTACAAAGATTTTTAAAAATAATGCAGTAAGCGGGGGGTATGGGGGTATAGAATACCCACCAGGCAAACAAAAGAAAGATTCGATGTCCCTCTCTCGAAATTATCATGAAAATGACCAGGTCCCTAAACGTTTTTGGGGGAAAAAGAGGCATTGAGGAGTGTGGAGGTATGGAATATTCTTCAGAAAAGGACCCTTATCGACTTTCCCCCCCAGACCTCCCGGTACTACTTTTTGTTGTGTTTTGGTCTCTAAAGATTTTTAGAATGAGGCACGGGGATATAGAGTATCCCCCAGGAAAACAAAAGAAAAGGTCGATTGTCCTCTCTCGAAATTATCGTGAAGTGACGAGGTACCTACACTTTTTGGAAGGGAAACGTAGCACCGCGGAATCTGGAGGTATGGAATATTCCCCAGAAAAGAAGAAATGGAATACCCCCTGGCAAACAAAAGAAAGATCGATAACTTAAAAAGCTTGCATACATTTTCATGTGCACTTAAAAGGCGGCCTGTGCTCCCTGTAAACAAAATCAAACAGGAAATAGACGTGTTTCATGTACAGGGTGTGTAACAGGTGCTCGCTGCAGGCTTAGATTTGATTTCGAATTTACAAATTTGCTTGTATAGGAAATTTTATGCGTGTGCCGTTTTATAATGAAAAAGAAAAATGCAACTGAAGCGCTTTCAGATACGAAGCGAGTGTGCAAGCAGATAAGACTCAAGACGCCACAGTGTTTCCGGTTCTAAAGGCTTTACATGTATAAAAAAACGTCAACGAAGCTTGGCTACTATATTAGGAAAAATTGGGTGGGAGAGAGAGATTCTTAACCAAACCTTCAAGGCGAACCTATGTAAGTCTGAGCGCTTCATTTTCGAACGCTCAACATTCATTTTCAACTGTAAGTTACAAGACGAATTCGAATAATCGAGGTATACGGAAGATCTAAACAGTCGCGTAATCGTATGGGAGATTTTTATTGAGAAAATTGAAATTAATTGCCGCATTACAAAGTAAAACTGTGCCGCCAATACGACGAAATTGTCGTGTTTGTGTTTTTTTGTGGAAACATTTTCGAATTTAATTTTATACAGTTCAGGTGTATGTAAAAAGAACGTAAGTACTCAATTATTGTGTGAAGTAACTATTAACCTAAGTAACAGTGGTTTGAATGTTAAGGATTTTGAACCTTGTGCCTAAATTGGAAACCAAGGTAAAGTACGAGGAGTATATTCATTTAATGAATTTATGCGCATAGGTTATAAAGCAGCAAAACGTATTTCGAAGAACGAAAACAGCAACTATTCTGAAGTGTATTTGGGAATTGTAACGCTGTAAAAACTACTTGCGATGGAAGAGGACGACAGAAAGAATAGAAATTAACGATTCTCGTTTTAAGGATTTTAGGAATAAAGTTATTTGAGGTTTTAAGTTTTGGAAGATATGTGAAATACGTTTCAGAACTTGCAAAATTGTTTGAGTTTAATTTTAAAGCTCTCTTGAATAAAATTTTGAGGTTTTAAGATTTGACTCTGTGAAACAATTGAGCCACAGAACTTTTTTTAGTTTTGCTTGAACCCTTTGCATTTGTTCTTTGCAAAAATTTGAAATGCATAATTTCATTTCTTTAAAATGCAGCGCAAGTGCAGAAAAATCCTTTTGGTTCCCTCACACTACCTCCTAAAGTATTCATTCGTTGGGGAAATCCCAGAGCACGACCTTGCACCGCAAAACAAGTCACGTAACCGGAACATCACCAGGTTACAACCTTGGTCAAAAATCCAAGATGGCGGGGGTGCCTAGTTTCTACTTTTGATACTTGGATCATACAAAAAATGTGTAACGTATCAATAAACATCTGCAACTATGTAGATCCTCTAACGAAGTATATTCTCCTGATAATCAAAACTTCTGCCAAAGAATTCGCCAATCAAGATTAGAGATGCGAAAAAAGTGCGAATTTTGTTGGAAAAAGTACTCCTAGTATAATTTTTCTTCCAAAAAATCATCAGGATCACAGAAACGCCCGAAAGTAGGTATAGGTAACTTCTAATTTTAAAAATTATTAATCAGGATCACAGGACATTCACGTTTTCAGAAATTCAAAAACGAAACAAAATCGCACAAAACTATAGAAGCGTTTTCTTAGGGGCATTTTTCGAAAGAAAAAAAATCTCTTTATGTGATAATTTTGTCCGTCTGTCCTTCTATCCGTTTGTTACTCGTCTAATCGAGAACGAAAAAAGAGAGCGATGCCAATCGATTCAGTGCTATTGAATGTGAGCCGCATTAAATGTCTGGTTTCCGAATGATATTGGAAACAAATTCCTACTCTGAAGATCGCATGCGATTCTTCGTATCTTGATGAACAATGTTTTTAGTATGTATCGAATGTCGAATGGTGTAATGAGAGTTGCCTATTGGCTGTCGTGATGAATGTTGTATCTGCTTTGATTATACTCCTTTTTTAGGGTATTGGCCCTGCTTCAACAATGAACTACAAGTAAAAACAATTTGTTCCTATACGGTACTGACATTGATTAATGTATTTTTTTAATGGTGTCGTGAATGTTTATAACAATTACACTAAATTAGACAGAAAAAGTTAAAATTAGATTGTTTTCATTTCTTACCCAAATAGTAGGAGGATTTACGCACAAATTATTTAATTCATGGTCGCACAGTTAAATTTTAACTACCATGTGAGATGGCGCTACTTGCAAGGTATCTAATCGTAGATCATGATAGTAGGCTGTGGTGCATCCTATTTTATAATTGAAAAGGTATTTTTATTTGTTTATTTATTTGCTATAAAACAATTAATTTTGATTTATTACTGAATTGGCTTGGCCCTCTTTGTACCTACCTCAAAAAAGTACCTACAATTTACATACCTGTATTATTAATTTTCATATTTCTTCCATTTTTCAATTCGATTTCAATTTTGGTTTCATTTTCAATGTTATGAATTGTTTATTTACTAAATATTTGCATGTCTTCTGCATTTATAGATCTTTGTCGTAATCCTGAACATTGAAATTTGTCAATTCAACTCAAAATACCGCTAAAGAAGATGATAGTAGAATGAATATAAAATATAATGCCAAGAGGTTTCCCTTGGTCTATGATATACAAGAGGCTAATTGGAAATTTTTTGAATTAGCGTTTGTATTGAATCGTTCTAAAAACATTGTAGAACAATATTGTCGTTTATTATATAAGTAATTTGTTTTCAGTTCAGTTCCAACATCGACGCGTTCTTGTTATGTTATAAATTGTGAGTGATAAATTGTATTTACTGTTATACATTAATCCATTTTAAGACTGTTGTAAATTTATTGTTAATTACCTTGGACACAGAATGCCCCGTACGCACAGTCACGTTGGACTTAACTTAACTTAACCCGCAACAAAATCTAGTTAATAAATTGAGCAAAATTAGTACCAACACAGCGGAACATTGGCATTTTATTCCTGTGCATAGTAATAACTTCGAGGGTTATTTTTCGTGAATTTAAAGCCGATTTACTTAGATTCGCAATACGTATGGACATTTTTGTTTTGCATCACGGAGTCAACTGGACCATCCAAGCGATCTGTTTCCATATTTCTAAAGGAAGCGGCATTCTCCAGGGAGAAGAGCAATTGTAACCTGAAAGGAATCTCATCCATGTCAATTACTGTAAGTTATTTAAAATTTGACCACCCGCACGTTAGTAAGGGAGTTAGAGCATTGGGGTAAAAATGCCCCCTTTTTTTACGGAAATGTATGCGCAGGTGGTATCTGTGCTAACCACAGCAATTTTTTTAATTGTATAAAGTAGTGCTGGATTCTTTTTAGGTATTTGCGTATTTAATTTTGTTCGAAGTAATTTTAATATTCCTAAAGGAATCGACCTGTGAGAATCATTTGCATGAACTTAATTTTGTATTGTACTTATTGATACGAACCAAGGATTTTGTTTCATTGATTGGAAGATGTGCAGTTACAGTTAATTAATTAACACGGAACTATCTGAAGATAGCGAGATACCTAAACGAAATCCCAAGAAACGAAAGAAGTCGAAGTAAGCGAAAGAGGAAGAGAATCATAGAAGGTTTATGAAAATAAAAAAAAAGCTGAGGTATGCGAAGAATCTCGAGGGAGCGAATAAGTTCTAGAAACCTGAGCATTCTGAAGAAACAAGAAAAAAACAGAAAAAGCAATTAAGCAAAGGCCCCACGGAATTTTGAACAAGCCGAGCTAATTCAATGTCTAAAGAATTTGAAGAATTAAAGTTTCCAACGCCGGAGAAGTGTCTCATGAGATGTCAGAGGAAGCCAAACAACTGGGTAATTTAAAGCCGCTTTGTTTAGATTCGCAATGCGTATGGACATTTTTGTTCTGCATCACGGAGTCAACTGGACCATCCAAGCGATCTGTTTCCATATTTCTAAAGGAAGCGGCATTCTCCAGGGAGAAGAGCAATAAAATTGTAACCTGAAAGGAATCTCATCCATGCCAATTACTGTAAGTTATTTAAAATTTTGACCACCCGCACGTTAGTAAGGGAGTTAGAGCATTGGGGTAAAAATGCCCCCTTTTTTTACGGAAATGTATGCGCAGGTGGTATCTGTGCTAACCACAGCAATTTTTTTTAATTGTATAAAGTAGTGCTCGATTCTTTTTAGGAATTTGCATATTAATTTTGTTCGAAGTAATTTTAATATTCCTAAAGGAATCGACCTGTGAGAAACATTTGCATGAACAAATTATATATTGTACTTATTGATACGAATCGAATCCAAACCAAGGATTTTGTTTCATTGATTGGAAGATGTGCAGTTACAGTTAAATAATTAACACGGAAGTAGATAGCGAGATACCTAAACGAAATCCCAAGAAACGAAAGAAGTAGAAGCAAGCGAAAGAGGAAGAAAATCATAGAAGGTTTATGAAAATAAAAAAAAAGCTGAGGTATGCGAAGAATCTCGAGGGAGCGAATAAGTTCTAGAAACCTGAGCATTCTGAAGAAACAAGAAAAAAACATAGAAAGCAATGAAGCAAAGGCCCCACGGAATTTTGAACAAGCCGAGCTAATTCAATGTTTAAAGAATTTGAAGAATTAAAGTTTCCAACGCCGGAGAAGTGTCTCATGAGATGTCAGAGGAAGCCAAACAACTGAGTAACTCAAGAAAATCGAGTACTCTGTGGAAGAAGTCCAAGAAATCGAACACTTCAAAACAACCGAAGTGAGGAAAGTTAGAGAAACTAAGAGACCCGAGAGAGATGAAGAGTCAGCGGAAGGGGATAGAAACTAAGGTAAAGCAATAAGACCTTCAATCTATAAATAGTTTTATACTTATCTTGAGGTTGATTAGACAGGATTTGCCAAACTTGTTTGGACACTGGTGATGACCTTTAGGCCACCCTACTCGATAATCCAAGTTCAATGATAATGGAAACAACAATCGCAGTTACAGTCGATTATTCATAGGATCTAGCTGTAAGTACATCTGAACTTTTAATTAACCGAACCCGTCTTCCAGCTTCAAGATGTGGATCACCCTCCTGATATACATTGTCACTTTCGCAATTGCGATTGTCGCGTACTTCAAATGGTCTTTTGGTTACTGGAAGAAGCTGGGCGTTCCGTACCTGGAATCGAGCATCCCCTTCGGCACCATGAATAACCCGTTGACTTTATCGGAGTCGATTGCCGACAATGTTGCTCGTCAGTACAAGGAGAGCAAGGCGTTGGGGTACAAGTATGTGGGGCTGTACGGGCTGACGATGCCACAATTCATGGTCATCGACCCTGAACTACTCAAATGCGTGATGATCAAGGACTTCCACCACTTCACCGACCGCGGCTTCTACTTCAACGAGAAAGACGATCCCCTAAGCGCCCACTTGTTCACGCTGACCGGTCAAAAGTGGAGGAGACTAAGGGCGAAACTTACCCCGACGTTTACGTCGGCCAAAATGAGGACGATGAACGAGTTTGTAGTCGCCTGCGGGTACCAGCTCAGGGACGCTCTGGGAGTGAGGTGCACGCAGGGTCCTATCGAGATCAAGGATCTTCTGGAGCGCTACACCACCAACATCATCGGAAGTTGCGCGTTTGGCATCGAGTGCAACAGTTTCACGGATCCTAACAACGAGTTCTGCATGTGGACCAGGAAGCAGTTCCATCCGACGGCGTTTCAGAACTTCAAGATGTTCATCTCCTTCATGTTTCCTGGCTTCGCCGAGATGATACGCATGAAGGTTGTCACCGATGGTGTCACCAACTTCTTCATGAAAACGGTCCGGGAGTCGATAGCACTCAGACGAAAAACTGGGCAGGTGCGTAACGACTTTCTTCAAATACTGATCGGATTGATGGAGGAGAGCGACGGAATGACACTGGAGGAGGTCGCCGCTCAGGCCTTCCTCTTTTTCCTCGCCGGCTTTGAAACGTCCTCGAGCACGATGAGCTTCTGCCTCTACGAACTGTCTTTAAATCCCGACATCCAGCAAAGAGTACGCGATGAGATCAACGCGGTTCTCAAGAAGTACAACGGCGAGATCACCTACGACAGCCTGAGGGAGCTGGAGTACATGAGTTGCGTCATCGATGGTACGTGAGGTAAAGGTTTCTCTACAATTAATCTTTTGCGCCTTGCAGAGGTTTTGAGAAAGTACCCACCGGTGCCGATTTTGAACCGGAAGTGCGTGTCGGACTACAAGCTCCCAAATACCGACATCACAATCAAAAAGGGCGTTAACCTGGTAATTCCACTGATCGGATTACAAAGAGATCCCGACTACTTCCCCAATCCGGATAAGTTCGATCCCGAAAGGTTCAACAAGAAAAACGTCGAGAAGGTCACGCCGTTTTCTTATATGCCGTTTGGGGAAGGACTTCGAATTTGTCTAGGTAAGCCGATTGGTAACCATCGGATTGATCTTGAGGTCGGGGGGTTATCTCCTGATATTGAGACGATGTTTTTTTTGAAACTGCTTGATTTTAGGACTTCGATTCGGTTTGATGCAGACGAAGATTGGCTTGCTACTCATGTTGAAGAACTTCAAGTTCACGTTGAGCGACAAAACCGCGACGCCGATAGAGCTCAATCCAATTTGCTTCGTTCTCTCCGTGCAAGGGGGAATTTGGTTGAATGCCGAAAAAGTTGCGCAATGAGCGCAGTTTATTAGCTTTAAGTCGTTACCATAGAGATGTGAACGTGTGGCTAAACTTTGGATTTTGAAATATACCCGAACTGGTGCACATTACCCAAAAAAATTAAAAAATTTCCCCGTATTTTTCAAAGAAAATATTCAATTTCCCAAAAAATCAAAACCGATTCCAATGTTGGAAATGGGGAAGGATTCCGAATGAGTATCCAAAAAAATCGATTTAAAGCTTAAAAATATCTTCAGATTCATGTTCCCCTGCTCCACCCTGGAATATTAAAAGCAACAATTCTTCTCTTCTCTCATTATGAGCACATTCTCATATTCTGCAGACACAAAAGTCAAAATAACGTCCGGGAATATTATATCTCCTGACCTTCTCGTGATTTATGTTTTCCTGGTAAAGGTCTAATTGAAGGATACGCGTGAATATATAAAGAACCTCCTAGTCCTGGTAGTCAAAAACAATTTGCAAAAATTTTCTGGAAGATATTGGGTGTATTACCTCCTCGCGCATTATTACTACTGATTACAAACGTTGTAAAAGTCTAGATAAAAGCGGGGTGAAGGAATACTTATCTGGAGTATAGAAAAAAGCCTTCCCAAGGTTCATGTTTTCCTGGTATCCAGGCAAAAAGATAAAAACTCGGAGCAGAAACACCTCCTCCCGCCATATAATCTTCTGACATAACTATATACGAAAAATTCTTGGAAAAATAACGACTTGAACACAGAAAAGTATCACCCAATCAATGGGACCACGTACGCTCACGATAAGATAAAAAAAATGAATAAAAACTTCGTGTGTTAGGAGCAGATATGCCTCCTCGCGCGTTATATTCTCATGCTACAAGAGATTAGTCAAAAATAAAGCCTTATCATGATCTCCTGCTAGGCAGAAAAAAGTTTTCTTACAGGAAGCCCTATTATTAGGACTAATTAAATACCTCCTCGGTTGTTAAATTCTCTTGATACATGCGCTGTAAAGATCTAAGTGAAAAAATCCATTATTTTTCCTAGTAGCTAGCAATTCCCATAAGAATTCCGTGTAATACAAACATCGGGCATCATACACTCCTGATACTATGGAACATTTGTTTTGAGCATGGAAAATGATCTCATCGATTATGTTGTCCTGGTATCCAGAGAAAACTTGCTCGACATTTCACAATAGGAACAGAAGCACTCTCCTGTTATATTGTAAAATTCTCCTGATGCAGAAGATTAGATCGAAAATAAAGCTCCTGTTTTGTTCATAAAAGAGACCCGCTCGTAGATTATGCTTCTCTAGTCAAAGTTTAGATAAAGATAATGTGTTGTCTTGAGCGTATTATATTGTCTTGATGCATTGAAAAAATTTGACATTTTCTGTGCTCCTGGTAACAAAAAAATATTACCGGTAAAAGTTTCAGTAAAAGAGTAAAAGAGCATAGGGAAAAACTTCTTTGTCGATTACATAGTCTCGGTAGCTCCTTATAAAAATTGTTGCAGGCTTTCTATATGTATATTAGGAGCAGAAGCACCTCCTCGCACATTGTATCCCCGTGAAACCAGGTTTAAGGTGTTTTTGGTGGTTTTGTTTTGAACCCCGTGGACTGTGTTGTTCTGGAAGCCAGAGAAAATATACCAAGCCTCTTCCGTATATTAGAAGCAGAAACACCTCCTCGAAACTTATATTCTCCTTACACAAAAGTTGAAAATACCGACTTGGCATGTTTCACTTGAGCCTGGAAAGGTTTCTCCTAATCAAGTACTTTCTCTAGTTGTCCGAGGAGATTCACAACACTTCCAATACAAACTCCGTTCATTAGGAGCGCAGAAACACTCCCTCTCACATTATATTCTCCTAATATAAAGGTAACAATTAATTTCTTTAGCATAGATACTAAGTTGGGACTTCTTCCCTGTAAAGATCTGTGTCCCCTATTCTGGCAATGGCGTGCGTGTCCATACCATGGAATATCCCCTACCAAAGGATGAATGAATGACCATTTCTGGAAAGTTGTACTAAAAGTAAAGAAGGACTCGATAACCTTTTCCCTATAACTCGCACTTCCCTCATGACAGTTTTCTTGAAATGAAGCACCATAGTGTATTATGCTCGGGGGTATTACCTGGAGGGTTTTCCATACCCCACGGCAACACTATTTTTCCACAAATCCTTTCGTCTGCAAGAATCCTCACGGTAGGTTTTGGGAGAAAACACAAGAAGTACTTGAGATACCGTAGCACCGGAGGGTCTGAGGGCTAGGGAATACTCCTCAATCCATACATCCCATCAAAAGAAGATTGAATGACCGAAAAATGATAAGAATTACTTTATAGCCCTTTCCCTATAACCCGTACTATTATCCCCTGGCAGTTTTCTGGAAGTGAGAACAGCACTGGCATATAAAATTCTGGGAGGGGGAGTGGGTGTTGGAATCCCCCCCCCCCCAGTAACATCCTTTCCTCCTAAGAAGTACTGCAAATAATTTAGCACCGGGGGGCTCTGAGGAGTATGGAATACCTCCCAGCAAAGGTAGATTGAATGATCATTTCTAGGAAATTTTACTAAATTAACCCCTATTACCCGTACTACCCTCACGAAACTTTTCTTGAAATGACAAGAGCACTATCATATAACATGCTGGGGGGTATTAACATGGGGGTATGAGTAGATACAGAAGGTCGATTCTGGACCGTTCAAGGTCACCTGGTGGTCAAGTAGGTCAAGGTCACTCGTCACCTGGTGGTTACCTTCTAAAGTCGGTCAAGGTCATGTGAATGTGATCGTGAAAATTCGAGATCACTAACTCAATTTTTTGGGGTGTAAAATCACAGTCGCACGGTCATCACCTGAGGTCACGGTCATCACCTGAGGTCGCTGACCTCATATTTTTTGGGGGTGTCAAATTTCATTCTCATGTTCATCCTAGGTCATTGACCCCAGTGAAGATCATCCAAAGTCACTGTGCACTGTGTAATTGTTGTCAACTTTTTTATTCTTCTTGGTTCTATGTATTTACATGAACTTATCAAAATAGTCTACCATAAAGATGATAGTGAAATACTCGTCTATAACTTTTGATTGAGAAGTCTGATCGAAAAAGTACGAATTGATTTAGATTCTACGCACCCAAATTAATAAGAAAAAGTGTTTTCCCGAGAAATTTTGGTGTAGTCGATTTTTGGTAAAAAAGGAAGGTTATACACTGCCTTTTTTGAGCCCCGAAAAAAAAATTGTCTCAGATCGACCCGGAAAAAAAATTTTTCTTATAGAATGTGGCCTGTAGAATCCATAATTTCAAACAGTTCCAAGATTGGGCTACTAGTTCAAAAGTTACAGCCCTTTGAATTTTTTTTCGAAATTGGTTTCTAGTCTATAACTTTTGATTGAGAAGTCTGATCGAAAAAGTACGAATTGATTTGGATTCTACGCACCCAAATTAATAAGAAACAGTGTTTTCCCGAGAAATTTTGGTGTAGTCGATTTTTGGTAAAAAAGGAAGGTTATACACTGCCTTTTTTTGAGCCCCGAAAAAAAAATTGTCTCAGATCGACCCGGAAAAAAAATTTTCTTATAGAATGTGGCCTGTAGAATCCATAATTTCAAACAGTTCCAAGATTGGGCTACTAGTTCAAAAGTTACAGCCCTTTGAATTTTTTTTCGAAATTGGTTTCTAGTCTATAACTTTTGATTGAGAAGTCTGATCGAAAAAGTACGAATTGATTTGGATTCTACGCACCCAAATTAATAAGAAAAAGTGTTTTCGCGAGAAATTTTGGTGTAGTCGATTTTTGGTAAAAAAGGAAGGTTATTCACTGCCTTTTTTTGAGCCCCGAAAAAAAACTTGTATCAGTTCGACCCGGAAAAAAAAATTTCTGATAGAATGTGGCCTGTAGAATCCATAATTTAAAACAGTTCCAAGATTGGGCTACGAGTTCAAAAGTTACAGCCCTTTGAATTTTTTTTCGAAATTGGTTTCTAGTCTATAACTTTTGATTGAGAAGTCTGATCGAAAAAGTACGAATTGATTTGGATTCTACGCACTCAAATTAATAAGAAAAAGTGTTTTCCCGAGAAATTTTGGTGTAGTCGATTTTTGGTAAAAAAGGAAGGTTATACACTGCCTTTTTTTGAGCCCCGAAACAAAAATTGTCTCAGATCGACCCGAAAAAAAAATTTTCTTATAGAATGTGGCCTGTAGAATCCATAATTTCAAACAGTTCCAAGATTGGGCTACTAGTTCAAAAGTTACAGCCCTTTGAATTTTTTTTTTCGAAATTGGTTTCTAGTCTATAACTTTTGATTGAGAAGTCTGATCGAAAAAGTACGAATTGATTTGGATTCTACGCATCCAAATTAATAAGAAAAAGTGTTTTCGCGAGAAATTTTGGTGTAGTCGATTTTTGGTAAAAAAGGAAGGTTATATATACACTGCCTTTTTTTGAGCCCCGAAAAAAAAATAGTCTCAGATCGACCCGCAAAAAAAATTTTCTGATAGAATGTGGCCTTTAGAATCCATAATTTCAAACAGTTCCAAGATTGGGTTACTAGTTCAAAAGTTACAGCCCTTTGAATTTTTTTTCGAAATTGGTTTCTAGTCTATGTGAAATATGTTACAATAAACGATAAATTTTCATGTTTATTTTTGTGTATATGCATTAGAATTAAATTTTGATTCCAAATTTCATATTAAAAGTCATCCAAGGTCAATGCTACTGCCCCATATTTTGTGGTGTCAAATTAGAATTTCAAGGTCATCCTAGATCATTAGCACCATAAATTTTCAAGTTCATCGGAGGCCATTGCCCCCTTTTTGTTATGACAAATTACATGTTCAAGGTCATTCGAGGTCATTGGCTCCATACAGATTCAAGGCCATCCGTGATCATTGACTTCTTTTTATGGCGTTAAATTACATGTTCAAGATCAGCTGAAGCCATTGACCCCATAAATTTCCAAGGTCATTCGAGGGTATCGAACCAATTAGTTGAAGTGACAAATTCCATTTTGAAGGTCAACTCAGGGAATTGACCCCACAAATTTTGAAGGTCATCCGAGAGCACTGGCCCATTTATTTGAAGTGTCCAATTCCATTTTCAGGGTCATCCGTGGCCATTGACTCCATAAATTTTCAAGGTCATCCGAAGGCATTGACCCCATAAATTTTTAAGGCCACCCGGGAGCATTGGCTTTTTTGGTCATCCGAGGTCATTCACTCCATAAATGTTCAAGGTCGTCAGATGGCATTGGTCTCATTTCTCGGGGGTATCAAATTACATTTTCAGGGTTATATGACCTCATAAATTTTCAAGGACATCTCAGGTTATTACCCCATTTTTTGTGGTGCCGAATTACATTTTCAATGTCGTCCGAAGTCCATATCCCCATTCATATTCAGGGTCATCAGAGGTCATTGACCCTATTTCTTGGGGTCTCAAATTACATTTTCATGGTAGTACGAGGTCATCGAGCCCATACCCCCCGGTAACACTTTCTTCCACAAAACCTCCTCCCTGTAGGGGATATGAAATAACCTTCAGGAAAGGAAGATTGAATGACTATTTCCGAAAAATAATACAAAAAGCAAGGAAGGACATTTTTCATATAATCCCTTACTACCCCTAATGTCATTTTCTGGCAATTTTAATAGAACTACCGTATAATATGCTGGGGGAGAGGGGATTCTATACCGCCAAAACCCCCCGGTAATACTTTCTGTCTTAAACCCTTTAACCTACAAGAATCTCATGGTAGGTTTTGGAAAAAATATCAGATCCTCTCCTCCTAAGAAGTACTGTAGATAACGTAGCACCGGGGGATGTGGGGGTTATGGAATACCCCTCATCAAAGGAAGATTGAATAATAATTTGCCAAAAATGTTGTTAAAAGCAAAGAAGGATCGATAACCCTTGACTACTCCCTAATCGCAGTTTTCTGGAAATTACAATAGAGGGGGAGGGGGGGGGGATTATTCCATTCCCTCAAATGAGCCCATTTTTTGCGGTCATATTCTACTTTCAGTCCCATCAGTGGTTAATAACCTCATTTTTGGTCATTTTCAGGATTATCAAAGCTCAATGACCTCTTTTTGCGATGCCATATTGTAGTTTCTTGCGGTGACCTTGGAAAATAGGCCAAGCTGACGTTCAAAGGTCGCCTGCCACATGTCGGTGACGTTGGAAAGTAGATTAAGATGAAGGTGAAAAATTGCTTCAAGGTCATCGGAGGTCAATGGTCCCGCTTTTTTAGTTATAAATGAGATTAAAGGTTACTCGTCAAGGTTAAAGTGAAGGTTGACCGGTAGTAGGAAGAAAGAAGTAGCTTTGAACTTGCTTAGTGGAGGGAAGGGGTCCGTTAACTTGGCCCCCCCACTGAGAGATTTCATAGTCGTATTATTTTGAAATGAATGCGCTCGTTATGCGCTCATATGCGCCACCGATAATAACTCTTGCGCCATTATCGTTTTTTAGAAATCCGAAAAAACATTTGGGGGGGCCAAGTGAACGTAGCCCCCCCCCCCCAGTACGTATTTTGTCCCTTGTAACTAGGTCACCTGATACATTTGGTTATGCGCTCAATTGCGCCACTTGAATTAAAGCTAGCGCCATTACGGTTAAGCCGTGACAAATTTTCAAAAAGTGGGGGGGCCAACTTAACGTTTTTAAAAGTTACTTTTTTTTAACATCTTTTCATACGAAATTGTACTCTCAGGTATGCGCTGAAATGCGCCGTAAAAAGATATCTTTGCGCCATTATTGTTTTTTGGATATCCTTAAATATATTTGGGGGGGGCCAAGTGAACGGAATCCCCCATAACGCATTTTGCTACCGGTATTTGTGCCACTTGATACATCTGGTTATGAGCTCAATTGCGCCACTTGAATTAAAGCTAGCGCCATTACGGTTAAGCCATAAAAAAATTTTAAAAAGTGGGGGGGGCTAACTTAACGTTTTCAAAAGTTACGTTTTTTAACATGTTTTTTCTACTACATCGTACCTTTCATCATGCGCTAAAATGCGCCGTAAACAAAAATCTTGGCGCCATTATAGTGTTTCAGAAACACTATACAGGGTGTTTTTTTGGGAGCTTTAGTTAAACGATTCTGAGAAAGTAAAATAGGTAGGTTTTTAAAAATTTGTATTTAGGAGTTACTCCGAAGGCCGAATCGATGTAAAATATTTTCAAAATGGACGCACTTCCGGAAATAACTTTTGAAAACGCTAAGTTAGACCCTCCACTTTTTAAAAATTTCTTATGGCTTAACCGTAATGGCGCTAGCTTTAATTCAAGTGGCGCAATTGAGCTCATAACCAGATGTATCAAGTGGCACAAATACCGGTAGCAAAATGCGTTATGGGGGATTCCGTTCACTTGGCCCCCCCCAAATATATTTAAGGATAACCAAAAAACAATAATGGCGCAAAGATATCTTTTTACGGCGCATTTCAGCGCATACCTGAGAGTACAATTTCGTATGAAAAGATGTTAAAAAAAAGTAACTTTTAAAAACGTTAAGTTGGCCCCCCCACTTTTTGAAAATTTGTCACGGCTTAACCGTAATGGCGCTAGCTTTAATTCAAGTGGCGCAATTGAGCGCATAACCAAATGTATCAGGTGACCTAGTTACAAGGGACAAAATACGTACTGGGGGGGGGGGGGCTACGTTCACTTGGCCCCCCAAATGTTTTTTCGGATTTCTAAAAAACGATAATGGCGCAAGAGTTATTATCGGTGGCGCATATGAGCGCATAACGAGCGCATTCATTTCAAAATAATACGACTATGAAATCTCTCAGTGGGGGGGGGGGGCCAAGTTAACGGACCCGGAGGGAAGTAGCGATTATAAACTCAGTTTAAAGTTTACAGTCCAAAGTTTGCTCGCCGTTCAAAGTTCAAAGTCGATGGCTGTACTGGTTTTTGGAGAAAATCGAGAATGCACGAGGTAGCAGAAGGTAGAAGGAGGTAACAACGGGGGGGGGGGGGGGGGGGCGAGGGGAGAGAAGATAGAAATGAGAACTGGAGGACAGAAAATATTTAACCGGAGATGTACAGAGGTGGAAAGGACATGGGAAAGCAGGAAAGAAATACTAGTCGAGGGGGGAAGAAGAGAAAAATGGACGATTAAACACATAATTTATTTGCGCTTGCGCATGTTAAGTAAGTCTACTAAGTAATCTAGAAGTAACTAAACAGCAATCCTTTCAGCTTTCAACCAAATCCCTCCTTTCACAGACAGAACAAAGCAATTGGGATTGAACCGAATTGGATTTTCGGTTCGGTCGCTCAACGTGAATTTGAAATTCTTCAGCATGAGCATTAGACCTATCTTGGTCTGCATCAAACCGAATCGGAGTCCTACAAAAACTTCCAAAAACACATACCGAAATTATTATTTCGCTTACCTAGACATATACGATTCCCTTCTCCAAATGGCATATAACAAAATGGGGGCACCTTCGCGATGTTAGCCTTGTTAAACCTCTCGGGATCGAACTTTTCCGGGTCGGGAAAGTAATCGGGGTCCCTTTGCATCCCAATTAATGGAATCACAATGTCCAAGCCTTTCCTAATTGGAATGTTGGTGTCTGGTAGGGCGTACTCCGACACGCACCTACGGTTCAAAGTTGGTACCGGTGGGTACTTCCTCAAAACCTCTGCAGGACGCAAAGGATTAACTGTAGACAAACCTTAACCTCACTTACCATTGATGACGCAGCTCATGTACTCCAACTCCTTCAGGCTGTCGTAGGCGATCTCGCCATTGTATTTCTTAAGAACCGCGTTGGCTTCATCGCGTACCTTCTGCTGGATGTCAGAGTTTAAAGACAGTTCGTACAGGCAGAAGCTCATGGTACTGGAAGACGTTTCAAAACCGGCGAGGAAAAAGAGAAAGGCTTGGGCGACAACTTCCTCAAACGTCATCGCGTCCTCCCCCTCCATCAATCCGATGAGAATTTGAAGAAAGTCGTTACGAACCTGTCCAGTTCTCCGTCTCAGCTCTATCGACTCCCTCACAGTTTTCATGAAGAACTTTGAGACACCTTCGGGGGTAACCTTCAGTCCGATTGAGTGGGAGAACCCGGGAAACACAAAGGAGATGAACATCTTAATGCTTTGAAAGGTCGCAGGGTGGAACTGCTGACTGGTCCACATGCAGAATTCGCTGTTGGGGTCCGTGAAACTGTTACACTCGATGCCAAACGCGCAACTTCCGATGATGTTGGTGGTGTAGCGCTCGAGGATGTCCTTGATGTCGATTGGTCCTTGCGCGCACCTCTCCGCAATCGCATCTCTGAGCTGGTGCGCACACGCCACCACGAGTTCGTTCATGGTCTTCATTTTGGCGGACGTAAAAGTTGGGGTCAGTTTCGCCCTTAGCCTCCTCCACTTCTGACCGGTCAGCGTAAACAAATGCGCGCTCAGCGGGTCCTCCTTTTCGTTGCTGTAGAAGCCGCGGTCGGTGAAGTGTTGGAAGTCTCTGATTAATACCGCTTTTACTAGCTCGGGATCTAGTAGCATCAGTTGCGGGGTTATCATCCCGAATAGTCCGACATACTTGTACCCCAAAGCCTTGCTCTCTTTGTACTGGCGAGCTACTCCGTCGGCGATCGATTCCACTAAGGCGAACGGGTTACTCAATGTACCGAAAGGTATGCTGCACTCCAGATAAGGAACGCCCAGTTTCCTCCAATAACCAAATGACCATTTGAAGTACGCAACGAGCGCGATCGCGAAGGTTGCGATGTACACCAGGAGGGTGATCCACATTTTGAAGCTGAAAAACGATTTGATTTTTTAAATTTTTTCAAAGGCAGTTGAGGGAATTGAAGAAACTTGAAGTAATCTCGAAAAACTCGAAGGAACATAAATAATTTGACGTTTGAAGAGACCCAAAGAAGAGGAACACAAGAGCTCAAAAAAGAAACCGAAGAAAGAGTCTTCAACTTGCAGCACGAAGAAGAACTGATAATATAACCCGAAAAAGCTTGAAGAACATTGAGGATCCCTAAAACAGCTTGATGTACACCAAGGAACCATGGAATATCGAAGAAACTTGAAGAAGATTTAGGAATCTTGAAGCAGATTGAAAAAATCCGAAGTGCTTATGAACCTGGAGTTTGATGTAGCTTACTGGAAAAACTGAGTAACCTTGAAGTAACTTGATCAAAATCCCAAAGCATGTGGAAACTTAAAGCAGATTCAAGGAACTTGAAGGAACTATTGATGAATAGTTAGTAGGACGTGTCTAAATAACAGTCAAACGACCTGTCAAATATTTAATTTTGAAGACACGATGTTTTGGTATCTTATACTAAAATTTGTTATTTATCTTACTTAGATAAACTAAATGTGTAAACTACAAAATATAAAAATATCTTTGTCATGAAAGTCATCGTAAATCACCTCTCATCTTTGTCCGACAACAATGAGAATGAGTCTTTCATTTCATAAAGGGGATAACTTAACATACCAACAACCCTTAAATTTCAACTTTTTAAATGGTGTGCGGCTCATATGAAATACTGACTCGATGTGATTGTTAAATTGTTAATAGTTACCTTAGTAAGTTAGTGATATGTGAAGTGCGGTTTCTGGGAGTTAAACACTGAAACTACGGGACCAAGTTGGTTATCATCCATTTGCTTTACTTCCCCACTCCAAAAGCAGCTATGACGCGTTCGCCATGTAGCCTACGTTACTGTTGTTATAGACATTGTAAAAAATGATAGAGCAATAAAATTTATTTTCCAAATAAGGTTTAATTCTTTTCACACCTTGTATACCCCCCCCCCCCCAAATTACTTTCATTGCTATACTTTTTGGTAGTTTGTCCACTGTATTTCTGACTATTATCAAAATAGCCTAGTTTTTCTCACTCTGCTAGCTCTTCAGGAGTAGTATGTGGCGACACCAATGCCGCCACCCCACCGGTTTTGTCGCTTGTGGTGGCGGGCCCCAGTAACATACCAAATGAGCGATCTTCTGTGTTTTTTTCGGTAAATATTTTCGAGTTTAATTTTATACATTTCAAGTCACCCAAAATACACAAACGAAAGATAAGATAATTGTTACAGAGATGATGAAGGATAATGGCTCCTGTACCACTTCTTCAAAACTTCAAGGTTTTAATTTTAGGAAGATATTTGAAGTACGTTTCAGAAGGTGGTGGGTGCTCCCTCGAAGTTATCGGGAAAGTGAGAAGTTCTCTAAACTTTTTGGGCGACAAAAGTAGCAATGGGGAGTGTGCAGCGAGCGGAATAATATTCAGAAGAAAGTAATCGAATTCTCCCTTACTCCCAAGACCACCCGGTACTACTTTCCATTGTGTTGTGGTCGCTAACGATATTTAAGGGTAAAAAGGGAGTATCGGGGAGTTTAGGGGATTAGGAAAATTCAGGGGAAACTTTGATGACCTTCTCGTAAAAATAAGAATCCTCTGCGGGGAATATTCCGCACATTCCAGACTCCACGGTGCTACTTGTTCCCTTCAAAACCTTTAGGCATATCGTCACTTTCATGATAATTTTGAGAAAGGACCATCGAATCCTTGCTTCGCTTATTTGGGGGGGTATTCCATGCCCCCCAATCCCCTCTGCCTTAGCCTTAAAAATCTCCCCCTCCCCCCTCCTTGAAAGTGACGTGGTCTCTAAACATGCTGGTTGAAAATTTAGCATTGGGGTGTATGTAATATTTCAAAGAAGAGGGCCCATATTTTTAGAGGCAGGCCATCGACTTTCTCTTTGCCGGGGGGTGGGGAGCAATACCACCCAGACCGTCTCCACCCGGTATTCCTTGCTGTTATGCTGTGGCCTCTAAAAAATTTTTAAGAATAATAAAGCAGTATAGGAAGGTCTGGGGGCTTTGGAAAATTCGATGGATTAAAAAAAAATAAAAATATCCTCCGGGTATACCGTACGGAATCACCCCCCCCTTCGGCAAATGAAGGGAGGACTCCCTCAAAATTATAATGAAAGTGGCGAGATCCCTAAACATTTGGAAGAGAAAGTAACACCGAGGAGTTTGGAGTTTATGGAATATTCCACAGAAGAGAATTATTAATTTTTAAAGAGAATTCCAATTTTCATACACCCCCCCCCCCTCTAAACTCCCCGGTATACTGCCTTATTATACCTACTTAAAAATCTTTAAAGACAACAGAAAAAAGTACCGGGGGGTCTGGATGGTATAGTCAGCCTCCCAGGCAAAGGAAAAATCGATGGCCTTCTCTTAAAAATAAGAGTCCTCTTCTGGGGAATATTCCATATACTTCCGGCTCCCCCGTGTTACTCCCCTTCTACACTGTTTCACCCAGAATGTTTAGAAACCTCGTTACCTTCATGATAATTTTGCGGAGGGAATTATTAGAATCTTCCTTTTCTTTGTGGTGGGGGGGGGGGGGGGGGGAGGATTACCAACGAATTTTTCATACCCCCCAGTACTGCCTTATCACCCTTACAAATCTTTAGGGGCCAGAACACAACACCCGTGGCTCTGGGTCCCCCAGGCAAAAGAAAACTCGATGACCTTTTCCTCAGTGTAGTGCCGGAAGGTCTGGGGAGTATGGAATACCCCCCAGACAAACGAAAGAGGGATTAGATTGTCTTCTCTCAAAACTATCATGAAAGCGACGAGATACCTAAACGTGTTGGGTGAAACAATAGCATCGGGAAGTCTGGAGGAGAAAGAGGATTATTATTACTTTCCGTACCCTTCGGTACTGCCTTATTATCCTTCAAAATCTTTAAAAACCACAACACAATAGAACTAAGTACCGGGGGTCTAGATGGTACAGTCAACCCCCACGGATTCGATGGTCCTCCCTCAATATTATATGAAAGTGCTTTGGAGGGAAAAAGAAGTAAATCTCCCAGAGCTTCTTTAAAAATAAGGGTCCTCTCCCACGATCTCCCTGCTGCTACTTTCTTCACCAAAATGCAACTGTCTTGTTAATTTCAAAGTGGAAGAGGAGTATTGAATCTGGATGGTATAGCCCCCCCCCCCCCGGCAAAAAGTTCGATGGCCTTCCCTTAAAAATATGAGTCGTTTTCTGCGGAATATTACATACACTCCAGACTCCTCGGTACTATTTTTTTCGCCCAAAATGGTTAGACACTTGGTCATTTATATGATAATTTCAAAGGGGGGGGGGGGGTAAATATTTCTTTTGTTTGTCTGGGGAGGGGGGGTTCCACACCTCCTCAGACCACATGGTACTATACTGTATTCATTTTAAGAAGGTAGCGGTAGAGAGCATAGGGAAACTTTGACCTTCACTGTGATTGGTTAAAACATAAGACAGTATTACAATGAAACATAAAACGACTGGTGAATTTTGTAAGGTGGTAGTTTATGTTGCCAACTAAACTGCCGAAGTGTCATTAGCTGTTGTAATCAAAGGTTTATTTCTGTTCGCAGTGCTGAATATTTCTACTTTACAATAATTTGGTGCCGTTTTATATTTTTCCTGTGTGTGTTTATCTTCAAACACAGCGCCATCTACTAATTTCTTATAATGAATGCAGTATAGGTATTTTCTGTTGTGCATTGTTCTCTAATGGTACCGAGAGGTCTGGGGGTACGAAAAACCCCCCAAGCAAACGGAGCAAGGATTCGATGGTTCTTCCTCAAAATTATCATGAAAGTGACGATATCCTTAAACGTTTTGGAGGGAGGGACCAAGTAGCACTGTGGAGTCTGGTGTGTATGGAATATTCCCCGCAGGGGATTCTTATTTTTACCATCGAATTTTCCTCATCCCCCAGATCCCCCTGTACTACCTTGCCCTTAAATATTTGTAGAGGTCATTACACAACGGAAAGTAGTACCGTGGGGTCTGGTTCTGCAATACCTCCCAAGTAAATTTTATAAAATTCAATGCCCCCCCCCCCCGGCCTTCAAATTATCGCGAAAGTGACGAGGTCTCTAAACATTTTGGGTAAAAAAAGTAGCACCTAGGAATCTGGAGTGTATGTAATATTACGCAGAAGTGGACTCTTATTTTTAACAGAAGACCATCGAATTTTCCTTTGCCTTGCGAGGGAGGGGGGGGGGGCAACTCCTCGGTGCTACTTTTTTCCTTCAAAACGTTTAGGAATCTCGTCACTTCACAAATAACAGGAGCGCTAAATTGAATTCTTTTGCGACACCATTTTCGTTTCCTTCTTGGAGTGCGTAATTTACATAACCAAAAATCAATTACGAGAACGTCCGTAATGGAGCTTAAGACGCTAGAAGGAGTTGATATTTTAAAATAAAGGAAATTACATTTTTATTTATATTTGTATTTTCAACTATTCCCGTGCCTCTAAGGGTAGCGTGACTTAAAACTTTTAAATAATTAGAAAGAACTGGACGTACTGGAAGTCCTCGTGTCTCTGAAAAGAACGGACATTTCACCTATAAAGTAAACTTTAAATTGAAACAAGTGGAGATTAGCGGAGGGAGGTTGCCGGAAGGCATTACGCGTGAAGCCACGGTGGGACTCGCGACGATAGATCACTCGCTAGGCTAGGCGGTAAAGTTTGAATCGCGACTGGAACAAAAAAAAACTGACTGCGAAGTTATAGCGGGGTGGTAATGCTCAGCGTCATATTTAAACAAGAACGCGGGCGTCAGAGAGAAGAGGAAAGTTTGTCGAATCAAGGAATACACGTACCGCACTATTTCGATCTATTCGAGTAGATGTTAATGAATAGTCAGGAAAATGGCACATTACTGACGAGGAAATATTGAAGTACGAGGTCCCTTTGGGCCCGAGTGCTTCAATCTTCGAGTCATTTTACTGACGGGTTTTGTATCAAATTTTACTCGAAATCGTATTTTATTCTCATAGGGGACTTTTGTTTAATGCCAATCTGTCAGTGTTGTCATTATAGACATTTGGCAATATGACAAGTACGTCTTGAAAAGTGATCGGAGCGGACGGTAAAGCGACTCTTGTCATGGAAACTAAAATTTCCTGACATAAAGTAGGCCTGAAAATGAAGATTTCATCACGATTTTGGGTAAAAATTTGGAAAAAACGGAAACGTGGCATATAACACAATCTGGCCTTTTCTAGAGAAAACGCAGCTGCCTTCCTCAAAGAAGTACTTAATTGTTACGGTCATTGAGTCGTCACAGTTTGATACGAAATACACTGGAACAATCGCCCCATAATCAAACCGAATGCACAGAGAATTTCAATGTCCGCATATCCGTAAAATAAGGTGATTGAGTCTGTCTTGTATTTGTGTGTTCAATCCATTACCGCGCCTTTAAGGGTAAGAAGAAATAACAGGCAATGCGTTACAGAATTCAAAATGGTATAAGGTGTTTCAGAATGGTTACCATGTGTTTCCAAAAGGAACCAAAAGCTACAAGAAACTTCTAAAACAAGCTCCAAAGCTGGTACAATTTAATTTTAAAAACAGTTTCATATAGGTACACTGCCAAGGTTTGGGAGATTTTTTAATAGATATCTTCAAAGGTCCAGGGTTCCAATATGAATTTAGCCATGGAAGCTTGGCAACCCTGCCAATTTATGACATCGGCTGTCAATGTAAACTTTGGCTATAGTGGAACCACTTCAAATGTTCAAAAACAGAGGAAGGGCAGAGGATAAGAAGAATGTCGCCATTTTGGCTCAACACAAAGACTTGGCCAATACGATTCGCGTTCGTGCGATTACATCCGATGGAAATTGCAGAGATGAACGGCGTGAGATGCGACACGCGGCAAAGCCGACAGTCGATAGGAAGACTGGCAGGCACGAAAGCAAATCGACCCGAAAACAACCAGTACTAATCCGAGAGCCCCTGCGTAGCGTTTCCGTGAGTATACCGTGCGACGAACCGACCTGGAAATTTTCAGGATTGAGCCAGAAGACTGCTCCGAACATTTCCGATTTGCAAAGAAAGTACGAGCAGATTATGGTCGACGATCCAAACTTCGCACCGAGATTTAGCGATTCAATTTTGCTGCAGAAGGAAGTGGAGGATGCCACTTTGGAGGCCGATATTGGCAACGTGCAGCTGGGCAAGATAAAGCAAATACTCGAAGCGGCCAAACAGCGAAGCAATCTACTATACAATGTGGACAGAAACACGCGTTCTTCGAAGCACAAAGAGGGAAAGAACAAGTTTCTGTTAACTGTGAACGATGTCCAGCGGCGAATTCAAGACATACAACTCAAGCATTTCACGAGGCGCAGTGCGAGGTTTCGGTCGGTGAAAAACGTACGCTTTCAGCAACCTGCCCAGCAAACTGAGCAGCAAACTGAACAAAATGAGAGCGGGGATGGGAATGCAGAAAGTTCCGATTCGGATCTTCGCGAAACACCAAGATCTGAACAGAAGTTAGAGGTTGGCTACCCGAGTAGGTCCTCGGAATCGGATGAAGATTTTCAAAAAAGACTGCAGAACCAAATTAAACACTCCGATTATCTTACCCGAGAATTTCGCCCCGAAGATGAGGTGAAACCAAAACGGGCCGAGTTTCTCGATCACTTCGAGAGGCGCTACAACGCACGGCCGTCGATAAACTCGAAACCTGGTGAGTTCTCCTTGCCAGGTTACGATTCCCTTAAAGGTACTTTGTATTGTACAGGGGATTGATAATAAAAGGTTACCTCTTTGGTGATATTTTTCAGTCGGTGAAGTTGATCCAACCAAATAAACCCAATGGGCTCAGATACTTGGCAAGGAACACAGAAGGAAATTTGGCTAGTGGTTGGGCGATGCCACTCCCTAGTAGAGCATATGTCTTATGTACAGCCACACTATCTCTGTCTCCCCCCTCCCTTCCTCACCCACCCATAACTGAGCCTCCTCTCCCTCCTCACGGTTACGTTAGGCTGGTCCTTTTCCTCAATGCCGAAAATTATCGGTCTCCCTTGACGGCTTTATGGAAGAGACATCCGCTACCCAGGAATTCTTAGCCACCAGGTCGTCACGTTCCCACGAGACCCAGACAGTATATTCTTACACTACCTTTAGGTGTGTGTACCCCTCCCCCCCCCCACAATTATGGGATGTTGCCAACTATCTAGAGTAAGAACCTTGGTCAGGTGATTTTGTAGCATATCCGCCTGGTTAACCGTTAGCCTACCTAGAAGGTCATTGATTCTATGGTCGCTACTTTGAGTCGCGCTTTGGCTTGTGGCTACTGCACGGGTGCCCCGGCCTTACTGACACCCCCTTTTGGTTGGGGTTGTGGTCTGTCCTTCTTCCTCAGCGGTTGAGTCCGTATTAGGTCATCAGATTTCTGCCCCTTTTTCTCCCAGCCTACCTCTAACAGCCTGGCTCTGGATCAGGGTTGGGTCACGGGAGGTGGATGGTTTGGACAAACGCTTGCGTTGTTTGGTGTGTTGTTGAGGCTTGGCGACCTGTAACCTAGGGGACAACAACTTTGAATTTTTGTTGTACACCCCTCTGAATTGAATTGAATTCACGCGAATTAACTTGAATTAGCGTGATTAATTAGAATTAAAAAGAATTACTAATGTCAAATAATTTGAATTCACGCGAATTAATTAAAATTAACGTGAATTAATCCCAAGTAGCGTGAATTAATTAGAATTAACGAGAATTAATGTGAGTTAACCTTAATTCATTTGAATCAACGTGAAATAATTTGAATTCACGTGAATTAATTTAAATTAATGTGAAATAATTTGAATCAACGTGAATTAATTTGAATTAGCGTGAACTAATTAATTAGAATTAACGAGAAATAATGTGAGCAAACGTGAATTCATTTGAATTAACTTGAAATAATTTGAATTCACGCGAATTAATTTAAATTAATGTGAAATAATTTGAATCAAAGTGAATTACTTTGAATTAAAATGAATTAATTTGAATTAGCGTGAATTAATTAGAATTAACGAGAATTAATGTGAGTAAACGTGAATTCATTTGAAGCAACGTGAAATAATTTGAATTCACGCGAATTAATTTAAATTAATGTGGAATAATTCGAATTCACGTGAATCATTTAAATTAATGTGAAATAATTTGAATCAACGTGAATTAATTTGAATTAGCGTGAACTAATTAGAATTAACGAGAATTAATGTGAGTTAACTTGGATTCATTTCAACGAACATGAAATAATTTGAATCAACGTGAATTAATTAGAATTAACATGAATTAATTTGAATTAACGTGAATTAATTAGAATTAACGAGAATTAATGTGAGTAAACGTGCATTTGAATTAACTTGAAATAATTTGAATTCAGGCGAATTAATTTAAATTAATTTGAATGAAGGTGAATTCCTTTGAATTAACATGAATTAATTTGAATTAGCGTGAATTAATTAGAATTAACGAGAATTAATGTGAGTAAACGTGAATTCATTTGAAGTAACGTGAAATAATTTGAATTCACGCGAATTAATTTAAATTAATGTGAAATAATTTGAATTAACGGGAATTAATTTGAATTACAATGAATTAATTTGGATTTACGTTAATTAGTTTGAATTAACTTTAATTTACGTGAGTTGTTTTAAAATAATTTAAATTAAAATGAATTAGTTTGAGTTAAAGTGAATTAATTTGAATCAATGTAAATTAATCTAAATTAAGAATTTTAATTACAGTGAATTAATGTGATTTAGAGTGAATTAATCTGTATTTACGTGAATTAGCTTGAATTAACTTCAATTTACGTGAGTTGCTTTAAAATAATGTAAATTAATTTGAATTAATATGAATTAGTTTGAGTTAAAGTGAATTAATTTGAATTAGCATGAATTAATTTGAATTAGCGTGAATTAATTTGAATTAACGTGAATTCATTTGATTTTGAAATTTTGGGTACGTCAAAAATGGTACTTGCTTCCCCCTAGTCTAGCACTACTAGAAGATCTGCTTCTGAAGGGTGGCAGAAAACAGGCCTGACTTCGCTTTGGAATACGCCACCACCCAGTCGTCATTGACCTTGAGATGTAATTATACACCACAAAAGATGAGAACATTACCCTTCTACGACCTTCAAAATGTAGACTGACACCCTACATAAAAATACTGTCATTGGCTTTCAGTTACCCTGAACATGTAGTTTGAGAGCGCAATACAGGGTTATTGACCCTTCTATGTCCTTGGAAATATATTTTGATACCGCAAAAAAAAATGGGTTCATTGACCTTTGATCACCTCAAGAATCTAATTAAACACCACATAAAAATGAGGTCATTTCCCTTGTCCTTGTCCATGACCTTGAAATTGTAATTTGACAACACAAAAATGAAATTGAAAATGTATTTTGACGCCACAATTCCAGTCATCGACCTTAGATGACATTACAAATGTAATTTGACACCACAATTGAGGTCATTAACATTGGATGACCTCGATGACTTTCACCTTGACCTAATTCCCAAGGTCACCGCCCACGCGGCAATCAACTTTCACCTTAACCTAATTGTCAAGGTCTCTGCCACGTTACCTTGACCTACACTCCAAGGTCACCAGGACGATCAGGAGGATTCTTTTGAGCTCAAATTTTATTTTCGATTTAATGTGCGGTGTTTCCGCCTCCAATATACGAAAAATCTCTTAGAACGTTTTTGTAAATTTTCTGGGTTTCTTTGGATGACCTTGAAATTTTCAGAAAATGTTCTCAAATTATAGAATCACCTTTAAGCTTTGTGGAACGTTCTGGGAATAGCACCTTTTACAACCCTTGGAATTCTTCTGTAAGGACGTCCTATGTAGATTCAAGAATCTGAAGAATGCGAGGATGAATTTGAAGAAACAGGTGAATCCGAAGAATTATAATAAAAACTTGAAAGGTTTGATGGGTCCTGGAGAAATTGAAAAATGGGAAAAGAATTCTTTGGAATTTGATAGGAAGTTTCTTATATATTTTGGAGTTTTCTGGAATGATCTTGGAATTTTCAGAAAATGTTTTTTAAAATTGTAGAATCAGTTTGAACCTTTATGGAATATTCTTGGCAGACGCTTGGAATTATTGGTTAAGGGCGGAGAGATTCACTTCCCGGTACATTCTTCCTCAAAATAATTTCCTTTTGGGGGAGTTGGGAGAATACCTCAAGCAAATTTTTCTCTGAGAAGTGCCCCAAAAATTTGCTTAATTGTGTGAAACTCAAAGAGCAATGAAAATTTGGCGAAATGCGGTGCGCTGTTTCAGCCTCCAATATACGAAAAATCTCTTAGAACGTTTTTGTAAATTTTTCTGGGTACCAAGACAGTATACCAGCATTAGACGAGGGGGTTTCTTGTTTTGCTCAAAACAAATTTTACACATCCCTGTCTGATGTTCAAGGGGGCGTTTCTGATCCAAATAAAGGGAGTTTGTATATTTTCATCAGATTTTTTCTGGCTAGCAGGAGATAATCGATGAGGAGGATTTTTTAAACTTAAGATAAGACCTTATTTTCGCTAAACATTTAACACTGTTGTGTTAAAGAGGTGTATTCTGTTGCTCATACACGGATTTAGTAGGTAGTACAAAAATTAGCCTTTTCCGTATTAACATCATACTTACACCCTGTATATTTTGGAGTTTTTTTGGAATGACTATGGAATTTTAGAAAAATTTTCTCTAAATTATAGAATCACTTTTAAGCTTTTTGGAATATTCTGGGAAATGGGTGCGTCCAAAAACTTGAAAGCTTTGATGGGTCCTGGAGAGGGAAAAGAATTCTTTAGAATTTGATAGGAAATTTGTTATACATTTTGGAGTTTTTTGGAATGATCTTGGAATTTTCAAAAAACTGTTTTTTTTTTTAAATTGTAGAATCAGTTTGAACCTTTATGGAATGTTCTTGGCAGACACTCGGAATTATTTGTTAAGGGCGGAGAGATCAACTTCTCACTAAATTCTTCCCCAAAATAATTTCCTTTTGGGGGTGTGGGAGAATATCTCAACCCAAGAGCGTCTTTCCGAGGTTTTAAGCAAATTTTTCTCTGGGAAGTGCCCCAAAAATGTGCTCAATTGTGTGAAACTCAAAGCGCAATGAAAATTTGGCTAATTGCGATGCCCTGTTTCTGCCTTCAATGTACGAAAAATCCCTTAGAACGTTTTTGTAAATTTTTCTGGGTACCAAGACATTCGACGAGGGGGTTTCTTGATTTGCTCAAAACAAGTGCATTATACAAACCCCTGTCTGATGTGCAAGGGGGTGTTTCTGGTTCAAATAAAGAGAGTTGGTATATTTTCATCAGATTCTTTTCTGGCCAGCAGGAGATAATTGATGAAGAGGATTTTCAAACTTAAGATAAGACCTTTTTTTCGCTTAACATTTAAAACTTCTGTATCAGGAGAACGTAATACTTGCATGCAAGGAGGTGCTTTCTGTTGCGCATACACGGACCTAGTAGGTAGTACAAAAACAAGCCAAAAAATTAGCCCTTTCTGTATTTACATCATATGTACACCCTGTATATTGTGGAGTTTTTTGGGATGACCTTGGAATTTTGAGAAAATTATAGAATCACTTTTAAGCTTTGTGGAAGATTCTGGGAATACACTTAGCCCCTTTTACTCTTGGAATTCTTCTATAAAGCCGTCCTAAGTAAACTCAAGAATCTGAAGAATGCGAAGATAAATTTGAAGAAACGGGTGAATCCGAACAATTATAATAAAAACTTGAAAGCTTTGATGGGTCCTCGAGAGGGAAAAGAATTCTTTAGAATTTTGATAGGAAATTTGTTATACAATTTGGAGTGTTTTGAAATGATCTTGGAATTTTCAAAAAATGTTTTTTTTAAATTGTAGAATCAGTTTGAACCTTTATGGAATGTTCTTGGCAGATACTTGGAATTATTTCTTAAGGGCGGAGAGAACAACTTTCCAATAAATTCTTCCCCAAAATAATTTCCTTTTGGGGGTGTGGGAGAATATCTCAATCCAAGAGCGTCTTTCCGAGGTTTTTTTTTCTCTGGGAAGTGCCCCAAAAATTTGCTCAATTGTGTGAAACTCAAAGAGCAATGAAAATTTGGCGAAATGCGATGCCCTATTTCTGCTTTCAATGTACGAAAAATCCCTTAGAACGTTTTTGTAAATTTTTCTGGGTACCAAGACATTCGAAGAGGGGTTTCTTGCTTTGCTCAAAACAAATGCATTATACACACCCCTGTCTGATGTGCAAGGAGGTGTTTCTGCTCCAAATAAAGGGAGTTAGTATCTTTTCATCAGATTTCTTTCTGGATAGCAGGAGATAATTGATGAGGATTTATTAAACTTAAGATAAGACCTTATTTTCGTTTATTACATTATATACATTTAAAACTTTTGTATCAGGAGAACGTAATACTCGCATGCGAGGAGGTATTTTCTGTTGCGCATACACGGACCTAGTTGGTAGTACAAAAAATTAGCCCCTTCTGTATTTACATCATATTTACACCCTGTATATTTTGGAGTTTTTTTGGAATGACCTTGGAATTTTCAGAAAATTCTCTAAAAATTATAGAATCACTTTTAAGCTTTGTGGAATATTCTGGGAATAGCACCTTTTTACTAGCCTTGGAATTCTTCAATAAAGACGTCCTAAGTAAATTCAAGAATCTGAAGAATGCGAGGATGAATTTGAAGAAACGGGTGCGTCCAAAAACTTGAAATCTTTGATGCGTCCTAGAGAAATTGAAAAATGGAAAAAGAATTCTTTGGAATTTAATGAGAAATTTCTTATATATTTTGGAGTTTTTGGAATGATCTTGGAATTTTCAAAAAATGTTTTTTCAAAATGGTAGAATCAGTTTGAACCTTAATGGAATGTTCTTGGTAGACGTTAAGGACGGAGAGATCCACTTCCCGATAAATTGCTCGTTAAAATAAATTCCCTTTGGTGGAGTGGGAGATTATCTCAACTCCAGAGCGCCTTGCCTGTTTTTTTAAGCAAATTTTTCTCCTCGTTTTTCTCTGAGAAATGCACTAAAATTTGCTCAATTGTGTGAAACAAAAAGCGCAATAGAAATTTGGCGACATTTTCTTTTTCGCCTTGTGAAAGAAAGAGATACTAAATAAGTGGGTCGATTATAACAATGCTGCACACGCTAACCGAGCGAATCGATTGAAGTTAAGCTGGTAAACAAGTCCCCATTGAACAAGTAAGTAGATTAGTTCTAAATAAATTTATCCGGATTTATCCGTACCGCTCCCCTCCTCAACCGTTCGGTACGCATTTTGTTGATGATATCCCTCGAATGTATCAGTTTATGTTTCGAGTTATCAATGACGCTTAGTCGATCTAAAAATTGTCGTTAAACGTTTTTTGCCGTCTTTTCCTTTTACGGGTAAGTGATTCCTCTGACGAAAATAGCCGATGACGTATATGGAAGCATCATCTTTGGATGTGTGGCAAATCATAATCCGTCCACGCGAACTGAAGCAGTGATTAATTTTCTATTTTTAGAAAGATGGAAACTTGGTCCCGATGGAAACTTACGGCACTGGTTCACCTGATGCTCCTGGCAAATTCCAGGGGTTTCGTATGCCACACGGAAGACGCTAGCCGACTGGTTTGCGAGCGCCTGGGTTCGTCGGCGCTGGAAGCATGGGCGGCAGAGAACAATGCGACCTTGGAGATGGTCGAAAAGGTTAGCATCCAAAATACAAACTTTACCGATCCAAGTCTACTCCGGAACTTTGACAATCTGAAGGTGCTGGAAATTAAAAGGTCTGAGTTACACAGTGTTCAGGTGAATAGGGAGTTGCTGACGGAGGTGGTGATCGAGTGTTGCGTAGCGGACGAGGGAGTTTTTGATGCGTTTTCCGAAACGCCCCTGGAAACGCTACAAATTACTCATAGCGAACTGAGATCTTCCCCTAAACTCTCGGCGACACTCTCCCGATTGGATTTGCACGGTAATGATCTAGAAAATCTTCACGTGCTAAACGCCCCACGACTGAAGTACCTGGATTTACACGATAACAAACTCAGGGAGTTGCAAAATGGCGCTCTTCATCCACTTGGATCATTGGAGACGCTGCATCTGCAACGTAATAAGTTGGTCAAGCTCGAAGATGACACCTTCAAAGGGCTGGAGCATTTGAAGGAGCTCAATTTGAATAAAAATTCGCTGACGTCGTTGCCTCAATTTGTTTTTGAGGGGCTAGCGGCTCTCGCCTCCCTGGATTTAAGCGAGAATGATCTCGAGGACCTGGGGAATCTGTCGTTGCGCAACACCAGCTTGAGATCATTGCGCTTGTCCAAAAATAAAATTGCTCAATTGCAGGGGGCAGCCTTTCGGGACATTCTGGAAGTGGAGGAGATCAATTTGGAAGACAACTTTCTGTTGGAGCTCAGTGGTGACCTTTTCAATGGGTTGCGCAGGCTTAAGAATCTTAACTTGAACAATAATCGCATCCATACGTTGCCGGAGGAAATTTTCAGGGAGAACGGGTTGTTGAGCAGCCTCGAGGTCTCCCACAACAGAATTAAGTTTGTAACGAGCACACTCTTGAGAGGCCTCCACAATTTGCAGGTCCTCAACTTGCAAAGCAACGTCATAGCGAATATTGAGCTCAACGCTTTTAAAGACGTGGAAAACGTATCTCTCTTGAAACTGAGCCACAATTTCATTCGCAACTTTGACACCCACCTCTTCATGGGCTTGCACAATCTAAAAGAATTGTCTCTCAGCTTCAACAACGTAACAGACTTGGAAACGGGAATATTCAAGGACATCAAGGAGGTATCCATCTTGAAGTTGAGATTCAACAACTTGCGCGTCATCGAGTCGGACTACTTCAAGGAATTACACAGTCTCTCAGAGCTGTTCCTGCAACACAACCAAATTTCGCGCATATCCCCGGGTAGCTTCCGCGATCTAAACCTGCTAGGCTCCCTTTTCCTCTCGCACAACAACCTGACAACGCTTCCAAGTGGGCTCTTCGACGGCCTAGGCTCGCTCACCTACCTCGATCTCGACAACAACCTCCTCTCCGCACTCGACAGCGACACCTTTCGGGAGCTGCACAGTCTCAACTACCTCTTCCTATCCAACAATCAGCTCACCGATTTACCCGAAGACTGTTTCCGTGGACTCTCCAACTTGAAAAACCTAGAGCTGCACAAGAATAAGCTGACAGTTTTACGCAACACCACCTTCCTCCACCTCCACGCCCTGGAGAAGCTCAACGTGATGGAGAACCACATTGAGTGCATCGAACTGGCAGCGCTCAGTCACCTGATCAACTTGGAAACCGTGGTCCTTCATCAGAACAGCTTGAGAAGCCTAAACCTAGACCTGTTCTCCACCGTAAAGTACCTCGACGCCAGCGACAACGATCTGCGATGCATTCGCAGTAGCGCGCCCTCCTCCCTCCAATTCCTCTCGCTGAGCAAAAACAAACTCGGCCAACTAGCGGGAGAATTCGCCAACCTCGCGGCTTTAGCGCACCTCGACCTCTCCTACAACAACATCAGCGACATCTCGACCGATCTCCTGCGCCCGCTCCGTAAACTCACCAACCTCAACTTGGGCGGCAATCACTTCGAGGTTTTCGACGCGAAGACCCTCCCGAACGTTCCCGGCCTGCAGGTGCTCTCGCTCGACAACAGCAGCGTTTCGAGCGTCGAGCCGGACGCGTTTGTCGGCATCGCGAATTTGACACAGCTCGACTTGAGTAACAACAAAATTAGAAGGTTCGACTTTGATCGGCTTGAATTTTTGCGTATACTGGATTTGAGTCATAATCTCCTCGCGGAGGTCGAAGTGAACGATTTGCACAAGATGAAGTCGCTTGAAAGGGTCCACCTTGATGGCAATAACTTGGATGAAGACGTTCTGGAGAAGATTAGGGACGCGCTTTCGCGAGGAGATGCCGATGCTCAGTGTAATAAACACGGTTAATTGTAAATATTGCATGTAATTGTATGGACCAATACATTTTTTGATTTTGAGTTCTCACTTTTGGATCCAGAGTGCCCCGTGTTTACACTCTGTAAAGTGAAGGTAGTTCTTTTTCGTAGTATCGTGAGTAGGAGAGTCGGCCAACATGGTGCAGCAAAGATGTCGAGACAATCCTTGGGTCTTCTGTTAGTGGACTGGAAATCTACGGAAACGATCTACAAGGTCTTGTAAGGACCTTTAAAGCTCAAGAAAGCCCGAATCCACAGCAGTTGATTGCTCTCTAAAGTGCTTTTCAAGGACTTTTAAGACATTCCCAAAATTTTGTAACTCCCCCAGAGCTTACACACTATTCAATAGCGACCGCTCCCCCTTATGAGCGTTGCGTCAGCGTGGTTAGGCGTTGTAGATATCGACTTTCCCGCTTTTGGACTGAAACAAAGATTTAAGTCAATTGCAGAGGAGCACTTTTGTCATTATTGAGTGCATCAGATCATTCCCATTGTTTTATGAGGCTTTTTCAAAGCTATAGAGGTCTAGTAAGCACTTATAAACCTTTGATGCGAGTCGTCAAGTTTACGTTGGTTCCGTTTCGGTCTTCCTGGCCGGCAGTCAAGAATAGTAGATTGCGGTTAGTGGAGAACGCGGCGAAGGGTTCCAAATGAGTGTGGGCGCTGACGGAATTCGGTTTTTATTACCACCCGCACGTTAGTAAGGGAGGTATTGCATTGGGGTAAAAGATCACTCTCCACTTCTTTGACGGAAATACACGTTTTGAAGCACCAGGAATTCGAATCAAACAAAATCTCGATGATGGCGGTCTGTCTGTATCGTGAGTGGGAGAGTCGGCCAACATGTTGCAGCAAAGATGGACTGGAAATCTACGGAAACGATTTACAAGGTCTCAAGAAAGCCCGAATCCACAGCAGTGTATTGCTCGCTAAAGCCTCTTAAGTGCTTTTCAAGAACTTTCTACAGTTCTAAAGATCTTCTAAGACATTGCCAAAATTTTGTAACTCCCCCAGAGCTTACACACTACTCTATAGCGACCGCTCTCCCTTATGAGCGTTGCGTCAGCGTGGTTAGGCGTTATAGATATCAACTTTCCCGCTTTTGGACTGAAACAATTAAAGATTTAAGTTGATTGCAGAGGAGCATTTTTGTCATATTGAGTGCATCAGATCATTCCCATTGTTTTATGAGGCTGTTTCAAAGCTATAGAGGTCTAGTAAGCACTTATAAACCTTTGACGCGAGTCATCAAGTTTACGTTGGTTCCGTTGCGGTCTTCCTGGCCGGCAGACAAGAATAGTAGATTGCGGTTAGTGGAGAACGCGGCGAAGGGTTCCAAATGAGTGTTGGCGCTGACGGAATTCGGTTTTTATTACCACCCGCACGATAGTAAGGGAGGTATTGCATTGGGGTAAAAAATGACAATCCACTTTTTTGACGGAAATACGCGTTTTGAAGCACGAGGAATCCGAATCAAACAAAATCTCGATGATGTCAGTCTGCCCGTACTGTGCGAGTGGTATCTATGTCTTCCGCAGCAATGCGGCTGTCATACGAGTTTTCAAATGTTGATGATTATTTGGACTTCCTCGCATTTTTCAATTTCTCCATGTTCTTCAAAGTATTCAAATTTTTGGATAGTCCCGTTTCTCGAAATTCTTCCTCACATTCCTTAGATTCCTGAATTTACTTAGAACGTGCTAATAGACGAATTGCAAGTTATAAAAGTGTTTGCCAAGAAGATTCCATAAAGTTTCAAAATGATCCATACTCCTCTGAAACACTTTGCTCTACAAACTGTTTAGCCTTCAGGACAGGCATGATCGGGTAGGATTATCAGATCCTCTTCTCTCTCTACTGCAGAGAATGGTGCAAGTACCGGAAGGTCTGGGGGGTAAGGAATGCCCCAACAAGAAAAAAAGGCGATGACTATTTCCGGAAAATTATGGTAAAAGTGGCGAGGGTTCATCAGCACTCAACAAAAAAGGACTCGATAATCCTTTTCCTATTAATACGTCTCAGCACTTTTATGGTTGTGTTCTGAAAATGGAAATGTCGTGTACTGGGACGGGGGAGAGGGATGCCCCCCCCCCCCCGAAACACTTTCTTCCACACACTTTTCAGATTCCAGAACATACATGACAGTTGATCGGGTAGTATTATCAGATTCTCTTCTCCATTTACTGCAGAGAACGGAGCACCGGGAGGTCTGGGGGGTGTAGAATACTCCCCAGCAACGAAATGTCAATGACCATTTCCGAAAAATTATGTTAAAAACGGCTGGGGTTCAACACCAGCACCACCCATCAAAGAAGAACTCGATAACCCTTTCCCTGTACGTCTCAGTACCCTTATGGTCGTGTTCTGAAAATCGAAATGAAATTGTCGTATACGGTGGGGGGGGGGATATTCCATACCGACACCACCCAATAAAAAAGGACTCGAAAAACCTTTCCTCATTAATACGTATCAGTACTCTTATGGTCGTGTTCTAAAAATGGAAATGGAATTGTCCTGTGGGTATGGAGTAACCCCCAGACACCCCCCTCCTCCACCCCGTGGCACTTTCTCCCACAAACCGTTTACCCTTTAGGACACGCATGACAGTATTTCGGGTAGGATTATCAGACCCTCTTCTCTCTCTCTCTCTCTACTGCAGAAAATGGAGCACCGAGGGGTCTAGGGGGTATGTAAAACTCCCTAGCAAGGGAGTGTAGTGGGGGTTCCTTCATATCCCCCAAGCTCATTGGTAACACTTTCTTCCACAAATCGTTTAGCCATTAGGACACGTATGAGTTTTTCGGATAGGATTATGAGATCCTCTTTTCGTGCTATTGCAGGGAATGGAGCACCGCGGGGTCTGGGGGGAGGGGGGGCATGGAATAATCCAGCATGGTCGATGATGATTTCCGGAAAACCATGTTACCTAAAAGCTTCAGGGGTTCAACACCGTCCAACAAAGAAGGGCACACAGTTCCTCTTCTCTCTCTCTCTATTGCAGAGGACGGATCGCCCGGGGGTCTGGGGAGTCTGGAATAGCTCTGAGCAAGCCGCTATTCCCACTTGCGGGAATTGTATGGAAGATGATTCAAACAACCCCTTTCTGGGCCCATCGTCAGAGCCAGGCCCTCAAAAGCAGTGGCGTAACTGGGTATTTTTCGAAGCGGTACCTGATCAGATTGTGGCGCCCTACCAAATTTTGGCGCCACATCAGTTACAATTAAGCTCTTATAATTAAAACACTGTAAGTAATTACTGTAGTGAGACAGTGATCATTACATTTGTTTATTGTACCACTCACCTCCCAGACTCTGACCTCCTAGATGTTTAAGTTGTGTCTTGTAGTATTTTAAGTTACAATTTTAGAGGTCATCGTCTGTCCGTTCTTTTATTTGAAGTAGCACAGAGACACGGTAAATTACAGATATCGTAACAGTTAATTGTCAATTAGGCTTATTTTTTAATTAATATTTTTTGGAATAAACTCTTTTTCATTTGCAATCCACCTTTTACAATCAATGCGTCATGGAAGAATCAATCTCCCTCGGCAATTAGAAAACGTGCGGGCGTTCCAAAATAGTCAAATGGCATTTTATCGATCTACCTACGAGCCACCGCATAAATGACGGTACTCGGCACCGATTGCCCACGCAACCGAAAACTAGTCGAAATGTCGTGCGATCTGTCAGCCGCAGTAAACATTCCAAAACCCACCCAAATCATTAGAACTTTCTTCGACACGTTTCAATTCACCTTCATGAATTGATAAAATTAAAATATGGGTTAATTAATCATTGCAGCTAAGTTATTTCATCATTTGCGCCCCCATTGCCAAGCAACTACACCAATAAGTTCTTTTTACATCTCTCCCCGATCAACGGGTATGCTTGACTACCTACTGAACGCTTTCTCTACCAGTGAAATATCCATTTCGTTCATTTATTACTTTCTGGAACTATATTATAGATCGGGGCCAAGCATTTTTTGTTTATACAAATTACGAAAATTTTAAGCATTAAAACTACGTCAAATATACAGGTATAGGGAAACGGCCATGTATTTTTTCGAAGGATCCACGAGGCCTTTGAATTTAGCGTTTAGCTACTACTCCAATCTCTTTATACTTTCTGTTAAATTTTATGGAAAAACGTTAGGGCTGACAGAAGCTCTTTTTTCTTAAAATATCTTGAATTTCCTGTAAAGTTTTGCCCTTCGTCTCCGGAACGCAGCGATAGCAGAATATCGCCGAGGCCAAGCACGAAAGTGTGAAAAACGTAAACGAAAAGTACATGGGAAGATGCCCGATGAGCAGCTGCAGTATCTTGGGCGCGATGATTAGGGCCACGCCTCTGGCAATCGTCGAGACGAACATGGCGTGACTTTTGATGCTTGTCGCGAATAGTTCGCCCGTCATTAAAGAGGGAAGCGGTGACAAACCAGTCGCCAAAAACGCCATGTAACTGGCCATGAAGAGTAGCGGCAACCAGCCGAGCTGCGACAGGTTAGCGCCGGTTTCGTCGGCGATGTAGAAGTAGACGGCGTTGGCCAGCAAAGAACCGGAGCAGCCCACGCTGGAGATCGTCAGCATGGTTCGCCTTCCGCAACGGGTGATCGCGGACGTGGCGAGTACGGAGAGAAGGAATAGGACCGAGTAGACTATTACCGTCGACATTTCCGCCGAAACCGACTTGTCCGTGGCAAGTTCAAATATGATCTGCACGTAGATAACGAACGCAGAAAACCCACTAAACTGCTGGCAAATACGAAGACCAACATTGACCAGTAGCGCCTTCCGATTTACCGCGTCACGAAACAGATCTCCAAACTGCCCCGGTGCCATAACCTGTTCCTGTACGTTCTTCACTAGTACCAAATACTCATCGTCGACGTTCTGCTGCCATCTGAGCCACTGCAAAGCGATCTTCGCTTCCTCATTACGACCTGTCATTATCAGAAAGTACGGGGATTCTGGGATGAAGATTATGAGCAGTGCGTAGAGTAGGGGTGGCACGGTGAAGATGTAAGCGGTGGTTACAATGTCTTGGTAGGCGCCGACGGCGGCGACGGACAAGTGACCCAATAAAATGGCGCACATCATTGAGTTCCCCCACGTGCCTCGCACGTGCGGTGTTGTTATTTCACCCACGTACACCGCTATGGTGGAGTAGCATATGGCGTCCGATACTCCGCTAATGGCTCGCGCGACGTAGACCGTGATTAGGTTCGTAGCGTTCGCGATCACAATCCAGTGGACGACGTGGGGCACCGCTAAAAATCCCATTATGTACTCTCTGCCGATAAATCTCATCGCGTTTCCGATGAAAAACGAGGAGATTATAACGACAATCGGAGGTAGTATGGAAAAATAGGATGCCTGCTCCATGGTAATCCGTCCGATGTAGGAGGTGTTCAGAAGGAGTTGCGGTACCGACGGAGAGGGCCACGCAAATTGTGCCCCCGTCGAAAATGATCCAACAGACACTGTTGGAGCAAAGGATAAATGACGATTTTTGTCCTTGTCACTTACCTGCCATGATGGCGTAAATTTGCACGAAAATTTTCGTTCGGCCACTTTTTGGTATTACCCTCTCCATCAGATCGTTATTTCAATTGGCCTTTATCAATCTACGGATTTGGAGAAACCACATTCAATTTCCTATAAAAACACACAGTACACCAACTGATTTGCTTTGGGATTTGTATGAATAATTAAGATAAGATAAAAGATAATGGAATTACCTAACGTTAATATTAGTTTTAGTTTCATAGAAACATCTGAACAGTGACAGCATCATAATCTGAACCGTTTCTGTAAAATCTCGTTTGCTTTATATGGACTGCGCCGCCTCACCTCGCACATCCGGCGAATTTCATACCGCCCATTAGTAAATGTTTTCTTGTATGGGACGTGCACTCTGTTTCCAAATCCTGTCACTTTTGAAATCACTCTAGTAGGAGACCTGAGAATTGGTCCTTGAATTTCGACTCAAAAACCAAGTATGCTATCTTTCAACAAATGCATTAGCAATTAGTAAAAGAATAAATTCGCCTCCACATAAAAAAAACACAATCGAATGTTTCATCGCACAAGCTGATAATAAAATCGTAAATGAGGTGTTCAACGTACACAAAATACCCTAAATTGTATAAACACCCTTCAACCTACACCTAACAAATAACCCCCATAACTGATCTAGCCCTATCTATAGCAAATAAGCAAAGCCGTACTTACGGCCCTTAATTAACCGTTATTTCATTTACAATTGTGCAATGTCAAACAAGGCAAGCCGACTACCTCTACTCCTCTTCTTTCTCTTATGCGCCGTTCTTGTGCAAATTTAATTTTTTTAGATTCCCGCCAACTACATGCCCAGTGGCGTAATGCTTGCGCCTTTGCGCACAGTTTATAGCGGTAACTGTTCAATTCATAAAACTACCAGATATGTAACATCACAAGCCCATTTTCTGCTGCTTCAAATTACGCACGGCCCGTGCGAATTTAATATGATTTTAGTAGTTGAAATAGTTTTAAGGGTAATTTCATCCAGGAGTTTATGTCGAGAGTTAAATTTCAGGAGTTTGTACGAATTTTTTGGATTGAGTATTAAAAACATACAGGGTGGTCTCACTCGAAGAAAAATTGCGTGATAAAACTAAAAAGCGCCAGTCTGTCGCGGCATAAGATAAAATTAATGGGATGTACGTGATCGTCCGACTCATTAAAATCTTCAATTATGAGAAATGCTGGCCTAGAGGTTTCTGGTAAATCGCTCTCCGGAAGATCAGATTGGTAAAAAGAAATCAACGCTATTGGTAGAACAGATGAGCAGCCATTTTGGGACGAATTTTTCTAAGTATAAATTAATTATCGGGAGCTACGGGAAATCACATGCCGGAAAAGTAGACAATGCCGTCTTTATGACTAGTGGAAAAAAGATGAAAGTTAACGAGACGGTGATCAAGTCGTAAAATGTACAGTGAAAATTGCCAGTAACTGATTTTACATTCGGATAACACCAAATCCAAAAGGATCCCCTCTAACTGACCGCTTTACATTTTATAAAATTCGACCATTTCATGGAGGAAGCAACGATTTCCCAGCCGACACAGTATAATCTAATAATAACGTCGAAAAATTAAAACTTATTTATTTAATTGTACGGCCTGCGATCATCATATAAATCTACAAGTGGTTTTAGTATTTAGCTCTATTAAACGACCTTCTAATAAAACCGTTCACGACTGATTCGGATGCGATTTACTGCTACTCATTGCACTAGCTGCCTACTGTTAATTACACTTACTTAATTTGCCAGATTGTTACCTGGAATTTCAGGCCAATCGTAAGAGGTCTGCGATAATGAAATAGACTGCACGACCTTGCAGTTGGTTTAAAATAACATAGGAAACCAAAAACATCCAATAATTACTTAACGTAGCTGAAGTTCTCAAATATTAATTTTTCCTATGCCGCCGGAATCCCTTTTACCATTTCCCCTGTTTTGGTAACGTAAAACACACTAAGATTGTATTATCGCCCGTCAGACGCGCTGGTAAAAATAATAACATTTTGGAATAAACAGCCATCTAATGGAAACACCCTGTATATTTCCTTATACTTGACTAAAAAAAAGTCACCTCATTAAACGGTTACACACTATTGGATCGGCGAGAAAGCCGAAAAACTATGAATCCGAAGACTAGCTGAAACAACTGCGAAAAGTGAGTCGAAGAAACAGAAAATAATTAAAAATGAAGAATTTGAAACGTACTCTTGAATTCAATTGTTAACTGTAGGTACATACCTAATAATGCCAACCTTCGATATTGCTAATATAGTACTAATTATGTGATAATTAAAATCATTATCTTTAATTCGAAATAGACAACGACAAAGGTTCGGTACGTTTTTAAGTCATAAGAACGCATATTTTGCATATCAGCAATGAATAATGGAAAAAGTTATAAAAAAACATTTGCATTCGGAAAATTACCCATGGTAACTCAGATCGAGTCTTTTCACCGAGTGTCCTGTCCTGATCAACTTCTGGGGTAAGTGATCGTTCAAAAACAATTTAAGAAAGATTTCGCAGATTTGCACAATTTTTTTAATTAAAATTCCTAGGAAGACTTAGCTTCTGTTACGCTCATACAAAATGCACAAAAGGGAAATTTCCACCAGGAGAGCATAACACGTAAGGTGTGTGCCACTAAATTGTGTCCCTTCGCTTCTCGATGCTCTCAATACATTATTTTTTAAACAGTAGTAGGTATAAGGAAAGTATACGTGATATATATCTGCCAGTCATGACCTTTCTGTGATCCTGATACCAATATTTTTAAAAGAGAAACTTACAGACGAGGCACAATACGGGGAAAACTGTCGGTCAATCAATTCCAATCGTGAAACGGATACATTTTTAACATAAAAGCTTGTGTCAGGAAATCATAATTTTTGCCACGTTTCGCATGCCTGTGATATAATTGCATCAGAGAGCGCAATAGGTGAGCTACACACCTACTCGCGCTCGTCTAATCTGAATGGTTTAAGAAAATTATAAGGAGAGCATGAAATGAGAAAAAGTGTATGCCATTTTCTTCCTTCTTCAGCTTCTGTGATCCTAATACAGTTCTTTTTAAAAGAGAAAAGTAACTTAACATATTTAACACTTCTGCGATCCTGTCAACTATTTTTTAAAGCACAAATTGTATCGGACTTAATATATTACTTAAAAGGTGTCTACCAATAAATTGTGCACCTCCTTGCGCTTCCGCGATCCTAATACTAATTATTTTTAAAAGACACGTTTGTGTCAGGAAGGTGTCTATCAGTAAGCTTTGCACTTTTTGGTACTTCTATGATACTGCGATATAATATTTTTTAGAGAAATTTTGTACCAGGCGACCAGAAAAGTGCCGACAAATACACTGGGAACTTTCTTCAGTTTCGCTAACACGGATATAGCGTTTTTGAAGAAGAAACTGTAGCAGGAGAACAAAATTTTGCACTTTCTAACGTTCCTGTGTTCCTGATGATTTTGTATAGGAAAGCACAATACTTTCCAGAAAAAATAATACGTGAAAATGTGTCTACTGCCGATCCCGATACCACTATTTTTGAAAGCAATAAAACGTGGCAGTAGAACATAATAGGCAAGAAAGTGTATGCAATTAACTTGTGCCTTTTGCGCATGCCTTTGGTGCTTACACAACAATGAATTTGTATGAAAAGAACAAAATAGGCGAGCACGCCCCTTTCCTGTGGCCAAGAGTTTTTAGAGCCCGCCCCATGTGACGTTACATATCAATGACCGGTGTTGTCCGCCATTTTGTTCAGCGCCGTCTTGGATCGGCCTCCATTTTATTACTCACTAAATCCACCATCTTGGATCTGCCCGCTATTTTATTAGTCATTAAATCCGCCATGTTGATAGGCTTCATCTTGGATCCGCTCGCAATTTTATTAGTCACTAAGTATTTTAAATCCACCATTGCAACCGATGTTCGTCTGTTTGCGTGTCTCGCTCCATCCGCCATCTTGGATGATATTTTGGAACAGCCATCTTGGAGCCGCGTCATCGATCACGTCATTGCTATAGAAGAAGTTTTTTATGTGCGTTAGGAATCGAACCCGCTACACCTGCAATAGAAAACTAGCGCGTATGTATGGTAACGTTGGAGCGGTACCTACGTACTTGAAAGTTTCGATCATAATTCGATCTCCAAAGTTGGTACCACTGACGCTGATATATCAATAATTCGGCATTTTGCGCCAATTTCCATATCCTTTACATGTTTGAATGGCTTCTAACCTGCAAATCTATTTATTAACCTATAACGAGGCGCCCGACGGTGGCTCGCTCTAGCGGTGAGTCGTAAAGGAGGGTAGGAAACTGTAACTTACTACTTTGAGGTATTTCAAAGAAATCCTTGGCAGTTACAATTGGCCTACATCTTTTTTAGCACGTTTTTTTCAAAATTAAAAAAAATGTGGTATTGTCCGTCCGTCCGTCCAGACCCACTTCTGCGGCTCTGAAATACTTTTAGAGGAATGGTCATAGCCCCCCCCCCCCTAAATTATTTCCTGAGATGCTGTTTTTGAATGTATAACGTGCATAATTTTTACATGCGACAACCCTCAATTGGTCTCAGAATCTGCATACGCATGCCTTTAGTGATGCCAAGTAAATGGTGTGGGGGGGGGGGGGGTAACGCAAGTTCTACCCTTCATGGTATTCTAATGAAAGGTCTCACCGAAGTGAATTGGTTTGTATGTACAAGCTATAACTTTCCTGCGCGCTTCGTTGCCGAGATGAGTAGGTGGCCGCGGGGAGGAAAGAGGGTGTAGAAATTAATTTTATCTTTCATGGTATTCCAATTAAAGGTCTCAACAAAATGCATGTTTTCTACTAACTATCGCCCTATACTTTCTAGAGGGGGGGGGGATGAAAGAAACTGGTTTTATCCTTCGTGGTACTCTAATGAAAGGTCTCAACGAAAGGAATTAATTTCTACAAACCATAGCCTCCTCCTCAACTCATTATCGTGATCGGATATAAATAAATCCTTATATCTCAAGAACTGATTTTCGGAGCGAATATCTCGATAACGCTTTGTTGGAGGAAAGTACCCACAAAGGCAAAATGAATTGTCTGGACAATTAATTAATTATCTAACAAGAAAGAAAACATGGATAAATATACCATGCTGTATACCATTGTTGTCAAAAACATTGCTCTACCCTAAAGGCAAATTCCCATTATCGGCCAGGTCAGACATGTTCATAAGAAATACACGGTACACTAATTCATCTGACCGTGACGTGACCGATAATGTGAATCGGCCTTTACACGTCAACATTTATGACCGCTAAAAATAGTATGTTTGCTTATTTGACCTTAAATTAATTTTTGCAACACTTCCCGTTGTTATTCTTCTTCTGATGCCTGTCTAAGTACCGAAGATTCTGCAAAAACTGTAGCTCTCTTGGAAGTTGGTTGAATTTTAGGAAGAATGGCAAGACCTATTATAGCTAATGTTAACGTCGCCCTTGAATGATGCTCGCAGGGGTAATGGTAATGTCTTTTGGCACCAATGGCAGATTGACATTACTCAAAAGTTCTATACGAAAATTGAAATTTTGTAATGTAATGTAACATTTAATACAAAACTCGTCAGTAAAATGACATTACTTGACTCGGAGGCTAAAATACTCGGTCCCAAAGGGGGCCTCGTACTTCAATATTTACTCGTTTCATTTTTCTGACTATTTATACACATGTGCTCTTGACAAAATCTTGATTGAAAAATTAAAAAAGGCCTAAAGAATAAAGCGCGTAAATGCACCAAACAAAAACAACTACAAAGTAACGATGTCGTAATACCCAATTGTTATTCAATGTCACGAGAAATATCCATACTCTCATGTGAAGTGAAATGCTCAATTGCTCATACATCGATAAGATAAGTTTGTACTAAATTCCTCGTTTGTGTAGAGTAGGTTATGTTGTCTGGCGGTTAGAAATGCGATCACCAGAATCGAAGAAAGTTTACACTTGTGACGAAGCGGAAGTGAGTGTCGAACTGATCATTGTGAAAGATGAACACGACCACAAAAGTGCTTGTGACAATGACAATTTCGATAAAGAGGAACATGAAGGTAGATAATTGTAGGTTTTAAAATGCCCCATTCCCACATTTCCGTTAGACAAGGTTCGTTGACCAATTTATTTTTTCAATCATATAAATATTTCTAAATTGTTTATCTCCTTTTTTTGCATGCCGTTGCATTACCACCGTCGCCCAAAGGCGCTATATTAAAATATCGCCATTAATTTTCCAAGCGTAATTTATTTTTTTGACTCACTCTGTATACCGAAAAAAGTTTTTCAGTAGGTATTTCGAAAATGGTTTCTGAACTAGGTCCACCACATCAAAGCAACCAGAGCAGATGTCTTCACCTCCCAAAAAAATCTATCAGAAAATCTTCCTTCCGGAGTTACTCAAAAAAGTACCGGGTGACCCAATAAGACTGTTCCTCGGCCATATCTCGAGAACTGTTCGTCATATGGCTTAGGAGTAAAAAAAATTATTGGGTAAATCGGTCACGAAGAATCGCTGGAAAATATTTTCAAGTTCTAGAAATGACCAACAGAGGGCGAACCAGTTTATCTATCATTTTCATAGAAACAAAAACTCAGTTATTTCAAAAACGAAGATGGCTTGGGGCGTTCAATTGTTTTTGCAATAACCTGCAACCGTTAACCGTTTGACGGGCATTCCTTGGGCAACAACAACAAGAATCAACCAAAATATAGTTAATTTAGTTGAATCCTTCTCCGCCAGGGGGCTAGTTTTGACACTATGATCCAAAATCCTAAAAAAATCAAATGGAATATGACGTTTTCTTTATGAAAAAGTTGCCAAATAAAACCCAAAGCGGCCAGTGAAAACCGTTTTTCAAAATCTCGTTCCTAACCTCAAATATTGGGAAAATGTGATTAATTAATAAAAATACTTAAATTGTATCTTGTTTGACGTATTTCCGGTATTTGTCGATGGCGCGAAAGATTGTTTGGAAAAGGACCCTACACTTTTAGGTAGGCATTTGAAAATTAAACAAATGAAACACGATGCATTATAAAATAATATCAGCATTTAAAGAAAATGCGATTTTAAAATTTAAAATGGCAGTTACGCCCTCTGGTGGTCATTTTTAGAACTTGAAAATATTTTCCAGCGATTCTTCATAACCGATTTACCCAATAACTTTTTTACCCCTAAGTCATACGACGAACGGTTCCCGTGATATGGCCGAGGAACAGTCTTATTGGGTCACCCGGTACATGTTTTGAGGTAGTTTAATTTTTGCACTTTCAGATTTTGACACCAAGACTGCAATTCGACCGACAATGCTTGACATCACCATCGAAAGACTCATACCAAAAACCACCAAAGGCAAAGACTTCGTGCAAATTTGCGGAATATTAACAGGCGAGTAGCCCACTAACCGATAGTCATCAATCTGACCCAGTCGTTACAGCATCCCTCGGCGGTTTTTCCGCCGGCGCTCATCTCGCGTGGCTATCGCCGTCCGTGCCGAAACTGCTCCTCAACTCGTCGTACATCGGGCCCATAACCCTGGACGAGGCGTCGTACTTCTCCGTGATAACGCCGATATTTACGATCATATTCTCGTTTGTCGTCGGAAACGCGATGAAGATCATCGGACGAAAGCACCTGATCGGTTTTATGGCGGTGCCTCACATAATCAGCTGGCTTCTGATCGCGACGGCGCAGAGCATCGTTCCGATCTACATTTCGCGCGCGTTCAACGGAATTTCGGACGCCGTGACCGTCTGTACGTCGACCGTGTATATTGGCGAGATTACGACGCCGCTAGTTAGAGGGAAGTGGGGCAACATGCTGATGTGCGCGATCTTCTTCGGGCACTTAAGCGTCGTGGTCGTGGGGGTTTACTGTGATATTGTGTCGACTGCGTACATCTTTCTCATTCCTCCGGTGCTACAAATTTTGTTTACGATGGTCGTTCCGGAATCTCCATACTTTTTGATCATGAGAGGGAGAGACAACGAGGCAATGTCCGCCCTGCGGCGTTTCCGATGGAAGAAAGACGTTCGGGAAGAGTTCTCCGCTATAAAAAAAGATATTGAAGCAAAAAGTTCGGAGTCGGGCGTCTTTTCAGATTTGTTTCGCAACGCCACCAACCGGAAAGCCTTGTGGATCGTAATGGCACTCTTTACATTTGTGGAGTATAGCGGATTGCCGGGATTCGTCACATACGCACAGTACCTTTTCCAGCTGGCCGGAGGCACATCGCTATCAGCCGAGGTATCTTCCATAATCTTCTTCTCAGTATTATTTCTCCTGACAGTATCTGCGTCCTCGGTGGTCGGTAACTACAGCAGAAGGACCATGATGATCATCTCCAGTTTTGGCTGCGCCATATCCTTGCTAATGGAGGCCATCTTCTTTTACGTCAAAGACGAAACAGCCTTGGGCGTCTCGCACATCTCCTGGGTGCCACTCCTCGGCATGTTATGCTACATCATCTTCTTGTCCGCCGGATTGTCACGCATGCCGTTTTTGATGATTGGCGAACTCTTCTCGCCAGGCATCAAAAATTACGCAGTGTTCATCGCGAGTTCCTACCAAGCTGTGAATATGATCATTGTACCAAAACTGCTTCAGCTTCTCGTTACCAATTTCTCAATGTACGTCCCATTTATGTTTTTTACCTGTTCGTGCCTCATCGCGACAATATTTTGCTACTTGTGCGTTCCAGAAACAAGAGGGAGAACTTTAGAGGAGATTCAACGAATTTTAAATAGTAAGACGTAGAGAAATTTTAAATTTGCATGTATTTTATTTATGACATTTGGATCTCAATAAATAAATATTTTAGAAGTTCAGCACTTTCTGAGATCTCTTCGGTTATTATGGTCTCCTGTTATCTTAACAAAAAATCTGTAATGGCAGAAGAATACCACTTGGATCATTCTATACATATAAGTAATAGAACAGAAAGAAAGAAAAATCCGCACGAATTGAGGCTTGTTCTGTTCTCTTGATACAAAATATTTGCAAAAGATTTTCAGTAAATTTTAAAAATCTTAAATATAGATGGAAAAAGAACCTGAACCTCTTGACCAATTATATTTCTTAAGACTCAAATAGACCATTAATAAAAAATTCAATACAATATCAAGAAGACTTTTTTTCTCATACTATGTTCTCCTGTTAGATAGAGAACAATATTATGTTCTGCTGTCAAACAGAAACAGAAACTTCTCGCGCATTACACAAGATTACACATACGTCGTTAATGCGCGAGAAGTTTCTGTTTCTGTTTGACAGCAGAACATAATATTGTTCTCTATCTAACAGGAGAACATAGTATGAGAAAAAAAGTCTTCTTGATATTGTATTGAATTTTTTATTAATGGTCTATTTGAGTGTTAAGAAATATAATTCGTCAAGAGGTTCAGGTTCTTCTAATTGAAAATAAGAAAAAAACCTCTTCGCTTCCTATGCTCTCCTGATAGGTATAAAACAGCTCGACAAGCACTTACAATTAGTTTTCCACAACACGACGCAGAAATACCTCCTTGCGATTTATATTTTACTAGAATTCAAATCCAAAATGGTTAATTAAACATTCTTCGAGATCTGGGACGGTTCCCTTCGCTTATTATGTTCTCCTGTTAGATAAAAAACACAATACATTTACAACATACGGACACAAAAATTTCTACTCGCGCATTTTGTTACTACCAGACAAATCGAAAATGTATTGAAAAGATCCCCGCATTGTATGAGGCAGGCCTCTTCGATGATTAGTTTCTCCTGATAAATACTGAACATTTGGAAGATATTTCCCACAAAAACAATAAATACAAACGCAAATAAACCTCTTCGCGTATTGTATTTTGCTAACAATATTGCGCACTATGAGGAAAACGTCTTTACTGCTGTTCTCCTAATAGAAAACTTCAGCAAAAAATCTTTGATATTTGTATATATTTTTAAAACAAAATACATAACAAAATTTCGCATATGCTCTCCCGTAGATAAGAGCACTTCCCAATAACAAATCATTAATACCGATATTTTGGTTCAATGGTAGAGCGTTAGGCTATAAAGTGGGAGGCCGGGTATTCGAACCCGGACTGAGTTAAGAATTGTTCATCTGTGACAGATGGCAGTTTCCTTAGACCAGTTACCAGCATTCTGCCGGCTACTCCGAATTAGGTTTTCCTGCAGTTTACCTAATTCGTAAGGTAAATACCGGGGTAGTATAGAACAACTTAAGACCTTCTGCAGAGGCACCTCTATAAACCATTATGCGGGTCACTATGTAATTGGGTGCAAGCCTGTTGAGGGCCCCGAACAAGAGGGATAATAAATAAATACATAAAGAAATAAATATAAGCGCAAGAATAACTCCTCGTATGTACTTAACTTTACTATCACAAAACGAAAGCGTATAACATTCAACACGATATGAAACAGACCCCTTCGATTATTATGTTTCCCTGGAAAGATACTTCCAATTAAAAAATATTGAGTATATAGACGTAAGCAAAGTGATTAATTTAAAGTGCCTATTGTTTTATGTTGTTCTTAAAAAATGGATATTTAACTTGTAAAGAAAGCGCTCTGGAGGCAGTTAGAAACCTTTCATTGTAGAGTAAGGAAGTAACTTACGTAGTTAAAAAGGGGTGCAGTAGTTGAATGAAATTCAGATTCCCGTTAGAAAAGGAGCAATATTGAGTAGAATAATAACCCCTTTATGTTCAGTTACATGGTATGTTCAATTTACATTTAATTAATAAAAATATTGAGTAGAAGTGTGCAATGTCAGACAATTGCCGTATAACAATTTCAGAAATAATTTAAAATCATTTTTAGTGGTACATGTTTTTTCCTCGGTAGAAGAATTCATAGTCTAGTCACCTGATCTCGTAAATTTTACATTTTGTTTTCTTGTAATCGTGTCATTTTAAATCTGCAAATGTGTTCTATGTCTCTTATATGTAAGTGTATAGTGTCTTATATTATTTATGTTAAATTCATATATAAACTCTGACAAGTACGGTCTCTCAGCACAATAATAAATAAATAAAACATTCGTTAATTATATTCACTGCGAGCCCACTATCGAAACACTACAAGGTAAATTCTTTTCAATTAACATTAATTAATTCAATTAGATATATTTGCGAGTAGTCTTTAGAATCAAATATAAACGTTCTTGTCGTCCGATATGCGAACTGCTAACGTAATTTACATTAAATTTGACTGGCGAGATTATTTTGCTTTTGTAATTAACCGTATTTTAATTTTATTCTCACCATCCATAGTTTTTTTAAAATAATTTTGAACTGCATTAGGACCGTTGCAAGTGACAGTGAGGCTCGAGAAGAACCCCGTCTTTGGTTCTGAGAATCACAGAACATTTTACTGCAACTGCTAGTGAGGTCAAAAATGAACCACACGTAAACGTATAAAAAGATTCAGTAAGATCTGAGGCATACCTCTTAGGTGATTATGCTTTCCTGATAGATAGAAAACCAACAAAAAAGTATTTAATTTAGACGGAAAAAATATCTCCACATAGAACCACTCTTTTTTCTACCAAACAAACCAAAAAAGGAATTACAAACAATCAGCACGATAAAAGAAAGAACACTTGGCAATACGTTTTTAACAAAAATGTATTATAGACGCAAAAATACCACATTGCGATTTATACTTTACTAGAAAAGTGAAAATGTATTGCTGTGACCTTGGAGCACAAAAAAAAATAAAAAATAAATTATTCACGGACTCCTTCCTAGCTAGCTCACAATTACCATAATACTCAATTGTTTTAACTGTCAAAACCAAACTCAGAGTAAGAGAAATCCTGACGTTGATAAAATGCCGCAATAAAATTTCGTAAATTCCAACGGAAACGCTACATAAATTTAATAAAATTGAATGATAACCAGAGATTACATAAATATTTATTATCAAACAAAAGTAACAGAATTACAAAATCCTACAATAAAAATTCTAAGGCGACATTCAAAAACCACCCGTTTAGCTCACTTAGTTAAGCTATCCACACCTCCACTCTATTAATCCGCCTCATTCTTGAACGACGAAAAACGAGTCGCCAAATTGATTCCCATATGTATATTTTTTAAATTTGTCCGATAACGGCTTTTACACGCACATTTCTCCAGATAAAACTTCTTTCTTACGTCGATATCAAATTAAATGTTTCCTTATTTTTGCGTTCCTTGAAATTTAGACACTTATTACATAAATAACAACCCTTAAATTACTGATTTTCACAATTAACAATACAAAAAACTAAACTTTACACTGGCCATTAAATAAAATCTTGAAATTCTGTGTCCATTTGACAGTGCTCCTCAGGTCCTAAACAAATAAATTACAACATATTGTACTGGATGTCCCGCCTGAAACTGAAATTACGTTTACATCACGTACACTTTCAACTACAGGGTGGCTCGCTCTCATCGTCGGCAATATTTCAACCTAGAGAAAAGAGACCTCCCGCAGTTTCCGCAACAGTATATTAAAAATTCGGCGCTAAGGTGGTCCAAATTGCTTATTATGTTAAATAGAAAAGACATTTACAACAAAATCTTTTGTATAGACACAAAAACTCCTACTGACGCGTTACATTGTATTAACAAATCGAAAATGTATGAAAAAAATTCAGCACGATATAAGGCTTCGAAGATTTGCATATTGTCCTCCTTTTAGACCTTTCCAATAATAAATCTTTGATATATACCAAGATCGATTCGAATCCCGTTACCGAACAGACTTTTCTTACCAAGCTTCGGTCAAAGATATCACGAATGTTCTATATGCAGAGAGTTGCGTGTGTTTCTCACGCGCTCTTATCCCACCAACAGTAATTACAATGTGCCGCCACCAGAGGTCTCACTGTTAATCTGAATCGCGAATCAAGTAACAGAAATACCTTTCCGCATTGTTACAGGAATAGTGGGACTAGGTTATCGATCAGAATGACGTAACAAAGTTTATTAAGCAAAATAACACATGAAAATTACATTTTAATAAAATCATGACTTCCACATCGACATGGTGTACTCATAGTCAAACGGCAACGCCAACTGCTGATAGCTCGACGCCACCGTAGGATCCTCGTAGCCGTAGCACGCCACGCCCAGAATATGTTTCAAATGCCTCGCCACCTCCAGCTTCGCCAGAAACTGTCTCGGTTCCGTCGCCGGAGAGTGCTTGAGCCGGTTAATTATCGAGATGACCTCGGGCACCAGGGCGTACCTCTTGTGGCCGACCTCTCCGTCGTCGCAGACGTCATCGACTCGCTTACAGACCAGGAGAAATTCGTAGATAAGACCCGCGGCCGACGACTGCGGATTTTGGGTCGTCTCCGCGAAGAGCTCGTTTAGGAATCTCAGCAGAAGATCGAACTCCTCGCGCAAGATCAGGTCGGGAATGACGCGCGCGACGCACAAGTCGTGCGCCTTACGCCAGTTCTTCGCGAGAAGGTGGTGCCTGAACGAGACGATAAACTCGCCGGCGCTTTCGGTTTTCTGCGCCAGTACGGCGTGTATCGCAGACGGCGGTATTTTGAGACTGTCGACGAGAAACTGAACGATTTCGTCGTTGTCGTCCACCTCCAAGTTTCGCTCCAAGATGGAGGTCAGTTGATTGCGCTTTAGGGTGGCTTCACGTACGAATAGCACCGCGAATGCGGCCCACTTCCACAGGCCCATCGCTTCCAGCTGCGTCGCGAAACGTATGTGAATCGCGTCGCAAATTGACGACGGTAGAGAGCCGATCTTTAGTGAGGTTAGCACTTGGAGCAGCAACCAACTAGAAATACAATATTCTCGTAAACGTTATTTAGGCATATAGTCCAAGAGCCCAGTAGGAAAGTATACCTTGAACGCCCGGACGATTCTAATAATTTTCATTGGATTCGCCATAAAAAGTTGTATTAGAATCGACAACGGTGCCGGCGAAAATTAACTTCGCCCCTTATTTTTGGAAAATGTACTTTATTGTCCCGGACGTTCAGGAAGAGTACTAAAGGGTGCATATGGATGAGTTTTATCGGAAAAAGTCACGGTGCCGGGGCGCAACTTGCCGCAACCCTTGGCACCGCGACTACAAATGGGGTGGTAAATCGTACTAAACTACCTTTTTCTCCCGGACCAAAATGACCTATATGAAATATGTAGCTTGCGATTATACGAATATAAAAAACCAACGGTGCCGACTCTCAGGATGCCGGAAGTCCTCGGCACCGTCGATGAAATCCGGGCGCGCGCGAGCCTATTGACATTTGCGAAAATTGAAAAATTGCAAGAACTCACGTCACTTAAGTACGTATTCGGTGAAAAAATGTAACAGCGTTGATACCGCGAGATCAAATATATTCCACAAAATTTTCTCGACGAGAAAAGATTCTAAGAAACTCGTCAAGAAAATCAGAGGATTTGGTTCGTGTACGATTCCGCCTTGTAGTACAGGCAAATTGTCCAAAATAGACAAGAAAATTGCGAAGTGGTTGAAACTTGGTTTAAGATGTTTGAAAATATGTATATTTCAAGGAACCGAGGAGTCCCTAACCACAAGAGGTATGCCGGAGTGGTCATGCTCAACTTAGGGTGAACTGGATTTTCACGGTTTTAACAGGAAGTGGCAGTAAAATACTATTAAAAAATACGTTGGGGTATATTTTAATAACTAATAATTAATCAGCTGTACCGGGTGACCCAATAAGATCGTTCCTCGGCCATATCTCGGGAACCGTTCGTCGTATGACTTAGGGGTAAAATAATTTTTGGTAAATCGGTTATGAAGAATCGCTGGAAAATATTTTCAGTTCTCAAAATGACCACCAGAGGGCGTAACTGCCATCTTAAATTTTACAATTGTATTTTCTTTCAATTTCGCAAAATAATCTAAACATTCTTTTTTTACATTTTTAAAGAGAACCAGTTCATCTATCATTTTCGTAAAAACAAAAACTTAGTTATTTCGAAAACAAAGATGGTGTACGGCGTTCAATTGTTTTTGCAATAACCTGCTTTAACTTCTTAACGGTTTGACCGATTTTAACCAATTTGGTATCGTTGAAAAGAGCATTCCTTGGGCAATAAGAATCAAAATATAGTTAATTTAGTTAAAACCTTCTCCGCCAGGGGGCTAATTTTGACACTATAATCTAAAATCCTAAAAAAATCAAATGGAATGATATGACTTTTTCTTTATGAAAAAGTAGCCAAATAACATCCAAAGAGAACCGTTTTTCAAAATCTCGTTCCTAACCTCAAATATTGGGAAAATGAGATTAATTAATTAAAATGCTTAAATTGAATCTTAAATTTACTTTTGACGTATTTCCGGTATTTGTCGATGGCGCGAAAGATTGCTTGGAACAGCACCCTACACTCGTAGGTAGGCTTTGGAAACTTAAACAAATGAAACACGATGTTATCAAGTAATAATAACCGCCGTAATTTGAAAATTGCTCTGTTTACATTCAGAAAGTGCAGTTTTAATTTGTAATCTTTTTTAAAATGCCGATTTCAAACCAAGAAGCAGTTTTTGAGCATGACTACTCCGGCACACCTCTTGTGGTTAGGGACTCCTCGGTTCCTTGAAATATACATATTTTCAAACGTCTTAAACCAAGTTTCAACCACTTCGCAATTTTCTTGTCTATTTTGGACAATTTGCCTGTACTACAAGGCGGAATGGTACACGAATCAAATCCTCTGATTTTCTTGACGAGTTTCTCAGAATCTTTTCTCGTCGAGAAAATTTTGTGGAACATATTTGATCTCGCGGTATCCACGCTGTTACATTTTTTCACCGAATACATACTCAAGTGACGTAAATTCTTGAAATTTTTCAATTTTCGCAATGTCAATAGGTTCGCGCGCGCCCGGATTCCATAGACGGTGCCGAGGACTTCCGGCATCCTGAGAGTCGGCACCGTTGGTTTTTTATATTCGTATAATCGCAAGCTACATATTTCATATAGGTCATTTTGGTCCGGGAGAAAAAGGTAGTTTAGTACGATTTACCACCCCATTTGTAGTCGCGGTGCCAAGGGTTGCGGCAAGTTGCGCCCCGGCACCGTGACTTTTTCCGATAAAACTCATCCATATGCACCCTTTAGTACTCTTCCTGAACGTCCGGGACAATAAAGTACATTTTCCAAAAATAAGGGGCGAAGTTAATTTTTTTTTAATTGCTTTCGGCAGGATTTTCGCCGGCACCGTTGTCGATTCTAATACAACTTTTTATGGCGAATCCTATGAAAATTATTAGAATCGTCCGGGCGTTCAAGGTATACTTTCCTACTGGGCTCTTGGACTAATAGGGATTTTATTTTTAGTTGTGTCCATTCACCTGAACCGGTAATCGCAAATGGAGCTAGTGTGCCCTGCCGGATTTAATACTTTATTAAGCAAATCTTGCGCCTTGTGATTCAACTGGAGCAGTTGAAATTGGGTGTCGTACACCAACTCGGAAAACAGCGCGTTATGCTCGACGACCGGATAATTGGCAACGCCGTTCTTCTCGAAGGCGTTCGTGTACTCCGTAACGGCCTCGTCTAGAAGAACGCCCGGCGGGCAGATGTACCACAGGTACAGGGCGAGGATCCGTTTCCACTTGAGACCGTCCAAGACGTTCACGTCGGCGATGATCGGAAGTCCACCGAGCAGGGCGTAGACCTTCTTGATGTGGCCGGAGATAAAGTTCATCACCCCCCTGTCCTGCCACTGCTCGATTTGGGTCGCGATGTGATTGCGGGTGGACTGCTGTGTTTGGGCGATTAGTATGCCGAGCGTTGGCATGTCGTGGCTCATCGCCAATTGGCTCGCCTCGTAGATTTGATGGGAGAGTAGGTGAACGAAAATGCGACCGAGTATCATTTCGCGATCGCTACCGAGAGGCCCCACGTCGACGCCGTCGTGTCTCACGATCGTTTGTAACCTGGAAAAAGCCGATCAGCTCGAGCCACTCGACAATACCATACCAAGAGCTGAAGAGTTCGCGTTTAGCAGACGACGTGACCGCCTCAGGGCCCCACAAGGCCAAACACAACTCCCAAGTTTGATTGTAATAGTTGACCAAGTTGTTGCGCGGCGACGTCTCCGACAGCTGCTTCGCAATCATCTGATGCTGCACCAAAGTTTCCCAGCCACTTTTAACAGTACAAGACGGCTCAGACGTCTGCGAGGTGGTAATCGTGCAAGAATTCAGCGAGACATTCAGGTGACCCTCCAGCTCAACCTAAATTGCAATGTAGACAGCCCGCCTGGAATGCGCAAACTTACCACTCCCCGCATACCGAGAACATCGCTGGCGACGTCCACAAAATCGACACACCTAGGCTCACCGATCAAATTAGTCCCGCGCGCCTTCGACGACAACGTGATCATCTTCATCCCAGGCCCCCAGCCGACTTTAAACGATCTACCCTTAAACAAAGTCATATCGGCCAAGATAGCGTGCTGGCCGAAAACGTCGTCGACCTCCCGCGTCGCCGGCTCTTTCACTCTCGACAGCAACGTATAGCGTTTAATTAAACCATCGGACGCATAGACGTTCATCTTCTCGGACGCGTTGCTCGTGCATGTCGATGAATTTTGGATGGAGAGGTGAACGCCGACGTCGCAGCTGCTCATGTCGTCCGAGATCGAGTCCTCGTCGAAGAACGACGACTTGGCGATGTAAAGCGGTTTGGATTCCCTCGCGAACGTCGGCGCGTCGGAGGGACGAGACGGATGGACGATGAAGGAGGACTGATCGAACGGTTCCGAGGAGCGAATACCTCCGAGACCTCTTCTTAAACTGGCTTCCTCCTAAAACCGTAGCCACAGTTCTACATCTCTTCACGGAGCAAACGATATTTTTGAATTTTTTATACCTATTTTTAATCCACATTAAGCATTATAGATTCAATAAAAATCCGCTGAAAAAAAAATGGCCACCTACGCCTGAATTATTTGTTTCTTTCTGCGTGTAGATGAATTGAATGTTGCAAGAATTTAGTAAAAATTAAAATGGCCACCCGTGCACGAATTATTTGTTTCTATCCGCGTGTGTTTGAATTGATTTTTCAGAAATTCAGTAAAATCCGTTCAAAAATAAAAATGGCCACACATGTGCGAATTTTTTTGAAGTGATTTTTACAGAAATTCTGTAAAAATCCGATTAAAAATAAAAACGGCCACCCACGCGCGAGTTTTTGTTTCTATCTGCGTGTATTTGAATTGATTTTTACAGAAATTCAGTAAAAATCCATACAAAAATAAAAACGGCTACCCATGCCCGACTTTTTTGAATTGATTATTCCGAAATTCAGTAAAAATCCATTTAGCAATAAAAATGGCCACCCATGCGCGAATGGTTTGCTTCTATCTGCGTGTGTTTGAATTGATTTTTACAGAAATTCAATAAAAATCCGTTAAAAAATAAAAATGGCCCCCGATGCGCGACTTTTTCGAATTGATTTTTACATAAATTCTGTAAAAATTCGTTTATAAATAAAAATGACCACCCACGCGCGAATTTTTGTTTCTATCTGCGTGTGTTTGAATTGATTTTTACAGAAATTCAATAAAAATCAGTTCAAAAATAAAAATGACCTCCGATGCGCGACTTTTTCGAATTGATTTTTACAGAAATTCAGTAAAAATTCGATTAACAATAAAAATGGCCACCCACGCGCGAATTTTTGTTTCTATCTGCGTGTGTTTGAATTGATTTTTACAGAAATTCAATAAAAATCAGTTCAAAAATAAAAATGGCCACCCATGCGCGACTTTTTTGAATTTTTTTTGCAGAAATTTAGTAAAAATCAAATTAAAAATAAAAATGGCCACCCATGGGCGATGTTTTTGTTTCTATTTGCATGTGTTTTAATTGACTTTTACAGAAATTCAATTAAAATGCATTTAAAAATAAAAGTGGCCACTCATGCGCGACTTTTTAAATTGATTTTAACAAAAATTCAGTAAAAATCCTTTTATAAATAAAAATGGCCACCCATGCGCGAATTGTTTGTTTCTATCTGCGTGTGTAAGTGATTTTTACAGAAATTCGATAAAAATCAGTTCAAAAATAAAAATGGCCATCCATGCACGACTTTTTGAATTGTTTTTTTTGCAGAAATTCAGAAAAAAACAGTTTACAAATAAAAATAGCGACGCATGCACGAATTTTTTGTTTTTATCTGCGTGTGTTTACATTGATTTTTCAGAAATTAAGTAAAAATCCGTTAAAAAATAAAAATGGCCCCCCATGCGCGACTTTTTCGAATTAATTTTTACATAAATTCTGTAAAAATTCGTTTATAGGTAAATAAAAATGACCACCCACGCGCGAATTTTTGTTTCTATCTGCGTGTGTTTGAATTGATTTTTACAGAAATTCAATAAAAATCAGTTCAAAAATAAAAATGGCCACCCATGGGCGATGTTTTTGTTTCTATTTGCATGTGTTGTAATTTTTACCACCCATGCGCGACTTTTTTGAATATTTTTTTGCAGAAATTCAGTAAAAATCCGTTTACAAATAAAAATGGCGACGCATGCACGAATTTATTGTTTCTATCTGCGTGTGTTTAAATTGATTTTTCATAAACTTAGTAAAAATCCGTTCAAAAATAAAAATGGCCACCCAAGCGCGACTTTTTTGAATTTCGATTTTCACTGAACTTCAGTAAAAATCCGTTCAACAATCAAAATGGCCACCCATGCGCGACTTTTTTGAATTGTTTTTTGCAGAAATTCAGTAAAAATCAGATTAAAAATAAAAATGGCCACCCATGGGCGATGTTTTTGTTTCTATTTCCATGTGTTTTAATTGATTTTTACAGAAATTCAATAAAAATCAGTTCAAAGTTACATGGCCACCCATGCGCGAGTTTTTTGAATTGTTTTTTGCAGAAATTCAGTAAAAATCCGTTTACAAATAAAAATGGCGACGCATGCACGATTTTTTTGTTTCTATCTGCGTGTGTTTAAATTGATTTTTCAGGAATTCAGTAAAAATCCGATCAAAAATAAAAATGGCCACCCACGCGCGAATTTTTTGAATTGATTTTTACAGAAATTCAGTAACAATAAAAATGGTCACCCATGCACGAATTTTTTGTTTCTATCCGCGTGTGTTTGAATTGATTTTTCAGAAAGTCAGTAAAAATCCGTTCAAAAACAAAAATGCCCACCCATGCGAGACTTTTTTGAATTGATTTTTACAGAAATTCAAAAAAAAATCAGTTCAAAAATAAAAATGGCCACCCATGCGCGACTTTTTTTAATTGATGTTTACAGAAATTCAATAAAAATAAAAATGGCCACCAATGCACGACTTTTTTGTTTCCATCCGCGTGTGGTTGAATTGATTTTTCAAAAATTCAGTAAAAATCCCTTCAAAAATAAAAATGGCCATCCATGCGGGACTTTTTTGAATTGATTTTTACAGAAATTTAAAAAAAATCAGTTCAAAAATAAAAATGGCCACCCATGCGCGACTTTTTTTAATTGATTTTTACAGAAATTCAGTAAAAATAAAAATGGCCACCCATGCACGACTTTTTTGTTTCCATCCGCGTGTGTTTGAATTGATTTTTCAGAAATTCAGTAAAAATCCCTTCAAAAATAAAAATGGCCATCCATGCGCGACTTTTTTGAATTGATTTTTAGAGAAATTCAATAAAAATCAGTTCAAAAAGTTACATGGCCACCCATGCGCGAGTTTTTTGAATTGTTTTTTGCAGAAATTCAGTAAAAATCCGTTTACAAATAAAAATGGCGACGCATGCACGAATTTTTTGTTTCTATCTGCGTGTGTTTAAATTGATTTTTCAGGACTTCAGTAAAAATCCGATCAAAAATAAAAAGGGCCACCCACGCGCGAATTTTTTGAATTGATTTTTACAGAAATTCAGTAAAAATAAAAATGGTCCCCCTGCACGAATTTTTTGTTTCTATCCGCGTGTGTTTGAATTGATTTTTCAGAAATTCAGTAAAAATCCGTTCAAAAACAAAAATGCCCATCCATGCGAGACTTTTTTGAATTGATTTTTACAGAAATTAAAAAAAAATCAGTTCAAAAATAAAAATGGCCACCCATGCGCGACTTTTTTTAATTGATGTTTACAGAAATTCAATAAAAATAAAAATGGCCACCCATCCACGACTTTTTTGTTTCCATCCGCGTGTGGTTGAATTGATTTTTCAAAAATTCAGTAAAAATCCCTTCAAAAATAAAAATGGCCATCCATGCGGGACTTTTTTGAATTGATTTTTACAGAAATTCAGTAAAAATCAGTTCAAAAATAAAAATGGCCACCCATGCGCGACTTTTTTTAATTGTTTTTTTCAGAAATTCAATAAAAATCAGTTCAAAAAGTTACATGGCCACCCATGCGCCAGTTTTTTTGAATTGTTTTTTGCAGAAATTCAGTAAAAATCCGTTTACAAATAAAAATGGCGACGCATGCACGATTTTTTTGTTTCTATCTGCGTGTGTTTAAATTGATTTTTCAGGAATTCAAAAATAAGAATGGTCACCCATGAGCGACTTTTTCAATTGATTTTTACAGAAATTCAGTAATAATCCGATTAAAAATAAAAAATGCCCACCCATGAGCAAATTTTTTATTTCTATTTTTGAACTGATTTTTACACAAATTCTGTAAAAATCCGATTAAAAATAAAAATGACCTCCCACGCGCGAGTTTTTGTTTCTATCTGCGCGTATTTGGAAATATACAAATATGGTGCGCATGGCAACAATGCGCACATGCGCAGAACGATTTTTCTTATTTTTGTGCAGCTGACTCTTTTTAACAGAAGCCGGTTCCACAGACACTTGCCGAGTTTCAACCCTTAAAAGTTTAAAAAATACAATTTTCCAAAATGGAAAGTAAAAAAAAGTCAAAATTACGCCACTGAAACCCCATGGGCGCCACTCACTCAAGACGAAACACTCACCAATTGCTTTAGTTGCTCAAGGTCCTCCTCCATCTGCTGCATCTCCTTGTCGAGATCCGAAGTAACCACCTCACAGTCCCCGTCGCTGTCCTTATACGAATACTTGGAGAAATGCTCGACGGCAATCGACAACGTGCCCGTCTCGTGACGATAATCGAGAAAGGTGACATTTTGTTGTTCGCTAAGCGAGCGCAGCCTTCTCTCTCCGTCGCGTGGCCACAGACGATCGAGCTCGACACAAGCCCTCCGATTTAAACCTTCACCGATGACGGGCGGCGACTCTTCGTCGTCGTAAAGCGCAACTTCGCCAAGCTCCAAAGATACGATTCGGTCCAAATTCAAATCGGCAACGTCCACTGCGTCGAGGAAGCGTATTCTGCCGTAACCGACGCGCCCAATTACGAATCCCGTTACCGAGCACTCCCCCTTGTCGTTTACGTACTTGTGAAGCTCTCGTAAGGGTGGAATCGTGTAGTAGTCTGGTCGGGTGAGTGTCACGCCGCAGCACAAGTTGTAGTCTTCCATTTCCACCGGATTTTGACTCGTAAATGATTAGGTAGTTACATTCTCTATTCTACAGCGGCTAAAAAATCACACTCCTTAAACTGTTGCAAGATAAATTAATAAATCGTTAGTAACTTTTAAATGTAAAGCAAAACAAGAACATGACATAACCTCAAAATCTCACCTGATGAAACGAGCATATTTCTGATCGAGATTGGAGTTATTTGCATTGGAAATCAAAGTCTCTTATTCCCACACCACTAAACTACTATTTACAACGATTTTATTGAGGAATAAACGAGAAAAAACGGGAAAAGGTGAGAAATGCCGCCAACGGCCTAAACGTAACACAGAATACAAACACAAAATAATACCATAGAATGCAAGTGTTAATTTGAAGTACGGTTAATTAAATACAGGGTGATCAACAAAGAGCAGGATTACCCTTCATTTTTCGTTTTACCATAAGTTATTTTAAAGGGGATGCCTTCATTTTTATTCATTATGATTGAATGTGATAAAGGTAATGTTAAAAAATTGACACTGGAACGGCCATTCCTTTCAGAAACCAATCAGATCCCGCTTAAATTTGAATCCGGAAAGTGTCGGAGCCCCCTTACGTTAGTAACAAAATACAAAATGAAGCAATATAATGGCGTAATAGTATAATATTCGTATTTGGAATTAGTTTTTGCATTTTGATCAGTTATTTTAATTGTCTACAATATCGAATGAGCAATATGTTGTCAATGTATAAGATAATTTGTTGCAAGCGCTTGATAATAAAGCATGATATATATAAATCACATACACAAAACGGGATATAAAAAGGTTAAAAGCAAATTACAAAATAAAGACCTGGTTGGGATACAAGCAGATAACAAAACAAGGTAGCTGCACAACAAGTGACTTATCTTTGGTGCAATAAAACCCTTCTAGTTAAAGAAATGTGAAGAATTACATGCCCTTACCGGCCATAAATCAAACTAGCGACAAAATATGTATAAATCAATGAATCTCAACTGATATACCGCCCATGGATTCTAAACCGAACAGCTTGTATTAACAGAATCCCGCCCCAGAAGTAGGTAACTCGCCCCTCGTCCTGTGTATCCGAGCCTACAGCTGAGCGTCGAGGTCAATTACGGCATTAGGTGTCGTAACTAATTTACTGCAGTTATTTGCCAGTCCCATGACCGCCCCGGAGAAAATAATACTTTACAAACATTCATTACTGCACTAAATCACATAAAATAACGACAAAATTGTACTACACGATGCTTTCGTGACCGCCCTTAAAAACAAGATGTCAAAGAGCTTTCGGCGTGCTTTCCACCTTTGCACGTCTTCGTGCTGCTGCGTCAGTTGTAGTTTTAAGTGTTTGGAAGATCCAAAAAAATACGAAAAATATTGAGAAGGCATGCATATGTTGCGTCCACAAAATAAAACTTTAAAATTCCTTGAAGTAAATCATCCTTAGCACGCCCTATTGCACCAATCTCTATACATATTCCCACCTGTTATGTGCGGCGCATGAGTCGCCGAAGTTAGAATTAGCATGAATGGAATATGCCCACAAGTCGAACAACAATCGACGAGAAGATGTCGTCGTACAACTTTTCAACAATGAGCGTGACTGTTAAAAAGCACCATGTCATTTGACCGAATTTAATTTGTATATTGTAACGAAGCACCCGTTTTCCGCCCTGAAATTCCAGTTTCAGTGATCACTCTGTAGACGAACACCGGGTATCTAGAAGCGCTTTGAGTTGGGCGCTTCGTTGCGAAGATTGTCGCTCCGAAAATATTTTATTTCTGGTTAGTTAGAAATTGGTGGGTTACTTTGTAAAGTCGCCCGTTAACGAAAACAAGAGGTTGTATTTAATTTGCCGTTTGCAACCGTTCACAACCGATTTTAATTTTTAATAGTATACGACGACCAGCATTAATCCGGCAAGGTCCTTCAGTTTAAAGAAAATATCAACGTGATATAAGATTTCGCCGCTTGACTGGACTGCCAAATTTGAAGATTTCGTTCCGACTATTTGGATAAGTACAATTAACCGTAATTAGGTGAATGGGTTACAAATAACAGCCTCCTATTCTGTCGAGATTACATTCGTTGGATTTGCCCTTAAAACGCTTGCATTTTGACACACGTCTCGCATTCTTCTAAGACGGACGTAATTAATTAAAGAAGAATTTGCGTAAATTTATTTTGCATGCATACCGATTAATTTTTCCTCATCAAATTTTCCGAAGACACTCAAATGCTTTTGATTATCCTCAAGAGCCTTGGGATTGTTTGAAAATAATTTTTAAAGCTCCCAAAACACTCTCGACTCTCGGAATGTTTCCAGAGGCACCTCCCAAAGCGTTCTTGAGCATTTTCTCTTTAACGTGACAACACGATGATACCGACCTCAGTCTATCCATGGAGACAGTCTGGCTTGCGAGTTGTTTAAATATGTATTTTGGCACCCTCTTTACAAGAACCCATACCCTACGTTGGGGGAGGGGTTGCTCCCTCATTCTGCAAGCGATTGCTTATACATCTCCTTCAATCACATCGACTGTATATCTCTTCAACAAACAAAAGTAAAATTTCTTTTATTTAGAGATTGGCAATTTAAATGCGGAAAACATTGTTGTTATCTCCATAGAGAATACTATCTCTGTCTCTTTTCAATTGCTTTGACCTTTTCATTCAGATATGAGCAAACGTAGTGATTATATAGTGTATCTCAACCAGTTTAGACTTAGGTAAGGATATTTTTGGAGATCTTTTTGTATCTACCTACCAGTTTTTGACAACGTAATTCAGTTCCAAAACATTTTTGAATTTGATTTGGGGCACTAATAAAATGGAGTCAACTTGACTCATTTCCGTATCAGTTTACCGATAATAATTTGGCCTCTGCGTTTGAGTGGATGTAGATTGTAATTGTCACTAAAAGTAATACTGTTTATTTACTCGCATTGTGTTGTACAGGATGCCTCATAAATAAACGAAAAGATATTGAATTAAAGAAATCTGAACGTTTGATTCTAATTTTTGATGTACCTACCTACTTGCTTAATCTTGACCTATCTATAGCGTGTTCCAGCACAAACTCATCAGTAAGGAAAAGTCTTTTCCCTGTAGATGAGAAATTTATATTTTAATTAACCTCATTTAATTAGGAAAAACTAAATTAAAAGTTTCCTTGACTTAGATACATTTTATCTACTTTCTTCTTGCTTTACTTAATTGACAAGAAATAATTAAAACTAATTAATTTCTGTTACTCAAATTAACGTTGATAAACACTAATAAATAAATATAAATAAATTACGTTTCGTGGATCGGAAAATTCTACTAATTGACGGCTATTTGTAATTCTCTCTATAATCGCTTTAAAAATCAGACGAAAAATGATTTACTTTGTTTTTTTGCTTTGCTTAATTATAAGTACTACTGCTAATTACTGAAATTAACGTTGAATCTTTAGCTAAGTAGTAATAATTACCATTCCATTTCACCAAATTAATTACGTTTGTTGGAAACTATGAAGTCTAATTTTAATTCCTTCTATAATTGCATTAAAAATGAAACGTAATACATGTTTTTACTTAACTTTGCTTTGCTTAATTAGCAAAAATGTAGCAAAGGGGCAATAATAACTGCCTAATTTCACCGTTACTTGCCTAAGAAGTCATTAATTCACAAATTAATTGCGTTTGCTAGATTGAAAAACTAATTCATCAGGCACATTTGATTTTATTTTTGCTTAATTAAATTTATTTTCGATGCCATAGTGAATTTCCTGTTAACATTCTGTTAAGATGTCGTTTATACCTTTACTCAAGTATGTTTCAATTACCTTACTTATTTAGCTCTGCTAATTAGTGAATAAAATTGTTTTCGTTATTTTTCAAATGATCTTGATCACAGTCCCTACAGACAAATTAATTTTGATTGATTACTTAGACAAATTCAATTTTAACTAATTTATTTTTTACTTCTGCTCAATTAGAAAAAATAATTGAAATTAATTTCTGCTACCTACTCAAATTAACAAGGATTATTAAACTAAGGAGCAATAATTGCCGCTCCACCATTTGGGTCATTTGAGGAGACATTGATTAATCAATAAATTACGTTAATTGCTTAACAATTAATATTCAGTTTTATTAGGTTTAAACTCACAATGCTACCTTAATTCACCTTTACTTCCCGGCGACTCTTCGCACACTTAAACACGGCAAATTTATTTACCTACTTTTGAGTTAATTAGCAAAAAATTAAATATTAATTAGTGAATTCTCTTTATAATTCTGAATTAGTTATCAGCTTAAGCCCTTTCATTATGAAATTAGCAGATATTCGTGTTGACATTTTGTATTTACCATGAATTGAATTAATTTACAATTTAGTTAACCTCGGTTAATTAGGTGAAAACGCAATTAAAACTTTCTTTGGCTCAGATGCATCTTATCAATTTCCTTTTTTTTCTCAACTTAATTAAGAAAAATTAAAGGCATTAATTCATAAATTAATTACGTCTTTTAATTCCTTCTATAATCGCTCTAACAATAAAACGTAGTGGGATACATTTTCTCTGTTTTATTGTTTTCCGTGCTTAATTAACAAAAACATTATTACAATTAAATTAATGAGCAATAATTTAATTACATCAATTTCTAAATTAATTACGTTCGAAAAAATTTACTAATTTTGGATTTTTATTTTTTGATTCGCTTAATGGGCAAAAATATTAATTATAATTAATTTCCTCTACTTACTCAAATTAACGTTCATCTTAAGCAAAGTATTTATCATCGTCGTCCGCTTTCACGTCCACCTGATTAATTTAACAGAACAATTACTCCTAAATTAATTACGCCTATTTGATCAAAAAATTTAATTAATTGAATTCTGTTTATACTGTTTCCTGTAATAAAACGCAAAGTTAGATACATTTGCTCTGCTTAATTTACAAAAACTTAATTACGCTACCTACTCAAATTAACGGTACATATATCTGGGCTAAGCAGTAATAATTACCGTTTTCATTCACCTCTACTTGCTTTAAATTTATACGAATTGACACGCGGTTTAGCCGTCAGCGAAAATACGTGGCGAGAGGGAAGCTTATAATTACACATTGTAATTTTAGCGGATAATCGGTTACTTAGATTTTGTCGATTAGCTTAGATTTATAGTTAATTTTTTCCAAAATCGCAACTTTCTGGCGCCGCCAACTTTCGTACGCAATCAAATGGGCAGGTCTGTACTCAGAAACCATTCGCCCAGCAAATCAAGAATAAATTTAGGAAATCCCGCTAAATAATGAGACCACTCTTTATATCCCATGCCAGCTGAAGGGCGTTGCTGCTTGCTCTAGTGCATGGTGATACCTACAGCTAAGTTTACAGTGACCAAGTGCCTACAGGGCAGCCTTTCTTCAAAAACGAGTCATGAGTGGGACCATTTTCACAAAATATTTTAGTTTTTTTCGTTTTTTTATGAAAGGTAAAACGTTGGACTCGCAATATTCGAGCACCAAACAGCACTAACGTAGCACTAACGATCGAAAGTGCCTTTTTTTTAAAAAAACGAGTCACGAGTGAGACCAATTTCACAAAATATTTTAGTTTTTTTCGTTTTTTTAGGAAAGGTAAAACGTTAAGCTCGCAATATTCGAGCACCAAACAGCACTAGCGACCGTAAGTGCCTTTCTTCAAAAACGAGTCATGAGTGGGACCAATTTCACAAAATATTTTAGTTTTTTTCGTTTTTTTAGGAAAGGTAAAACGTTAAGCTCGCAATATTCGAGCAGCAAACAGCACTAACTATCGTAAGTGCCTTTCTTCAAAAACGAGTCATGAGTGGGAACAATTTCACACAATATTTTAGTTTTTTTCGTTTTTTAGGAAAGGTAAAACGTTAGACTAGCAATATTCGAGCACTAAACAGCACTAACGTAGCACTAACGATCGTAAGTGCCTTTTTTTAAAAAACGAGTCATGAGTGGGACCCATTTCACAAAATATTTTAGTTTTTTTCGTTTTTTTAGGAAAGGTAAAACGTTAGGCTCGCAATATTCGAGCACCAAACAGCACTAACGTAGCACTAGCGATCGTAAGTGCCTTTCTTCAAAAGCGAGTCATAGTGGGACCAATTTCACAAAATATTTTAGTTTTTTTCGTTTTTTTAGGAAAGGTAAAACGTTAGGCTCGCAATATTCGAGCACCAAACAGCACTAACGTAGCACTAACGATCGTAAGTGCCTTTCTTCAAAAATGAGTCATGAGTGGGACCAATTTCATAAAATATTTTAGTTTTTTTCGTTTTTTAGGAAAGGTAAAACGTTAGGCTCGCAATATTCGAGCAGCAAACAGCACTAACTATCGTAAGTGCCTTTCTTCAAAAACGAGTCATGAGTGGGAACAATTTCACAAAATATTTTAGTTTTTTTCGTTTTTTTAGGAAAGGTAAAACGTTAGGCTCGCAATATTCGAGCACCAAACAGCACTAACGTAGCACTAGCGATCGTAAGTGCCTTTCTTCAAAAGCGAGTCATGAGTGGGACCAATTTCACAAAATATTTTAGTTTTTTTCGTTTTTTTAGGAAAGGTAAAACGTTAGGCTCGCAATATTCGAGCACCAAACAGCACTAACGTAGCACTAACGATCGAAAGTGCCTTTTTTTTTTAAAAAAACGAGTCACGAGTGAGACCAATTTCACAAAATATTTGAGTTTTTTTCGATTTTTTAGGAAAGGTAAAGCGTTAGGCTCGCAATATTCGAGCACCAAACAGCACTAACGTAGCACTAACGATCGTAAGTGCCCTTCTTCAAAAACGAGTCATGAGTGGGACCAATTTCACAAAATATTTTAGTTTTTTTCGATTTTTTAGGAAAGGTAAAACGGTAAAAGGTAAAGGTAAAAGGGTGAATTAATTTTATCCTTCATGGTATTCTAATTAAAGATCTCAACTCACTACCCGTTTTCTGACCGCTTATCAATAGAAGGGGTTGCGAGGGGGGTGAGAGGAGTGGAACTGGTTTTATCCTTCATGGTACTCTAATGAAAGGTCTCAACGAACGGAATTAATTTCTAGCAACCATAGTCCCTGACAATGAAATGACGAAAAACGGTACTCATAAAAGGCTAGTAGGACGTCCTGTTGATGGTGTCAAACCTTTCAGTGCAAATATCTGCAGAACGGAGTGTCGGGTGATTTTGAATGTATACAAGGCGGCTTTTGATTGTTTATGTGTAAAGAGCCTCCGCCCCAGTAATCATCGATAGCATGGACAAAAATTTAAAATAAAACTTGGAAGGAGGACGTGGTAAAATTGCCAAATTCACTGTTCCTAAATCGGTGCCTGCTGAATACCATCAACTGTTTAATGCTTGGGAGTCAGTATCCAAGTAAAATTGACCGTTGGATAATCTTAGAGAGGGGTTATGTGTTATTGAGCAGACTGGATGAGAAGCTTCTCAAATAGTTCTACTGAAGATGCGGCCTCTATTAGCAGTAAAAATATGCCCAACAAACCCAATCATCACGGTAAGGGCTGTGCGGGAGTGGCCATAAGTCAAAATGTTACAAATGTGGCGAGTTAGGCCATTATTAGTGGGACTGTAAGAATTCTAAGTCCAAGTCTGAGAAAAGTCAGGAAGGGTCTGCGTTTGTTAGCTAATCGGATGTCGTCAAATCTGTGGATTCCCCCAATGTTTGGAATGCAGATTCCGGTACAACCTGAGGGAGTTGTTCGCATCACCCCGTGCAAGCAAAGCACGCAAGTCTTTGCATATGGTTAAGAAGTGCTAAGGACCAGACAGTTGCCCCATAGTAACGTGTTCTTAATTGTCGGCCGACTGTCTTTGATAAAAAAAAGGCTTTTAATTAAAACTGTCGATAAATACGTGCAAAACGATACTCCTGCAATTAAGTGTAAATTCAAGGCAACGGCATAGTAATTGCTGATTACTTAAAAACTTTGAGTAACCTCACTCTATTTGCAAACCTAATCGGCTAATTAACTTGACGTTTTGTTTTAGCGACTGTTTCAGTTGCTTCCAACGAAAGCTGTTATGGGGAAGACGATTTTGGAAAAGCTCATTCCAAAGAGTGAAAATGGGAGCAGTTTGGTGCAACTCTTGGCAATTTTTACTGGTAAGATCCCAGCATCCATCACTGACTACACTCAACCACGTACCCACTTCAGCGTCACTGGGAGGATTCTCAGCCGGAGCGCAACTGGCCTGGTTATCCCCCGCTGTTCCACAGCTGCTCCTCAACACGTCCTACATCGGACCAATAACAATAGAGCAAGCGTCGTATTTTTCAGTTATAACTCCCGTGGCAACCATCGCCTCGTCGTTCTTCGTCGCGAACGCGACGAAAGTCTTCGGGAGAAAGTTGGTGATCGGATTCATGGCGATCCCGCACATCGCCAGCTGGCTTTTGATCGCGACCGCGAAAAGCATCGTGTCCCTCTACGTCGCACGAGCGGTCAACGGAATTTCGGACGCGGTCAACTTTTGCGCTATCTCCGTGTACGTAGGCGAAATAGCGACACCCACCGTTCGTGGTAGATGGGGTAACATTCCCATGTGCGCCATCCTGCTCGGGCATCTTAGCGTGGTCATCGTCGCCAATTACTGCGACCTCGTCACCACGGCCTACATCTTCCTCTTCGCACCCCTTCTACAGCTCCTACTGATCGCCACCGTACCGGAATCGCCCTATCTACTCCTGATGAAAGGCAGAACGCTCGACGCGAAGCTCGCCTTGGAAGAGCTTCGCTGGAAGACCGACGCGCTGGAAGAGCTCTACGATCTGCGCAGGGACGTCCAACGGCAGATTTCCGAGCCGGGAACCTTTCGCGACCTGTTCCGGACACCCACAAATCGAAGGGCGCTAATCTTTATCATTGCAATAATCACCTGCCAAGAGTACAGCGGGATGTCGGCGTTCATCGTCTACTCCCAGCGCATCTTCGAGTTAGCCGGCGTTAAGTCGCTCTCGCCCGGAGAGTCGTCGATGATCTTCTTCGCGTTCTTGTTCTCCTTCTCGGCGATCGCCTCTCTGTTCGTCGGAAGATACCCCCGCAGAATTATGCTGACGTTTTCCAGTTTCGGCTGCACCATATCTCTGCTGATCTCCACCGCCTTCTTCTACATCCAGTCGGAAACAAGCGTCGACGTGGGGCAGCTGAATTGGGTGCCCCTCTTCGGGATGGTTTCGTACATCGTGTTTTTAACAACCGGCCTGTCGCTGTTGCCGTTTTTGATGATCGGCGAACTGTTTTCGGCGAGCATCAAGAACCACGCCATGTTCGTCGCGAATTCGTACATGGCGCTGACGATGATCATTGTTCCGAAACTTCTTCAACTGTTGCTAGCTCATTTCCCACTGTACGCACCTTTCCTGTTGTTTACGTTTTTCAGCCTGGCGTCGACCGTTTTTTGTTATTTCTTCGTGCCGGAGACCAAGGGGAAGACTTTGGAGGAAATTCAACGCCTGTTAGGCACCCATGGTCGCGCGCAGGAAGAACGTTTAATAAATGATTCACGAAATGAACATTTGCCCACTGTAGATTGATTTTATATGAGTAGGTCGCAATTAAATTATTACTCAACGTTGACATTGAATTTTTTAAAAATATTAAAAAAATATACTGGCGCGCTTAATTAGTTTGTCCTGGGTCGAAATACTGTCGTCTAACTTATGCTACTAAGACGTGCGTCTTTACTTTGTCCGACTTCGCAATTATCCTTTCTTGTAGTGTAATAAACTGTTCCCGGATTTTTTCCAAAACTTTCCCGGATTCATTCCCCGCCGACAATATACCAGAGAACAAACTTACTTTTTTGCTAAACATTGCTGGAGCTGGTGACCCAGATCCGAATGAATGCAAAATCCACGCACTACTCGCATGGCGACGTAGAGACGGAGGGAGAAAGATGAAGAAAACACGTAAACACACGTAGAGGGCGTGAGGAACGAATATTCCGAGTTATAAGAAATAAAGGTGAAAACTCGATTTACAGAGAAGGTATGAAATAGAAGAATGAACGTAGAACATTTGGTAGATGAAAAAGGGGGAGGGGAGATCTTCTAAACCTTAAAATAGGAAGCATTAAAATACAAAGAAATGCAACAAACTATTAGAACTGGCAGACGGGAGTGGAATACAGTCAACGGAATAATGAGAGGTGATACCGGGGACAATACACATACCTACACTGGGGGAAGGGCTAGTTACTCTCTACGTTGTAATTATTAATGTAAATTTGTAATAAAAAAATCTCATGTTGTTTTTATCATGAGATTGTATTAAGTTGAAAGGCGCAAGGTTGTGAAGTGCGGGCTAACGTGTTTAAGAAGGTGCGTGGATAGGGAGGGCGGACGGCTTTGCACGCTCGCAGCATTGAATTGTTTAAGCAGAGGGTACATTTTGTTACGTTCCAAGTTTATAAAGTAGAAAACAGTACTACAAATAAAGGACCAATTTAACAGTGACAGTGAACGTAATTAGAAGCGATAATTATAGTGCGTGGTGTAACAGGTGGTTGCTTTAGGGTTTAAACATTTTTTGTTAAATTTATAAATTTGCCGGTGTATATACGTGTACCGCTTCATAGGGAAACAGAACAAGACTCAAAAGTTGCGTCACGTTTTGCAAAAAGCCGAGTACGTGATGAAAATGCGGGATTTGTATTGTTTAAGATGGCACGCTTTAAAAAAAGGGGGTCATTTGTATTTGGGATTCAGCGAGGTATTTATATAAAAATCTGGTGGGAGAGCGAGATTCTCGCTGAGACCTTCGAAGAGAATCTATGCAGGATTCGATCGCGTATCGATTTATTAGCCGACCCATCGGTGCAAACCTATGTACCGTGAGTGCGATGATTTATAGTTCGCGAAAAACGAAATTCTTCGCCAAGCTATCAAGCGAATTTGTGCTGGCTATCTTGGAGATTTAAATTATTTAAAAGTTCGAACCGCAAGTCGTAAAACCGCAGTGTGTGGGAGAATCGTTGGCCATCGTTTCGCCATTTTGACGAGTTTATTGACGTAGGTGCCTTCTAAATTATAAGTAAATTAGTAATACGTGGCTGGTTTATGCAGAAAGAGAACTTCATTGCGTTTTCGCGATTAAGTAAATTGTTACCACGAACGTGTTAGGGTCCAAGGTGCAAAACATTGCGTTGCGCTTTTTTGGAGTGGCTGGTTACGTTGAAAAACCACTTTATTAATCGAAGTTGCGCGTCTAATTTGTTTATACGAGATGCGCCTAACATTATAAATAAGACGGCAACCAGTAGGAAGGTTAAAAACAATTAATGTGTGTTTTTGGCTGTCAATTTTCCAAAATTCATGCTGCCTTCCAAAGGAGAAAATCAGATGCCAATGGGAGTTTCACCTAATTTTTGATTTTGTATAAGAAATGTGAACTTAAACTCATTCTAACGTCCCTGAAGGTCGATTTGTGGGAATTTATCCCGTGGGCCAGTTTGTGTATTTTTTTAGGATTTATAAGTGAACCCAAACCAAAGATATTGGCTAAATTCTTTTCAGTACCGTCTACCTCAGTTGAATGACAAAAAGTTTATGATGGCATGGTGGTATTCTTTGTTAATGACAATTTGGGGGATCACAACATTTTTTTCTTGAGATGTATTTACCTGGGGGACATTTCATACTCCCCTTCAAAATCGTTAAGCCTTAGCCACGTTTGTGATCATTTTCCAAAGAGGGCCAATAATTTTTTTATTATTTAACGTTTTGGGGAACAACACAGCAACAAGGGATGTTGAAAACATGGAATACCTCTCATGCAAAGAAAGTTCGATAACCCTCCCTAAAAATGACAAAGATGTTGAAGGCTTAACAATTTTGGAGGGGAGTGGTGGAGGTCTGGGTGGGGCCCTTTTAATTCGGGAGGGAGATGTACATGTACAGAATATTTTTTTGGAATGTATTTACCCGAGGCGTACTTCATACTCCTCCCCCCCCCCCCCCAAAATTGTTAAAGCTTCGCCAACTTTGCTATCATTTTTCAAGGAGGACCATTCATTTTGTATTATTTATTTGGGGGGGGGGGGGGGGACAACACAGCAACAGGGAACTTGGGAGACCTTTCGTGCAAAGAAGATTTTCGATAGTCTCCCCGGGGAGGTTCACTGGATTTTTTTTGGATATATTTACCTGGTATGAAATACTCCTCATCAGGCACAGGTAACATTCCAGGACAGACGAGTTTTCGGAACACTTAATGACAATATGAGACGGAGATTGACAGCATACTTCTGTCGTAGGATGTATTTACTTGAATACTCCCTAACCCCCAGGTGATATACTCCCCTACAAAGTTGTTAATCCTTCAGCGCTTTTGTGATCAGGAAAACCATTTTTTAAAATTATTTTTCCGTATTTTTCTAAACATTTTCAGGTGAAGAATGATAGATAGACCTCCCTGGAAAATAATGAAAAAGTACGGAAGGCTTAATAATTTGGGGGAATGACCTGGAATACTCACTTAATGACAATTCGGGGGGGGGGGGGGGGGGGGGTTATTCTCAGAATATTCCTTTCCCGAGATGTATACTCCCCTCCAAAATTGTTAAGCCTTCGCTACCTTTGTGATCATTTTTCACGAAGGACCAACAATTTTTTCATTATTTTCTAAACCCTTTTCTGACCCTCGACCCTTGACCCCTGACCCTTGACCTTTGACCCCTGACCCTTGACCAAAAATTCTGCGCCAATCGATAGCGCTGGTCGAGACCTTTCCAACGAGGGGTCGGAAGGCATATCTACGACCCACCGTTTTCGAGATATTCCGGTTTGTCAGAATTTGTGGTCGAAGTTTCAAACCAAAAATCGACTGCACCAAAATTTCTCGGGAAAGAACTTTTTCTTATTAATTTTGGTGCGTAGAATCCAAAACGATTCGTACTTTTTCGATTAGACGTCTCAATCAAAAGTTATGGGCAAAAAACCAATTTCGGCAAAAAATTCAAAGGGCTGTAACTTTTGATCTAGTAGCTCAATCTTGGAACTGTTTGAACTTATGGACTCTACAGGCCACATTCTATAAGAAAATATTTCTTCTTAATGTGTAACCTTTGTTGGTATTGGCAATCATGTTTCATTGTCGGTAGGGCTATATCTGTGCTGTACATATTTGTGTATGTGTGATTTTTAGTCACTCTCAATTATTTCATTGCATTTCATTATATTTGCTTATTTGGGGCTGTGAGTAATCAAGAGGGAAGTGTGCTTGTTTAGAGAGGATCGAGTTATTCAAGTTTATACGGGCCCTGGTGAACCTAACACTAACATTTTCACTCGTTCCGAAACCCAACAACTTTAGCCCACGTCTACAGGCACCCCACTGGGCCTGGGTAATCCTACCGTCCGGCGAGGCATATTTAATATCTCTTAGTTTTGTCTGACGTATGTGTTGTAATACCTGGGGAATTGCTCGATTCCATTTTGGTTACTCATAGCGTGTATGTAGTATTTACCCCGGTTTCGAGAGGGCTCCAAAGTGCTGTACATTAGATGTTAGCTGTAGGCTTTGTTCATTATAGGACTACTCCGAATTAGGTTTTCCTGCAGTTTTCCTAATTCGTAAGGTAAATGCCGGAGTAGTATAGAACCACTTAAGACCCTCTGCAGGAGCGCCGTATTGGTATTGGTATTAGTTTCAATATAAACCTAATCAACTATTGCTTTTGGTGTTCTTTGCCCATAAAACGCCTTCGGTGCCTGCTTAGAACCCAGTTATTACACCACGTAGGTGTCCTACATGACGATCACGATCTTAGTGCACTCAGAGTAGCCCTCGAGTGACAAATTCTCGCGGGACAGAATATGGTCCAATATTCCGGTGTGACTTGAAGTTGGCGTTAGCTCGCCAAGATAGTAGGAGGCTAAGATCATTACAAGATCTAACTTTTGCAAGCCGCATCTTCGAAGGGTAGTCGACTTTGGGCGCCTACAGATACCACCCTCACACTTGCGCATGCGCTATTCTGTCTTCTATAATGAATAAATAACTGGTAAAGAAAATTTTTAGTTAGTCAATTTCTTTCTGTATAAACGTTAGCTCACAGAATGATCAATGACCAACTTACCTTTGAACCCTGGGCGCAGTCGTCTGAATTCAGAAGGGTGCTGTCTGCCAGTAATCTGCAATCAGATAAAACAAAAAGAGAGGGACATAAATTACGAGAATAAAATTCACGTTTGACACGCCGAGCAACTCGATCCAGACACAAACAGAAATTCAGAGAAAATTAATACACCATCAAATTAAATCCCCTTCAAAAAGGTAGACAAATTATCAAGTAAAAATATGACGTGTACATTTTTACAAATAACTAACAATGGAGCAACAATGAATCTTGTTCAGATACAGCCTGCACCTATTTAAAATAGTTTATAAAATAGAGAATTTCCATGACCTCTAGTGGTAGAATAAGAAACTATGAAATAACATTGATCTAACTTAACTAACGGATATTTAAAACTGAATTTTAGAAAAAAAACTCTGACCGTCACACTAATTTTGTATAGGATTTGTTTCTTGGAATTATTACTCTCATTAGCATACATCCTGGGAAATAAGCGTCTAATTAAACATTATTAATAAATACGTTAACGTTAATTACCTTCTTTATGTAATTTGTTGTTTTGTTATTTAAATGGAATGTTAGTAGCATATTGAAAAGGTACCTAATTTTTGGGTTTGTTCTAGTGCCTAGACCACAAAAATGCTAGGAAAAAGAATTATCCCAAACGTATCCGAAGGCAACGCCCTCGTGCAAATATGCTCGGTATTAATAGGCGAGTAGCATCATCGACCCCACCAATGATTTCTAATAGACGATTTTGACAGTTTCCATCGGTGGATTTTCAATAGGAGCCCACTTCGCGTGGCCGTCACCCTCCACTCCTCAACTGATCCAAAACACCTCCTACATCGGGCAGGTGACAATCGAAGAAGCGTCTTACTTTTCGGTAATATCGGGCGTGTCCACGATCGCTTCCTCCTTTCTTGTCGCGAACGCGATGAAGCACGTCGGAAGGAAACGCATCATATGGTCCATGACGATTCCCCAACTACTCAGCTGGATACTGATCGCCCAGGCGAAGAGCATCGCCCCAATCTACATCGCGCGCGCCCTCAGCGGAATTGGGGAGGCGATCGGTTTCTGTACCATAACGGTTTACATCGGCGAAATAACGACGCCCGAGCTTCGAGGGAAATGGGGCAGCATGTTTTCGTGCGCAACGCTCCTAGGTAACCTCTGCATAACCGTCGCGAACGACTACATTGGCATCGCGACGGCTGCGTACATTTTTCTCTTCGCGCCTCTTCTCCAACTTGTGCTGGTGGCGCTCCTACCGGACTCGCCTTATTTCCTGCTTGAGAAGGGCCGGTACGACGACGCCAAAGCTGCGTTGAGACAACTGAGGTGGAAAACCGACGTCGACGACGAGTTTCTCGCCTTACGCAAAGACGTCGAGCGACAAATCTCCGAGTCTGGCAGCTTCATGGATCTTCTTAAAATTGTCACCAACCGCAGGGCCCTCTGGGTGATTACCTATTGGGCTGCGCACCTGCCAGCAATTCAGCGGGTTTTCCGCGTTCGTCATCTACGCGCAGTACATCTTCCAGTTAGCCGGAGCTGAATCCATTTCGGCCGAAGCATCCTCAATTTCGGTTGGCACGGTTTCGTTTGCGCTCTCCATATTTGCTTTGCCAATTATCAGTCGATTCGGCAGAAGAGCAATGTTAATAACTTCCTAATTGGGAGCTGCCATATCCCTCTTGCTAAACGCGCTTTATTTCTACGTGATGGAGGAAACGCAACTGAATGTATCCAAAGCGAGTTGGGTACCGCTATTAGGGATGACCCTGTATTATGCCTCTATCACGGTGGGATTGTCGTTGATACCCACGCTGATGACCGGGGAGTTATTTTCGGAAAGCATCAAAAATCACGCCGTCTTCGTTTCAACCTCTTACTTTGCGCTGACCGTAATTGTCGTACCAAAACTCCTCCAGGTGCTGCTGGTACACATCTCACTATACGCCACGTTCCTAATTTTTACCTTTTGCTGTTTCGCCTCTGCTGCATTTTCCTATTACTGCGTTCCAGAGACGAAAGATAAGACTCTGGAGGAAATCCAACGACTTTTAGGCAAAACGAAAGGTTCATTGTAAGCAACTAACTCTGAATAAAGTACTTGGTCTTATTTATTTAATTATTTTATATTTATTTATTTATTGGGAGAAATGACATGGCGCTTTTTAACAACCACGTTCATTGTCGACAATGACATCTTGTATTAACTTTGACGGCTCATGCGTCGCAAGTGGGGATATATACAGGGACAGGTGAAATAGTTATATACAGGGCGTACTAATGATAATTTCTTTGAAGGAATGTCAACAGAAAAACGAAAGGTATGACTTCTATTTTGGGGACGAAACACAGAGCAACAATAGCAAAGAGCCTGTAAAACTCTGCAGAGAACCAAGAAGCACGGCGCCAATAAAGTTTTGGAAGTCCTTCAACTATGAAAAGCGCTCAAAGGAGTAATAAAAATCGAAATCTTTAAGGAGATTTCTAGAACTCCCTACCGGTTTACAGATGCTCTAAAAACTCACTTTGTCTCTTAAATACTATACGATCAAAAATGAGTCACCGTTGGAATTTTTGTTTACATGAGAGATCGTAGGTACTTAACTTGAAGTTCCAAAGGCGACTCGATAGCAACTCATTTTTGATCGCCAGTTATTTTTTAGAGGCTACTCTGTAAGTCACTGAATCAAAAGACTTCTACAAAGAAACTATACAGTTCGAGAAAACATTTTTGGTCCCTACCATAAATTTCGAGAGCTCTGTATATCTTTTTCGTAACTGTCTTAGACCTCAATTCCAGAGCTTTCTAGAGCTAAATCGGGGTACAAGACTCTATCTTTATCTCAGTGGTTGCTTTAAGGGTAAAGTAGACTTTCCCAGCTCGACTGATTCTCCTGGCTGTTTCGACGCTGCTTATATTTCCGGTGGACGGCTGGTCGTGGTGTTTGCTATTGATCAGTAGGCTCGCTTCGTTTTCGGACTCGTTTATAACAGTTACCCCCTCCCCCGAAGAGCCTCCATCAGAAACTGGTGGGGCTGGTGAAGTGGGCTCGTCGTTCTCCCTCCGGACCAAATAGGCGTTGGTTTCAGCCAGGGGTTCTGTGGTGTGGGGTCCCGTCCATTTGGGGTGGATGTTGACCGTGGCGTCGGGTTGTCCCTCTGAACCACCGGTTTTGGCGCAGAACCCGCTTAACTCGAGGTCTTACCCTTGTTCGGGCGCTTCCTGGTCATCGCCTTCTATGAGCCAGTACTATTTGCGAATAGGAGCTAGTCCACCACCAGGTCAGTGAATAAGGCCTTGCGTTGAAAGCGCCCCCTCTTTCGAGGAGCCAGCCCCGTTACCGAACCCCTTTTGAGGACTGGCTTGTTGGTCCCCTTTGACGAGAACCTCAGGAGGGGTTTGTTTGAATTATAGTTCGTACAATCCCCACGAATAGTGCGGAAATGTGGTCTCACCAGGACAGAGACACCCACAGCTGCCAATCTCCTTCGGAAAGGAGCCACCCCTCGGAGGTCGCACGGTATCCGAGGGGTACTGTTATCGACACTGCACCCCAGTGCCACGCAGTACTCGGCACAGTTGACTGGAGGGACGACGAGAACCTTCGTTGCTACCAGTCACGTATTTACGAATAAGCGCAGAATTGGTTTATTTCATTTAAATTTCTATTTTCGAAAATGCACATCTGGGGCTGATAACGGGATATTCAGGTGTTCAACGATTCGCGGATTATTGCGGCGTAAGCGAGGACGTTTGTCGCGTTCTTTCGAAGCCGAACGTTTCTCGTCAATTTTCGATTGGCGCTTTTTTTATAATTACCGTAAGAAAGAGATTTTTGTGGTGGAAGTGGTGTTTCTGTAAATACTGGAACCTATGTAAAAGCGAGGCTGGATCGCGACGGTTGGAAAGCGTGTACTTCTCTTTGCGGTAGTCTTATTCGGACAGTCCGCCCTATTTGCTTTGTTGAAAACGCAGTTTTGTCTTTATTATAATAATTTTGTGCAGAAGCAAATTAATTTAAGATTTCAGTTAGCTTAAAGCCTTTTGTTGAGGTTCACTTTTTTATTGCAAATTTGTACCGTCTGAACCGCCACTGGCAATTCCTCAACATCAAGTTTTGTGTGTTAAAGAAAGGTGATGTTCAGGAGCTGTAAGCGTATGTGTGTTAGTGCACCTTGCTATCGCAAACGTACGACCAGATTATTGGGATTGATAAAGAGAAAAACTGTAATGTTAGATTTCTTATTTCCACTATCGACCGACCGCGTGCGGGGTATTTTGTCCAAACAAGCTTTGTTTGACTTAGTGCATATTTCCGAGATTTTTGTGGGTAAGTATCTTAAGCTAATTGAATCTTTAATAATCACATCTTATCAGTCTGCATTGGAGCATTTTCAGCGGAAGCCCTCTTCGTTTGGGCCTCACCCGCCATTCCGCATCTGATTCAAAACACCTCCTACATCGGTCAAATCTGAATCGAGGAAGCGTCTTATTTTTTAATACTGTCAGCAGCTTCCATGATCGCGTCTTATTTGCTCCTAGCGCAATGACGTACATCGGAATGAAGCCAATAAAGTGGTTCATGGCACTCCATCATCTTTTCCATCGCGAAGGGTTGCCGGGAGTTGCCAGTAATCGTTCTCCTCTATTACCTGGGCCTGTGCTTCTTGTTCCTCCTTCAGAATATTCTCCCATGCTATCATTGGTACATATTTTTTTGTTCTCCCTTGTTTCCTCCTCCTGTTTTTCATGTGCCTATACATTTGCGCATTCCACTCCATTGGGCTGAGCTTGGCGAGGTTTTTTGTAAACTCGGCGAATTCCTTGCTCTTATGTTGTTCTCCTCTCTGGCCTCCCTTAGCTCTTTCTTTGTTTCTGGTTTGTGTGGCTTGTTCCATGGCTTCCTTCCCGTTCGGTGACATAGACGGTTTATGTCCCCCAAGTGTTTTCCATGCTGCGTCCTTGAGCGTTTTGGTGATCCTGTTCTAAGATGGCCTCCCTTCTCCCTTCTATGCCAAAGGAACATTTTTTCGTCAATCGTCTTAATGGCAAAATCATTGATAAATTTACGAAAGTACCCAGCAAGACAAGTTGAAGACCTATGCTCGTGCTGGACGAGAAAGTGACGTCACACCAATCAGAGACGAGCACGTGACGTCACATCCAATCATAAACGAGTACCCCTCTATATGCCACTACCCTTAGCCAATGGGGACACGGTAGGCGGAGCCTTCAGAGCACGCCAGTAGTTATACAGGGGTTCCTGGACCACTTCAAGGTCGCTCGCCACCTGGTGGTGACCCTGGAAAGTAGGTCAATGTGATGTGGCGGTGACCTTGGAAATTAGGTCAAGGTGACAGTCGCGTGCTACGAGGGCGGTGACCTCATTTTCAATGTCATCCGAGGCCACTTACTCCATTAATTTTAAGGTCATTCGAGGCCATTGACCCCATTTTTTAGGGTACAGGTCATTCGAGGGCATTGACCCGATTTTTTGTAATGCCAAATTACATTCTTAAGATAATCCGAGGTTATTAACACAATTTTTAGGGGGCGTTGTCCTCTGTTAGTAACCTTGCGGTGACCTTGGAAAATAGATTAATCTAAAGGCCAAAGATCAAATTTTTCAGTCTTCCAAGGTCATTAACCCCATAATATTTTCAGGGTCATCCAAAGTGAATGACCCAACGTTTAACCTATATCGACGTTCTGCAATGGTGTATATAAGAAGCTGCAGAGTAGTTTATTGTCACTTATGGTTTACCGATTAGTTATAAACGCAATCCTAACGTACTTGCATATTTTATTTGCCTGTAGTTATATAGCCTTCTGAAGGATATAATTTTTTACTCAGTGTGTGTGTGGGTGTGACATATTTTGTTCAAAATCACCTTAAGAATGTAATTTAACACTACAATGGGGTCAATGCCCTCGGATGACCTGTAACCCCCAAAAATGGGGTCAATGACTGCATGACCTTGAAAATTGATGAGTTCAATGAACTCAGATGACCTTAAAAATTAACGGGAGCCAATGACTTCGGATGACCTTAAAAATTAACGGGAGCCAATGACTTCGGATGACATTGAAAATTAATGGAGTCAATGACCTAGGATGCCCTTAAAATTTAATGAGGTCAATGACCTCGGATGAGCTTGAAAATTAAGGGGGTCATTGACCTCGTTTGACCTTGAACATTAATGGGATCGATCACCTCGGATGATATTGAAAATTAATGGGGCCAGTGACCTCGGATGACCTTGAAAATAAATAGTCAATGTCCTCGGATGACCTTCTAATTCCCAAGGTCACCTTGACATACTCTCCAAGGTCACCACCAGGTGGCGAGCGACCTTGAAGTGGTCCAGGAACCCTCCCTGTATAACTGCTCCCGCCCCCTGTGGCCAGCCAATGAGCGGTGCGGTCCGCCAATCTTGTTGCGCGCCATCTTGGATTGGTCCCCATTTTTATTAGTCTCGAATTCCGCCATTTTGTTGGGCGCCATCTTGGATCGGTCGCAATTTTATTACTCACTAAAGCCGCCATCTTTGATCGGTCGCCGTAAACTGTCTGAGTTGCTTAACTTTGTTGGTGACTCGACGCATCCACTTTACGACGACCAGGCCTAATGATACCATGTTTCAAAGCCAGAGCACTACTCATTGCTCTTTGAACCACCGATGGCGCGTTTGCTAAACCGAACGGCATTCTAAAATATTAGTAGCAAGCATCTTTGAGGATACAAAAGCAGTATTGCGAATTGAATTTCGCTGTATAGGGATTTGGTAAAATCCTGACGCCATGTCTAGTGTCGAGAAGAACATTTGATTTTCTCGCGAAATTCTTGGGGAACTGCACTACAAAATTATTCGACATAAGGGAAACGGTGTCAATTAATTCCATGTAAAATTGTTTATCAATTTTCATTTTATGTGGAACGGTTTTTTCGGAACATGTAACATTAATATTACGCCGCTTATCAATGGAGCTCTTGAGAAAGCAATTCTCAATGGTATGACCAGTCTTGAAACATAAAGTGCATTTTAGTTAATAAAGGGGTCGCTGACACTTTTTTTCCGCCGTCTCGTTTTTTGTTGACATAATTCGGTTGTTGGCAGTGGCGTTATTTAGGGCCTTTTCCGAACTATCTAGGCTTATTTCCAGAGCTGGGCGTATTTAGAAGGGCCCAAAAGTCTTGACTAATGTAGAAAAGATATAAAAGCGCAGGAAAAAACTGAAAATCCCTTAAAAAGGTTTTACCCGCTTTGGAGAGCTCCGAGAGTGCATTTCATAGTCTCATAAGTACTTCCAAAAACGATTTTTAGATCATTCTAGCATCTTTCCGAGACTGTCCACAGCTTTGTAGCTCAATTTCAGAACTGTTAAGACCTTTTCTGGGTACTCTATAAAGATCGTATCCAAAATTGTTTTTGTCCTTATTATAAAGTCTAAAGGTTGTCGTTCAAAGTTCATTACTCAGCGGTCAAAGTCCATAACCCCGTTTTTCAAACGACAAAGGTTGACGACCCCGTCAAAGTCCATTCAACACCATTGAAAGTCACATTCCATTGATAAGGTCATCAGAGGCCAATGCCTATTTGTTACGGCGTAATTTCAAGGTTGTTGCGGGTCTTTTCTAGAACTGGTCAATCCCGCCTACTTTTAGAAGGTTGTAGGAGGACACTATTAACCTCTGGAGAAGCAATATATACAGTTGTACTGAGAAGTTCATAAGGGACCGAGAACATTCTGAACATAGAAATGGTTTAACCTCCAAAATTAGTGAGCGTCTTGTATAGTGCTTCTTCAAACTAAGCGACCATCTATCTATTCGCAGGGGAGCCCGACCGGTCAGCACTTAGGCACAGCCTGCGACCATAGCAAGGTCTGAAGTGAAACAGTCTAAAAAGCACCTTAATGGTTAAGTAGTTTACAGAGTTTCATTGAATCTTTTTCTAGAGCTTTTCAGTCCTCTTTAGAAGGTTCTTTTCTAAACCTATACCAGAGCTTTGTCTATTCTAGAACTGATTGAACTGATTCTAGGAGCTTCGAAAAAGTCTTGAACGGCTAAACTCTTGAGAAGGCTTGAAAGGGGACACAAAAATTCCCTGGAAAAGTGCTACAAACCTGATACCTAAGGCTGTGGAAAGCCTTTTTTGACTGCTCTGGAAAACACCTAAAGCTACTTTGAGAGATTTCTAAGTGCTGGGAATGCTTATAGCGTTTTCGATTGGCAACACTCGTGCTGCACGAGTGCAATTTTTACATTCTATTGGTAAATTTAGGGCAATTTTCTGTGTTCCATTGGCAAATGTGATGCAACAATTACGCACTCAGTGCAAATTTCGACGCACAAGGTCCGAGAGCTCGTGGAGCTGCTAGTTAACAAATTTTCAAAACAAACGTGAGACAATTTGAATTTGTTTCTTGCGTTGGGAGAGTTTTTTGTCGTCATCTAGCGATAGCGAAGATGATGAACTAGCCATAACTTCTATTTTACAAAAAGTTGCACTTACTCATTAAACTGAACGCCAAAAATTGGTCTTTTACAGGAATTTCAAATTTATACTCCTCATCGTTTATCATAAATAATACTGAAATCATTTCAGTCATTTTTTAGAACAGAGATTTGTCGATTATCTAAATCTATAATGAGGTTACGGACAAATGACAACAAATATTTGGAAATATTTATGTTCTATTGAGAGCAATTTTCACAGGATTTCTTCAGTTTCTCATGCAACACTCGTGCAGCACGAGTTTTACCAATTGAAAACGCTATTAGAAAACCCATGGAAAATGATTTAAAATGTTATGGAAAAATTGCACTGCGCATGAGCGTGATTTACTTTTGTCATGCGCCGCGTTCTCTATTATTTCTGCGCAAGCGCATAATGCATTTATTTGGCGCGATCTATGCCGACAGATTAAACCGTCGATAAGAGAGGTACTTTATTTTGTTTTGTTGAGAAGTTGTTGGATTTCCTCCAGTGTCTTTCCTTTTGTTTCCGGAACGCAAAACCAGCAAAATATAGTGGAAACTAGACACGATGCGGTGAAAAATATAAACGTGGCGTACATTGAAAAGTTCGACAGCAGTAGCTGAAGAATCTTGGGAACAGCAATCGTTGTTAACGCCAGATACACATTGGAAACAAGCATTCCGTGGTTTTTTATGCTCAGCGCAAACAGTTCCCCTGTCATTAGTGTGGGCAAAAAAAGTAATCCAACGCTGTAGAAGGCAATGTAGCAAACCATGGCTAGCAGTGGTGTCCAGCTGGTGTCAGATACGTCCACCTCTGTTTCTTCCAGGATGTAAAAGTGAAACACGTTGATCAGCAAGGAAATTGCACAGCCTGCAGAGGATGCTGTTAACATTAGTCTTCTGCTGTATTTACCCACTATTGGTAAGCAAACCATTGAGAAAAGAAATAAACTGGCAAAAACAATAATTGTAGATACTTCTTCTGAGACGGACCTTGCTCCGGATAACTCGAATATATACTGGGCGTATATTACAAATGCAGTTATACCGCTCAATTGCTGAAATGTGCGCAGACCAAGTACCAACAGCAGTGCCCTTCGATTCGCAGGAATCCAGAATAAATCCTTAAATGAGCCAGCTTCAGAACGTTGCCTTTCGATGCTCTCACTCATAGCTGAAAGCTCACAGTCTACGTCGGTTTTCCATCTGAGCCGCATCAGGGCGACTTTGGCGTTTTCGCGTTCGCCTTTCTTCAAGAGATAGTGCGGGGATTCCGGCAGAAAGGGAACCAGCAGAATTTGAAGCAGCGGCGCAAAGAGATGAATGTAAGCTGCCGTAACGATATCCACGGAAGCGCTCAAGGCAGCCATGCTCAATTGGCCTAAGCCCATCGAGCACGTTACCACATTCCCCCATTTCCCACGGACTGCCGGTGTCAGTATCTCCCCAACGTAAGCCATCACGGTAGAAAACATTATCCCCTCCCCAATCCCATTTAGAATACGCGCGATGTAAATTGGCGTTATGCTTTTCGCCTCGCCGGTTAGTATCCAACTGAGTGCTTGAGGGAGGGCCATGAACCAGATTATTGGCTTTCTTCCGATGTGCTTCATCGCGCTGGTTATGAGAAAAGAAGAGACGATCATGGAAACTCCTGGCAGCATTGAAAGATAAGACGCTTCCTCGATCGATATTTGACCGATGTAGGATGTGTTTCGGATCAGATGCGGAATGGCCGGTGAGAGCCAAGTGAAGAGGGCTCCCGTTGAAAATGCTCCAATGGAAACTGATAAAATATGGTTATCAAAGTTTCAAGTGGCTTAAGATACTTACCCACAAACATTGAGGCAATCTGCACGAAGTCGCTGCCTTCGGCACTTTTTGGTATTACTTTCTCCACAACTGTCTCTATCATTTTCATTAGACATAGATTAGAAGAAACGCCCATCTCCGTTTAACTCTCGTTGCGTTTTACTTGGATACTACCTAATTACCTACAATTGACAATTGAATATAATCAAAAACAACCAATTAACCTTGTCAATTATTGTCTAAGAGTTAATTAGAATTCAGTAGCGTTTGTGCATATTTGCCTAATTGATAGTAACCGCGGTCTAGAAGGCGCTAGAATTCACCATCCAGAATATAGTGGAACATGTAGATATTGTAACGGAAACGCTCCAGACATGACGTCACCTTTGGCGCTCTGGAATTTTCTAGGCGCGCGATAGTGGGAATGTTTGCAACGTATCTGGTAATTACGCGAATGTTCTGGACTTACATTGCTTGCGTGTATAAATAGTTGCGGACCGAACATCGCGGCAGTCTACTACCGAACGAGATCGAGTACAGATGAAACATAGAGCGCGGAAATATAAATTGCGAAGTGTGTGATATAAATAATCGATACAAATAGAACAGTTTTTATAGTGTTTTAGTTTTGTTTAATAAATATTGATATAAATCGAACCCGAATTTATAAATCACGTTACAATATGTTAAGCTTTTGGTACGCGATGCACAGCCTTCTACAATATTTTCAAAGCTAATGGCCTGAAAAAGTCTTTTTTTGGGGCCCGGTCTTGCGATAGGGAGTTTGCTGTCAGCTGATTGGTTTGAGGACGTACGGGTGCTCGTCATATTGAGTGAGGGCGCCAGAGGTCACATTTTTGCCGGTGGCTAAAAAGAATTTGATTGGTGAACGCGAAGAAGGGACGGAAACAGTAGATCAGAAGAACGTTTTAAATAGGAGAGGAAGGCGTTTTTTGGTGAAAAAATGTTGTGGAAGAATGATGTTCTAAGAGATGTTGTCTGTATCGAGCAGTAATCGCATAACTTCCTTTAAGGTTGTTATCCACCAGTAAAAGCCACTTTTACACTTGAAATTACAACAAAACCAGTTGCAATAAAAGTAAAGATATAAAGATTACGAAACCACATCAGTTGGTGAGATTGTGCTTCTGTTAAGGAAAATCTCAGTTATAACCGAATGTTAGGTTTATCAATTTGTTTCAATCGATCGCATGTGCGTGGTTCTTTGCATGCCGGGAGGGTCTCATTTTTCCTTACAGCACTATTGATGAGACTGTAGGGAATGCAATCCCGCAGCAAAATCTCAATCCCGGTATTTGCGGGATCGTTAGATGTTAATCCCGCGGGATCCCGGTATTTGCGGGATTGCGCAGTGCAACTTTTTCATAACATTTCAAATCATTTTCCATGGGTTTTCTAAGCATTCCCAGCACTTAGAAATCTCTGAAAGTAGCTTTAGGTGTTTTCCAGAGCAGTCAAAAAGGCTTTCCACAGCCTTAGGTAACAGGTTTGTGGCACTTCTCCAGAGAATTTTTGTGTCCCCTTTCAAGCCTTCTCAAGAGTTTAGCCGTTAGGTGTTTCGCAAGCCCTTTTCGAAGCTCCTAGAATTTTTCCAAAAGTAAAAGAGACCAATCGGTTCTAGAACAGACCTACAAAGCTCTGGTATAGGTTTAGAAAAGAACGTTCTAAAGGACCTGAAAAGCTCTAGAAAAATATTCAAGGAAACTCTGTAAACTACTTAACCATTAAGGTGATTTTTAGACTGTTTCACTTCAGACCTTCCTATGGGCGCTTAGTTTGAAAAAGAACTTCGAAGAAGCACTATACAAGACTCACTAATTTTGGAGGTTAAACCATTTCTATGTTCAGAATGTTCAGGGTCCCTTATGGACTTCTCAGTACAACTGTATATCTTGCTTCTGCAGATGTTAATAGCGTCCTCCTACGCCCTCCTAAAAGTAGGCGGGATTGGCCAGTTCTAGAAAAGACCCGCAACGACCTTGAAAGTTCGCCGTAACAAATAGGATCATTGACCTCTGATAATCTTATCAATAGAATGTGACTTTAAATGGCGATGAATGGACTTTGACCCGTTCGGCAACCTTTGTCGTTTGAAAAACGGGGTTATGGACTTTGACCGCTGAGTAATGAACTTTGACCGACAACTTTTATAATAAGAATCTTTTTAAACTACCCAGAAAATGTTTAAAATCTTCTGCACTAACAGACTTTTCATAGTCTTCTAGGCGCTTTATAGCATATTAGCGTTAGCGCCAGGAAGGAAGTCTCGGGAGTGAGTCAGTCCCAGCCTGGTCCTATTGAGTTAAAATGCTTTCGGTGCGAAAAGAAGGGCCATAAACAACACTGCCAACAACCGAACTATGTCAACAAAAAACGAGACGGCGGAAAAAATGTGTCAGCGACCCCTTTATTAACTAAAATGCACTTTGTGTTTCAAGACTGGTCATATCATTGAGAATTGCTTTCTTACATGTTCCGAAAAAGCCGTTCCACTTAGAATGAAAATTGATATACAATTAATTGACACCGTTTCCCTTATGTCAAATAATTTTGCAGTGCAGTGATCATCGTTCCCCAAGACAGCCAAATTCAATTCGCAATACGGCTTTTGTATCCTTAAAGATGCTCGCTACGAATATCTTAGGATGCCGTTCGGTTTAGCGAACGCGCCATCGGTGGTTGAAAGAGCAATGAGGAGTGCTCTGGCTTTGAAACATGGTATCATTAGGCCTGGTCGTCGTAAAGTGGATGCGTCGAGTCACCAACAAAGTTAAGCAAGTCAGTCAGCTTATGGCGACCAATCCAAGATGGCGCTCAACAAGTTTGGCGGACCGAACCGCTCATTGGCAGTGACGCCACAGAGGGCGGCAGTAGTTATACAGGGAGGGTTCCTGGACCACTTCCAGGTCGCTCGCCACCTGGTGGTGACCTTGGAGAGTAGGTCAAGGTGACGTGGCAATCGCTTTGGGAATTAGGTCATTAAGGTCATCCGAGGGCATTGACTATTTATTTCAAGGTTATCCGAGGTCATTGGCCCCATCAATGTTCAAGGTCAACCGACGTCAATGACCACATTAATTTGAGGAGGTCATTGACCCCATTTAATTTCAAGGTCATCCTAGGTCATGGACTCCATTAATTTTTAATGTCATCCGAGGTAATTGGCTCCCGTTAATTTTAAGGTCATACGAGTTCATTGAACTAATTAATTTTCAAGGTCCTGCAAAGTCATTGACCCCATTTTTGGGGGTTACAGGTCATCCGAGGACATTGACCCCATTTTTTGTGAAATTACATTCTTAAGGTCGTTTTTAACAAAATATGTCACAAACCCACACACACTGAGTAAAAAATTATATCCTTCAAAAGGCTATATAACTACAGGCGAATAAAATAAATATGCAAGTACGTTAGGATTGCGTTTATAGCTTCTTATATAACCCATTGCAGAAGGTCGATATAGGTTAAACGTTGGGTCATTAACCTTAGATGACCCTGAAAATATTAGGGAGCCAATGACCTTGGAAGATATTGAAAAATTTCATCTTTGGCTTTACAATAACCTACTTTCCAAGGTCACCGCAAGGTTACTGAGAACAACGCCCCCGAAAATTGTGTTAATTGCCCTCGGATGACCTGTACCCCAAAAAATGGGGCCAAGGACCTCGGATGACCTTGAAAATTAATGGAATTAGTGGCCTCGGATGACATTGAAAATGATGTCAACGCCTTCGTAGCACCTTGACCTAATTTCCAAGGTCACCACCCACATGTCACACATCTTTCACCTTGACCTTATTTCCAAGGTCACCTCCACGTCACCTTGGCCTACCTTCCAAGGTCACTACCAGGTGGCGAGCGACCTTGAAGTGGTCCAGGAATCCCCTGTATAACTACTGACGGGCTCTAAAGGCTCCCCCTACCGTATCCCCATTTGCCAAGGGTAGGGGCATAGAGGGGTACTCGTCTCTGATTGGATGTGACGTCACTTTCTGGTCCAGCACGAGCATAGGTCTTCAACTGGTCTTGCTGGGTACTTTCGTAAATTTATCAATGATTTTGCCACTAAGACGCTTGACGAAAAAATGTTCCTTTTGTATAGAAGGAAGAAGGAAGGCCATCTTAGAACAGGATCAGCAAAACGCTCAAGGAAGCAGCAGGGAAAACACTTGGGGGACATAAACCGTCTATGTCACCGAACGGGAAGGAAGCCATGGCACAAGCCACACAAACCAGAAACAAAGAAAGAGCTAAGGGAGGCCAGAGAGGAGAACAACAAAAGGTCAAGGAATTCGCCGAGTTTGCAGTAAAAAGCCACTTTTACATTTGAAATTACAACAAAACCAGTTGCAGTAAAAGTAAAGAAATAAAGATTACGAAACCACATCAGTTGGTGAGATTGTGCTTCTGTTAAGGAAAATCTCAGTTATAACCGAATGTTAGGTTTATCAATTTGTTTCAATCGATCGCATGTGCGTGGTTCTTTGCATGCAAGTCCCGGGTCTCATTTTTTCTTACAGCACTATTGATGAGACTGTAGGGAATGCAATCCCGCAGCAAAATCTCAATCCCGGTATTTGCGGGATCGTTAGATGTTAATCCCGCGGGATCCCGGTATTTGCGGGATCCCGCAAAATTTTAAATAAATTGACAAATAAGCGATTTTGTGCGGTTAACTTCTGTATTAAAAAAATCGCTAATTATCACAATAAGTGTTCAACAAAAAAGTACTTCCTTTCGCTCCATACACGTAACAAGTTAGTACTAAATCCTGGTCAGCATAGAACAGCACTTTTTTTAAAATATCTTAAACTATTTAAGCTGTAAGATCTTCAATGTCCTCCCAAATTACATACAAACTCAAAATGACATTCGCAAGTTCAAAAAAGAACTCAAAACATACTTACTAAACCAAAATTTTTACAACCTAAAAGAATATTTTGAGCATTGAGGGTCAACCCAAAACACATCATGGTTTTTATTATGTACTTTGGTGTGTATTATTGTTTTTATGCATGACAATTACTGCCTACTATTGTTGTACATCTTGTGCGGTAACGTTGTTGCAGTAAAATAAACATTATTATTATTATTATTATTATTATTTTCAGCCTTAGAACTTAGAACTCAAAAAAATCGCCTGTAAAGCACAAAAAGGTGAACTTCTAAAGTGCCTCAAAAATCATAGTACATTTTTAACGAAAAAAGTTTAACAATTATTTCAAAAATTATTTCTCCTTTATGAGTTTCATTAACAAAGAAAACAGAGTCGTCCCCTTGGTCGACAAATTCCTCAATCCCGCAAATCCCGCGGGATCCCACTCCATTTATGTGCGGGATTAATTCCGCAAAAATGCTGCGGGATCACGGTATTTCGGGATCCCGCGATCCCGGTATCGCATTCCCTAGATGAGAGAGATTGTTAGTTTCCCTTTACCGTCGTGTACAATACAAAACTTTATTTTATACTAGTAACCATATGAATCATTGTAAAACATTGTCATATGTTCTGAAGGCCATTCTATGTCGTGCTCCGCGTCCCATTTGATTTCATTAGAATGCATATTCATCTGTTGCACTTTATCTACCACCACGGTTAATGAGCTTATTAAAACCTATTAAATTGTCAATTTACCATCTGCTATAAAATAAATTAAGATCAACTACGATGCTAATTCAAACACACAACACGGCAAACTATAAGAACTGGAAAAACACAACAAATGCCAAAACGAAGACGCAATATAACGATAATCGTTCATAAATACCTTCAATGTTCGTGCACTCGCATTTCTAGATGAGCTCTAACCGCTTCTTCGGCGCTGAAACGGTCTATCCGCACGAACCGACTACAGAATCCTATTAATTGTTACCGAGAGCAATGAAGGGGCTGCGATAACCCCATTGGTTGCAGTACCAGACTCCTCTCGATCGATGGGAATATAAGTTGGCATGGAAAATTCACTTGAACTATCGAAGCCGGTTGCCTACTGCTATTAGGGAGGTTGTGGGCTGCTGCCGACTGCTTTGTCTGGGGTTTTGCCCGAGGATTTTCCTCAGACGTACGTAGCTTCGCATTATGTTGAAATCTACGAGGCGAATGCTGGAGCAGTACTCTTCCCTCTCAGCACCCTAACTCCATTCCTTCCGTTCCCATCCTTAACTTTACCCATCCTTACATTCCCGTTCTCTGGCTGAAGAGGGTCAGGAAACTCTGAACAGCCCGCCTCCGGTATGGGTCGGGGTGTCGGAGGAATGAAACACGTTGACCTTTGCTCTGTATATAACCAACAACCGTTTTGCGCAGATGCCGAATACTAGGGGATTTTCGTAACGAAGCTAGGGGAGAATGAGAAGAAGATGGCGACGAGGCCGACGGAAGGCACACGCTTTCCCGGTTTTTTTATTATTCTTCATTATTTTTGGTGGTGGTGTTTTGAACGTGTGTATTTACAGGTAGTAACCATATTATTCTTCCTTGTACTAGCTATTTAATCATTGAATTTCTTACCACAATTTGATATTATTTACATTTTGCTGATTTTGCATAAACTACGATATCTGAATCATGGCGTACCCCATGCCTTTGTTTTGAGTACCGGTAGATGAATCGTGTTTGTAATACTGTACAGAGGATTATGCCATTATTTTGTTTAATTAAGTATTTACTTCTGTTATTCACGAGGAGTTGATTATCGGTGTGATGTTGCTCTGTTCGATTGACCCGTAACTATTCCGTGAGGGAAGTACCTAATACAGTTTGATTGTTCGCTGTATCTGTTACTTTCTGTTTCGTGGCGCGCTACAGTTCTTGTGCGTTAGCTATACGAAGGGGAGCTCTTTTATTTGATGTTTTGATGTTTGTGTGTGCGAGTGCGGGTCATTCTGTCTCCGTGGAGTAGGTACCTAATGCAGTTCGATCTTTCGCTGTATCTGTTACCTACTCGTCTCGTGCGGATTGTAGTTCTTAACATCTTAGCAATACGAGTGGAACCCTCTCATTAAAATTTCCTCTATTTAAAATATGTTCTGTATGAGCGATAATCTTCTTTCACATGAATACTTGCTATTGACCAATGGCGTTCTCACATGTACTTTCCGTGTTAAATTTAAATTATGTTAACGGAAGGATCGAGTAGAGCCACACCATTTACATGTTTCCTATGTACATGCAATTTGTTTATTTGACGAGTTGTGTTATCTCAATTGATTGTACAGGTATTTTGATGTGTTTTTGTACTGAATAGATTTGTCATGTTTTCCACTGCATTTATGATGTTTTGTGTATTTTGATTTTATGAACTTGTTTAATTGCATTTGATTTGATTATCTGATTTTTATCATACAATTTTGTTTTATTTATGTGTATTTTCTCTTGCATTTTATTGCTGTAGGTGATTTATTTCATGTATTTGTGTGGCCTATGTCAGGGTTTTAGTCCCGTAGAAGGTTTCCCTGACATGGTATTGTGTGTGCGTTAATATATTTATTTGTTCTTGTCGTTTCTTACGCACAAAAGTTCTGTCTTTTATTTAATCCCCTTCCCGATTATGTCTCACGTTCCAACACATAAAAGAACCGATTACACAACGTATGAGTTCATTCGTGCCACCCATATCGAACCGACTGCCATCCAAATTTAAAAGTGCCGCGAAACTACCATCGTTTCGACTTGAAAGGTAGGCGGCTCTGCTTGTAGTTTTTGCCAGAGTTGCCAAAGGTAAGTATAGGGTAAGTCAACGTTTTCAGTGTCGGCTTGATAGACCCCTAGGAACATTACAAACTTGGGCTAAGACTGGCCGGCTGAGGTTAAGATCTCTATAATAGACCTCAGCATCAAGGCGTATTACTGTGGATCTTTCCATAGTGCGTTTATTAAGTCATAGTATGTTAATCATAGGGCAGTCGAACTACTTGTGGTTGTTGCAAAAGAAAAATAAAAACACCAAACCAAAAGAACTACCTACCCGATTATTTCTCCTGCAGCCCTGCGGGCGCGCCTACGGAAGAGAATACCACCGAGGATCCGATAGAATGGTTCCGCCTATTCTTAGCATCGCCCAGATCGAGGTCCTAGAACTGCCCGAGCGGATCAAGGAACAACCAGTACACACGCAACCTGTTGGACGCACCAGAGGATTCGAACCGAAGGGCCGGCAACACCGCCATATCGAAGCGGTCCGAGTAGAGGCACTTTTGGTTGTCCCACTTGACATGCACGAAACGGTCCTCTATGGCTACCATAACTCACTGATGGCCCGTAACCCCAGAACGGAGAGGATCGCACCGGCCATCCTCACGCAGTGCAACTAGCCGAAAATCATGACGGACACGAGGGACTACGTACGCAGTTGGTGGGTCTGCGCCAACACAAAACCGTCCGCCCTCGGCAGTCCAGTCGTCCGTGGGAACTGGTATCCGTCGACATCATGGAGCCGTATATAGAATCGAGTCGCGGGAATAGATTCATTCTAGTGATATGTGGATGAAAGCTTTCCCATGACGCTAAGACATGGAAGACATGGGTTCCCAAGAGCCATGGTGTCTGACAACGGGCCACAGTTTACGTCAATCATCTGTGATGCTGCTTTACAACACTGAGAGTGCTATCATTGGAGAGAGGTCGAGAGGTGAAATCAAGACATAAATAGGCTTCCGGATACACAAGGAAGGAAAAGACTCCAACGCATTGAATAACCTCCTCCCAATCATACTTTACACCCTCCGGGACAACTCCCAAGTCACGTCCTCCTAGGCTACCAGCTCCCTCGTTCGGGTGAATAGCATGCCACGCTCGACCCACCGCATAGAGTGGAGGAAGGTGAAGCGCAGGAGAAGCGGGTGCGAATGGTTCCTGTAGATACACTTTTTAAAACAGAGCATCAAAATATACGTTGGAGCCGGCATCACACACACTCGGCTTTGAATACCGTAACTGACGCTAATGTTTTTGTCAAGCTTCGGCACCTAAAATTCCTGTTTCCCGCACCTGCGCAGAACGGTCCAAGTCGAAGATTTCATGGTTGTTGTATACACAGAGCGTTTCGTAATTTTTTCCATACTACCATTTTTTTCAAATGTAAGGCGTGTTGCCTAACCATAGGGGTCGGTCACCACATAGCCTCTCTCAAACGTTTACAGCCCTCGAGAGTAGGGATGGGCGATAACTGTTTTCACCTATCGATATAAGTATCGGGTACTTACCTATCGATATATTTTACTTATCGATATGCCGATAATTATCGAAATATCGATAACTGTCGCTATATCGATAAGTATCGGTATATCGATAGTTCTCGTTATGGCGATAGTTTTTAATATATATAGGTATCGATATAATATCGATAAGTTGGGAGTGTGTAGCTCAATAGGTTGGATCGATAAGGAGCATAGCTGTCCAGTATTGTTGTTTATAATGACTGACACGTATGAAAATTGTCGATGTTGAAGACGCAAATGAGTTTCTTTGGCTTAATATATTGACAACATCCAACTTCCAAGTTCAGGGCTGGGAAAACGTAGGTACTACTGATTTTGTAGGACTATGTCCTATTTTCTAGTCATCTCCAGTTGTTTTGTAGTTACTTTAAAGAGAAGGGCGTTTTTCACAAAATTGCAGAAATTCGTTTTCTACTTTTAGCTTCCATTATTTCAAAATTAAATCTTATAAACTGGTCACACTTCTAGAATGTGTTAATAATACGTAGGTAATTAGAGAAAACTGGAGAATGGGAAGGACTAATTTTAATTAGGGGGTTGCTTGCGAAGATTTTTTCGCTTAAAAAAGTACGGATCCACCTTATTTTCATTGTAACTCACTTAATTTTTAAGCTAAAGTTTGTTTTAAAATAAAGGAAGAAAGGTTGTTTTAAATACTTTAAAAAATATTCTGTAAGTTTTTCTCGAAGAACGCATAATTTGGCCGTTATTTGACTGTAAAACTCTCTAATTTAGCGTGTGACGAACAAGAGCTAACCTTTAACAAGCCACAACTCGGTTCGTATAGGTCATAGAGCAATTATTAAAAAGTTGTTATTTATATAACAAGAGCGCGAAGTTTAATTTCGCGCATTGAGACTGAAGGTATTTTGACGAGGCGAAGCCGAGTTAAAATATCAGTCAAATGCGCGAAGTAACTTCGCGCTAGCGTTATGTACAATATTTTTTCTACAACTGAACCGATTGTTCATTAAATTTGCTGTTTAAGTTCAACTTTGTCACGTGCGCGAAATACTTTTTTTCACTGTTGACGATTTCGCGCACGTTGTCAAGAGCAACCTTACTTATTAATTAACCGTTTAAAAATCTAGTACTTCGCGTTTCGAAATCCGTCAGAAAATGACAGGTTATTATGACAGTTGTAGAAAAAAATAGTTATACCAAGGCCGTAAAAGTGATCTTTTTTGGCCGAAGCTGCTGTTTGTGGCCAAGGCGGTAGCCGAGGCCGCAATTCAGATGAGGCCTAACAAATCACTTTTGGCCAAGGTGCACACAACATTTTTTAGACGATCATCAAAAAAGAATTCAAAAATTAGCTCATAAACATATTTTTTCTGAAAATCATAGTTATCTTATAGACAATTAAAAACAAAGCATTTCCTATCGTATGTAATAAATTATAATTTATTAGCATCTTTGCGTGTATTTTGTGCGTATCAAAATGGGCGATAGCGACAGTTCAGATACCCCAAATGAAATTTTGGAAGCTGCAAGCGTTGCGACCCTAAGTCATATATGATGTAAGAGCAGGCGTTTGAGAGTAAAAGTACAATCGCAACTTCCTCCGTTGCACAAGATTTTAATAATGTCAAATGCAATAGGTCCTTCGTAACTGTGGCTTCCAAGACCTTATAGTTAACATGCTGTACAATTATTAGAAACCTGATTACCTACTTTGATGGCAGGTATAGGTAGCTACTTGTGTTCTCGGTTAATTGCTGGTGATTCTTCGCATAATAATGTAAGCAATAACATCTTCCTCATGTTTTGGTTCTACACTTCAAAAAGGTCTGCAAGCAGCAAAGATTGAAACGTCAAACTATAATTTTAAATGTGAACATTGTGATTACGCAATCGTGTGAAACATTCCTACAAGTCCGAAAATGAAAAAAAAGCACGTGGATGGCCCAATCCTTGATGGGGCTAGACCGGATAGACGCTTTGTATCAAACAGATTACTGTTTCTCACACATCAGTTTCAAATAAGTAAAGTTTGACAGAAGCGTACAATAAAGTAAAACTTTATGGCCGCAAAAGCGACCACAAAATCAACGTTTTTGTGCTGATAGCCTAAAAACATTTTTCTACAACTGTCAAAAAAACCTGTCATTTTCTGACGAATTTCGAAACGCGAAGTACTAGATTTTTAAACGGTTAATAATTAATAAGTAAGGTTGCTCTTGACAACGTGCGCGAAATCGTCAACAGTGAAAAAAAGTATTTCGCGCACGTGACAAAGTTGAACTTAAACAGCAAATTTAATTAACAATCGGTTCAGTTGTAGAAAAAATATTGTATATAACGCTAGCGCGAAGTTATTTCGCGCATTTGACTGATATTTTAACTCGGATTCGCCTCGTCAAAATACCTTCAGTCTCAATGCGCGAAATTGAACTTCGCGCTCTTGTTACCTATATAAATAACTATTTCTTTGTTTTTTTAAAAGCTACGATTTTGTTCGCCGCAGTTTGTTTTTTTATGCATACTTTTCGAGTTTTTCGCGAATAACCAATTAAAAACATTGATCTTTTCTATGAAAAACTCATACCTTCAGTCGCGAATAACTGGAGAAATATTAACTTTCCAAAAAAATGTATAGAAGACTTTTTGCTTAGAATTAATTTGTCTATCTATTCCTGTGTTAAAATTACAATAAAAAATTGCCACCCCCGAGATGGGGTGGCAAACTACCCCCATGGTGAAAGCGCCCATTGGCATGATTTAGATTTTTATCGTTAGGCTATTCGCTACTTACTGTCAAAATTTCAAGTTAATCGATTCATTTTGAAAAAATTGCCAGGGCAAAACCTTCATTTCCTGGACTATAGTATTGTACGCTTTTTTACCGTACGCGCATTCTAAACGGATGTGATTTTTTCTAATAAAAGTGGCTGCCTAGGGTGCCTACATTTATTTTATTTTCAGTTTCCACCAACACTATGCAAAATAATCGGTGATTTTAACATTAAATTAAAATATAAAACTATACAAACTGTGTCCCCGGATTGTTTGGACGTCTCTTGTAAAAGATAAAAAATTGAATTTTGAGCTTCTGGGAGTCAACCCTGCCTGGTTAGAAACTAAATTGACAAGTTTAGTTTCAATGTTCAAAAAACGTTTTGCCAGTAAAATGCCCTTTGGAGACAAGAATCGCACACATTTTATTAAGAAAAGCTGTTTTACCTATTTCAAAGTCCTAGGTCTACTTTGATTTTTGGATGTTTTTATTCTTTTTTAAGCTTTTTTAAGGAACATTTTTTCGAATTTCAAAAAAAAATTAAAATATGCCCAGTACAGTTTGCACGTTTACTCAGTTTTTCATTCTGAATTCCAATATTTTACAAGAGACATCCAAACAATCGGGGGACACACTGTCGTAGGCTCGTAGGCATTTTGCAAAATCTGTCTAGTCGATTCGTGAACCGCTGACAGTTTGACGTGCGGGGTCATTTTCCTTCCCTTCTAGATCAACAATGGATCCCATTTATCAATTTCGAAAGGGAACCTATAATACCTTAGCCCTAGAAACCGCACTGTGCCACAGTTTGCCTGCGATTTATAAATTGCCTAGGAATTTTATAAAATGACGGATTTTACAAAATGCGTACGACATATTCATTTCCAAGAAATACAGACAACTTACCCCTTCAAGGTTTCAAGAACACAGTCACACCAGGTCTTGTTTGAATCACTAATACCAATTAACTATTGTAAAAATTAAGTCTCAAATTAAATCACACGAATCAAGCAGTTACAAACAACTACGAACAAACTGAAATGTAGAAACCTATGTATAGTACTCACACCAAGAGTAAAACAGATGTCAAAATTTCAAAAAGAACTTGCTACTGTACGCTTAGGAAGTTTGAAGACAACTAAATTTAATTTCACTTTTGGTCAATAGGGGAAGCCAAGCCAAGGCCCAAAGGTATTTTTGATCCACCTTTATTTATTGAACAATGGAGAGGAAGTCATTGCAATTTGCATTATCGTTAGGTCTGTTGTTTGCGATATGACAGCTTACACAAAAGTACCTTTTATTGTCATTATCTTAATTCGAGTCTTAATTGCTTATTAATTTCAGGATAATCTGAAATCTATTGTTTGATTGTTAAACATTATTTTGTCATCTCAAATAAATTTTAATTGAATAGCAGGATTAATTTTCGGAATTATACTTTTGCCTAACAAAACAATTTTTCAAAAATGTTATCAATCAATAAATATTATTTGCCTTTCCCAAACTTTTTCTTTGTAAACATGTTTATACGTTGCGACCATACAATTTCATGCATTTTTTCAAATCTGAATGAAAAAGATAGACGTCCATTTTTACTTATTGATTAATTACTCACCTGAAATGCAAGATGGATCCTGAATTACTTTATTCAAAGGTGGTATGTTTAACAGCTATTTTTACGCTTCCTACTAGGAGTAGTAGGTGCTGGAATTGACAAATAAATTTTAAGTATCATCAAAAGAAGCATGAAATTAGGATGTTCTGGATCTCGATACAGTGGCAATAATCAAGAATAAAAAAATGAATAAGTCTAAATTAATGTCATAAAGAAAAACTATGAAGAAGAGATAATAATAAACTCCATGTTCACAGATCATAATGTATAAAAACCGAGATAAAAACATTACATAAATCCACCAAATTGATAAATAAATGTTTTGGTGTGTGCAAAAATAATGGTAAAAATCGTGGTGACTGGTGACGTAATAGGTACTGGTTTCCTAATGAAACTCAAAGAACAATTAATTCGAAAGTTAATTAAGGAACTGCCTCCACTTCGAACAGACGAAATTTGTTTCGTTTTCATAAATTCATTCAATGAACTTGGTCATTTTTGCATCGAAATTTGTGATCAGTATATGTTAATGCAACAATGAATTTTAAATTTAAGCGCGTTTGTATATCGCGCTAGTGTGTTCAGTAGGGATTCGGCGCATGCAGAAGTTTCTTTTAGTTTAGTAGATTGGTAGAACGACATTCAAGACATTGCGCGTTGTAAAAATGGCGAGCAGTTAATGTAAATTGCGCGTTGTAAAAATGGCGAGCATTAATGTAAATTGTTCTTGTGCTTTTTACGTACAAATAAAATATTAAAAGAAGAGTACATCTTTCCATTTGGTCCTTCGAGCAACGGATTCCTAAGTAAGAAGTCAAGAATCAACATTCGAAATAAGTTCATTGCAACAAGCAAACAACGATACGACACGTCATCAAACGCAAGTACAGCGGACCAGTCAAGTAAAGGCCGATCCCTCAAGTAAGCATCCTAACATTATTACGTTCACGTTCAGTATTCATTATATTACCTATCACATTCTTTAAACATGACGAATGACGAATTGAATCTCAAAAAACTTGTGCAGAAAAGAGGCATTTGTAAAGCCCAACTAACGATGTTTGACACTTATTTGAGCGGGTTAAATACGGAAGAATTAACCAGCACCGATTTAACTAACATAGAAAACAGATTGCAAAAGTTACAACCATTTTTTGATTCCTTTAACGATGTACAGAACGAAATTGAATGCTTATCAGTAGTGGGATCGGATAACGTAAAAATATTTCATTACTGGCGGCGAACATGGCTTTTTCAATATAGTTTATGCATATATCAAAGATCAAAAATCGCCCCAGACCCCAAAATTTCGAACCTCTTACCACCAGTAGTGACGTCATCTAACTAAGGACCTAAGACATCGGATCCCAACGGAGGCGATACCGCCTCCCAGTGGGCGCTGGAGGATTCCAGAGGAGCGGCAGGTGCGCTCAGGAGTAAGTGGGGGTCGTTGATTATTTACATACAGAGAGATGGTCATGGTGTACTATTAACTAAGAAAATAAATTTTACTAAAATATTGATTAATTTATTATTATTGAAATGGATAAATACGTACTTTACTTAAATAGCATTATTTCGAATATGTATAGCATGCGCACGTCTATTACAGGGTGGCTAGAAAGTAATGGAAGAAGGTACTGCTGATGAAACGGTTGGAGGGATTGATTTCAAGTTTAGAGGACTTCAAAGAGACGTTATTACGCATATTTCGGTTCGGAATAAAAACGAAATTTAAATGACCTATAATGTCATTAAAAAAATTCAAGATGGCGGCCACCCTCAAAATTCAGGGTAATGAAGAAGTTTCTTTTTCCTTATAACACGAGGGGATATTAGTTTTAAAAGAATTTAAGAAGTAGCATCAGTGTGGGTCAGTATACCGAATAGTCAATCAAAAGTAACTATGCCTATGATTAATCGACTAGGGGGCGGTAGCTATTTTTTGCTCTTTAAGGAGGCGATGTTTCGAAAAAGGTTTGGAAATCTATGATCTAAATTCTAAGATATTATAAATAGTATATTTAACCCCTACATTTGGCGGCTATTTCAAAATATACAGCGAAATGATAGCAATGGATCATTAAAAGTTGGCAGAGTTAGATTTATCACTTATAACACCCTCATGGAATGAAGAAGCGGACGGACGCCTTTTCCTTCACGCTAAGCATGCGGCTAATAGTGATAATGGCCACAAATCCGTAAGCATTCGAACAGTAGACCCAGATGTTGTAGCCTTTGCAGTATCTGTCTTTTCAAATTTTTAAAGTAGACACGAATATGGGAATGAAACATCAAATTTTTAACAAAATAAATTTGCAGAAATCATTTATTAGTACCTATAGACGATAGCCCGGTAAAATTAGACAAATCGACAATTATTGAGATACGAAGAATCGCTTACGATTTTCGGTAGGGAAATTTTTTTCACTCAATTCGGAAAGCAGACTTTTGATCCGGCTCATTTTCAATAGCACTGATCCTTGAACGCGTAGAAATCGATTGGCGAAGGTTTGACATCGCTGTCTCTTTTCGTTCTCGAGTTAGACGAGAAACAGACGGACAAAACCATCACATAAGGAGAATTTCTTTTCTTTCGAAAAATTCCCTTATAATCTAAAAATGGACCCCTATAAATGGCTCCCCTCCCTCGAGTTCACCTCCTACCTATAAGGACTTTTTATTTTCTTGAAACTTAGACACTAAGGAACAACTGTACCAATTTTAAAAACTGCGGAATTTTTTCCTTCGATTGGCCTTTATTTATGTAATTTTACTGGGCTACGACGTATATCGGTTTTTACTAAAATTTGTTACGTTGAATTGGATGTCTATGTGCTGAAAATCAGTTTCTCATTAGATGACGTCATTACTGGGGTTGGGGAGTCCGGAATTTTTGAGGTCTGGGGCTTTTTGTATCTTTGGCATATACAGCATCCAAATCCAAAAGTTCACATTCGCCGCCAGCACTGAAATATTTTAATGATTTTTAATGCTATCCGATCCCACTACAGAGCAAATCGACGTAAACGAAAGGCAATTATTTCAAGATAACTTTTTTCATTTGACAAGTCAAGCTAGCGACATTTTAATAAAAGCTAAGGAAAGCAGTATTCAATCTCGTTCTGTGCAAGGGCATGAAAACTGCGATGATCGCAGTTACGATACGAGTTCGCATGTTACACGTAGGAAAAATACCGGATTAAAATTGCCCACTATTCAATTGCCAACTTTTGATGGTTCATTTACACTATGGCGGTAATTTTATGATTCCTTCAATGCGTTAATACATACAAATTCGGAACTGTCCGATGTGCAAAAACTAACTTATTTAAAGGCTTCATTAAAGGGTGAACCTGCTGGTTTAATCAGTTCTTTGCAAACCACGCATGAAAATTATCCTATCGCATGGGCACTATTGCAAAAACGTTACGACAACAAAAGGCGCATTGTAAACAATCACATAAATTGTATAATGGAAATGCCCACGATGACACGTGAATCGTGCGAATCATTAAAACAAATTATCAATATACAAAGTCACGTGCAATGTTTAAGGTCTCTTGGCCAACCTGTGGAAGCGTGGGACGCCATTTTGATTTCAATAGTTACATCTAAACTCGATTTTAACACAAATAAAGAATGGGAAGCAAAGCTGAGTACGATGGAAGGTGAAGCAAACGGAAAAATCCCATCATTTGAAAGTCTCTTGTCATTTTTAAACAATAGATTAAGCACATTAGAAGCAATCAAACGAAAACCTAGTGACATCCCTAAGCAATCACAAAATTATGTGCGTACCCCAAGGTCCGAATCAAAATCCTTTCATGTAACTAGTTCCTTATGCATTCACTGCAACAAAGACCATTTAATTCAAAAATGTGACACATTTCTAAAACTTAATGCGGAGGAGAGAAACAAAAGGGCTACAGAGTTAAAGGCATGTATCAATTGTTTGCATAAAGGCCATTTTTTACAGGACTGCAAATCTAAGTATAGTTGCAAAAAATGCAACAAAAGGCATCACACAGAATTACATTATGATAGAACCGACAACCCTAAAGGTTCAACTCAAATCCCTACCAAGCACACTTCTGTAGTTCAGGCCAATGAATCAGAGTCAAATGTTTTAGTTTCACGAATATCGTCAACTCCCAGGGACCAGGTTTTATTATCGACGGCAAAGGTATTGCTTGTACATAAGAATGAAACGCGTGAAGTACGATGTCTTCTTGACTCGGCGTCACAATCAAACTTTATAACGGCAGAAACATGTGAAAAATTAGGTCTCACACTCGTTCCGATTAAGATTAATGTAATATACAGGGTGTTTTTTGGGAGCTTTAGTTAAAAGTTTCTGGGAAAGTAAAATAGGTAGGTTTTTGAAAATTTGTACTTAGGAGTTACTCTGAAGGCCGAATCGATGTAAAATATTTTCAAAATGGCCGCACTTCCGGAAACACCGGAAGTAGATAGTAACTTCGTTATTTTAAATGGCAACCCCTATTTTTTATTGCTTTTTTGGATTCTACGTGAAATTTCACTTCTTTTGATACCCATCTGTCGATATCTACCATTTATGGTTTTTAAGTTATTTTGACTTTAAGAAAAAAAATGGCGGATGCAGATGGTACCTTGATAATTGATTACTTGCAAACGGTTGTAGTCATGGCAACCTATTTTTATCAGTGCATAGAGAATGAATAGGGCTTTCTTTTAGTGCACTTAAAAAAAAGTTAAGTTGCGTACGACCGCCCCTATGGATATCCAAATTTATGAAACTTCAAAGACTAAAAACTCAGTTTTTTTTAATGGAATGACCATGTTCTTACTATTCCATGAGATAGAGAATCGAAATGGGCATATTTTGACAATACATGTTCCTATAGCTATCTTTAACAGTTTCTGACTTATTCCCATTTTATTGAATTGACACTATTTTTTTAGGATTTTCTTTTTAGTAGTCGGCCATGATTCTATAACAATTGAATTTTAAACAAATCTAGTGACACTAATCCATCACCCACTGTTATAGGTTAACATAAGTTTTTCAAAAATCGAAAAATGACTCGCAGTGGTTTCACCTATTTTGGAATTTAATTGTTATTTATGGTGAAATGGGCAGAATCGCGGCGCGTGCTTTCCGTACATTCATTCGAAAACTAGAACGAAATTGTATGAATTTTTGAAATTTTGTACCCCTAATGCACTACAAACCGTTGAAGCACAAGTTATACAAAGCTCTACAAGAGAATATTTAAGAAAATGAATTGATTTGCAAATGCAAGATTAACAAAATAAATTCAATGCAAAATATAAAAAACTTTGTTGAAACATTTTTGGTATGGAATTGTTGCTAGAACAGATATCGCATTACCTCTCTTAATTTCCAGACTTATACGTTGTTTAAGAAATTCAGTTGAACGACTCTGTTTAGATTTTTCAAAAATTTTCTGTCCTATATCCTTATTAAATGAGTTATTTATTAATGAATTATTTAGACTAGAACTAGAATCAGTGGTATTAAAGAATCCATTCCTTGATTTGTTTAAAATTCGATTGTTATAAAATCATGGCCAACTACTAAAAAGAAAATGCGAAAAAAAATGGCATCAATTCCGAGATCAATTCAATGAAATGGGAATAAATCAGAAACTGTTAAAGATAGCTATAGGAACATGTAATATCAAAATATGCCAATTTCGATTCTCTATCTCATGCAATATTAAGAACATGGTCATTCCATTTAAAAAAACTGAGTTTATAGACTTTGAAGTTTCTTAAATTTGGATCTCCATAGGTGCGGTTGTACGCAACTTAACTTTGTTTTAAGTACAGTAAAAGAAAGCCCTATTCATTCTCTATGCACTGATAAAAATGGGTTGCCATGACTATAACCTTTTTCAAGTAATCAATTATCAAGGTACCATCTGCATCCGCCATTTTTTTTTCTTAAAGTCAAAATAACTTAAAAACCATAAATGGCAGATATGACATATGGGTATCAAAAGAACTGAAATTTCACGTAGAATCCAAAAATGCAATAAAAAATAGGGGTTGCCATTTAAAATAACGAAGTTACTATCTACTTCCGGTGTTTCCGGAAGTGCGGCCATTTTGAAAATATTTTACATCGATTCGGCCTTCAGAGTAACTCCTAAGTACAAATTTTCAAAATCCTACCTATTTTACTTTCCCAGAAACTTTTAACTAAAGCTCCCAAAAAAACACCCTGTATAGGTATCAATCAATCAGCAATGACAATATCCCACAAAGTTAACATTACTCTCAAATCTCGAATAAATGAATTCACAGTCACATTTTCATGTTTAGTAGTCCCAATAATATCAAATTATTTACCTACGGAATCGTACCCAGTAAATGTTTTTCAAATCCCATGCAATTTAAAACTTGCAGACCCAGAATTTAATAAGGCTGCTCCAATCGATTTACTCATTGGTGCCGATGTGTTTTACGACTTATTATGTGTAGGTCAAATTAAACAAGTTAACCTCCCAACCTTGCAAAAAACGAAGTTCGGATGGGTAGTGTCTGGGAAGATAAGCACTTTAAATCAGAAACCTATACAAAACAGCCATACTTACCTCACGTTACAAGAATTGCATTCAAATGTTGAAAGATTTTGGCAAATTGATGAGTTCACAGGCAAAACAAGTGTGTTGACTGAGGATGAAAGGTATTGCGAAACGTTATTCAATAAAACAACATCGCGTGACCACTCAGGCAAGTTTGTAGTTCGAATTCCATTCAAACCGAATTTCAAAAATATAGGTAATTCATATGAAATAGCAGAATCACGATTCCACTCACTAGAAACACGCTTAAGTAAAAATCCAACTCTGAGGCATGATTATACTAAATTTATGCATGAATATTTAAAATTAAATCACATGACCAAAATCAATTATGACAAGCATCAATGTTTCTTTCTTCCTCACCATGCTGTGGTGAGAGAAAATAGTAAAACCACCAAGCTGAGGGTTGTTTTCGATGGCTCATGCAAACTAAAGTCGGGTATTTGTGTAAATGACGCCCAGTACAAAGGACCTACAATACAAGACGATTTATTCCCTATAATAAGCAGATTTAGGACGTATCAATTCGTATTAAGCGGGGACATTGAGAAAATGTATCGGCAAGTCCTCATACACCCAGACGATAGACGCTATCAAAGGATATTATGGAGAGACTCTCAACATGAACCACTTGCCTGGTACGAACTTAACACTGTCACGTATGGCATGACTTCAGCACCCTTTCTGGCGACTAGATGTTTAGTTCAATTAGGGAGAGATTGCGAAGCCAATTTCCCTGTAGAGTCCCAAATCATAAAACATGATTTTTATGTTGACGATCTGTTAACTGGTTCGAATTCACTTGAAACTTTAAAGCATATAAAAGACAACGTTGATCACATTTTAAAGTCTGCCGGATTACATTTAAGGAAATGGAACAGCAACGTTCCAGATTTAAGAGATACCAACTTAAGTGAAACTGTAATAAATGAAGACATTCAGAAAACATTAGGGATAAATTGGCACCCTGATGATGATAAGTTTATCTATTCTACAAAAGCTTTAACTGCATACATTCATAACACTAAACGTACCATTTTGGCGACTGCCGCACAACTATTTGATCCTCTCGGTTTGTTAGCGCCCACAATTATTATAGCCAAGTTCATTTTGCAGGAGCTGTGGCGTTTAAACCTAACATGGGACGAGACAGTTCCGTTAGACATTCAGACAAAATGGCTCAGATACAAAAACGAATTGCAGACAATAAACCAAATTCATATTCCACGTCATATACCTACTTTAGTCATTAAACCCATTGAAGTTCAATTGCATGCATTTTCGGATGCCTCCGAGAAAGGTTACGGGGCATGCATTTACTTGAGATCTATCAATAAAAATAATGAAATCAAAGTGATGCTATTAGCAGCCAAATCTAGAATATCCCCATTAAAAAAGACGACCATTCCTAGACTCGAACTGTGCGCAGCTGTATTGTCGGCTCAATTGACTAACAAATTTAAACAAATTTTAAATGTCGAAATAAAAAAGGAACACTATTGGTGTGATTCACAAATAGTTTTAAGTTGGCTAAAGGCGCCCAGTGAAAAGTGGAGGACTTACGTGGCCAACAGGGTATCGGAAATACAATCTTTAACAGACACAAATAGTTGGCATTATGTACCATCCGCAGATAATCCAGCAGATTTAATTTCGAGGGGAGCTTCCCCCAAACGATTAGCCACATCTACGTTGTGGTGGAGCGGACCTAATTGGCTCAATACATTAAATGATCAGTGGAACTTTCCAAGTCATGAACTTCCAAACGAATTACCAGAGTTAAAAAGGCAAATTCAATCCTTCCACATTACGTCTGAATCAACTAAATTCCCAATTGAAAATTACTCCTCGTTCGAAACATTGAAAAGGGTGATTGCTTTCTGTGTGCGTTTCAAAAACAATTGTCTAACACCTGCACACGAAAGGAATATTGGAGCACTATCAATCAATGAAATAAAAAACGCTCTTATGATAATAATTAAACAAGTACAATCTGAAACATTTCCTAAAGAACTGGAAAGATTAAAGCAAAACAAGCCCTTAAGTTCAAAGAGTACCCTGTTAAGTCTTACACCATTTATTGATTCCTCTGGAATTATCCGAGTAGGCGGAAGATTACAACATTCTCATTTCAAATATGATAAGAAACACCCCATAGTGCTACCCAAAAATCATCACCTTACGAAAATTTTATTTGTTTCCGAGCATAACAGACTACTGCATGCAGGAGCAAAATTATTGCTAAGTACGATCCGCGATCAATTTTGGCCAATACATGGCAAAAATACTGCCAAACTGGTAGTGCGTACCTGTATTAAATGCATCAGATTTAAATCAAAGGTCAACAATCCTCTAATGGGTCAGTTGCCAGTGCAACGGACAATTATCATGCCACCCTTTCATTCAACAGGCATAGACTATGCGGGTCCGTTTATGATTAAAGACAAAAAGGGCAGGGGCAGTAAAAACTCAAAATGCTACATTTCTTTATTTGTGTGTTTTTCCACCAAATCAATGCATCTTGAATTAGTCACCGATTTAAGTACAGAATGCTTTATCACTGCTCTCAGACGTTTCATTGGTCGTAGGGGTAAGCCATTACACATATTTTCTGATAACAGCACCACATTTGTAGGTGCCAAAAATGAATTACGTGAACTTAATGATTTTCTAAAAAATAATGTTATTGCAATAACCAATGCGATGTCTGTAGAAGGTATTACCTGGCACTTTATTCCAGCTCGGTCGCCCAATTTTGGTGGGCTTTGGGAGGCAGGGGTAAAAAGTGTCAAACATCATCTAAAAAGAATCATATCAAACGATTCATTTACTTACGAAGAGTTCAGTACGCTAATAATTCAAATTGAGTCAATTCTAAATTCACGTCCATTAACTTCCTTAACAAATGATCCTAACGACCTGGATGTCCTCACTCCCGCTCATTTCCTAATCGGCCGTCCATTTACAACAATAGCAGATCCAGATGTTACGGACATTCCTACAGCAAGACTGAGCCGTTACCAATATCTTCAAAGCTTGAATCGACAATTCTGGAGAAGATGGTCGAAAGAATATATTCATGAGTTGCAGCAGCGAAACAAATGGAGACGAAGTGAAAATAACCAACTGAAACTAGACGACATCGTTTTGATAAAAGAAGACAACTTACCTCCAGCGAAGTGGAGCATCGGAAGAGTCATTCAATTGCATCCCGGTATCGACAAGACAGTGCGTGTGGTAACTGTGAAAACCGCATCTGGCACGGAAATCAAACGAGCTTGCTCAAAATTGTGTGTGCTTCCAGTTGGAGAATCTAAAAGTGAAGTTAGTAATAACTAAAATTAATATTGAAGATAAACATGAATTACTTACTTACGTCGTTACTTACCTGTATTTGTATTTTATTTAATGTGACTTTATGTTGTTTATCTGTGTATATTATGTTTTCTCATGTTTTGGTTATCATGTATCAATTTTTAAATCCAAGGATTTCAAGGCCGGCGGCATGTTAATGCAACAATGAATTTTAAATTTAAGCGCGTTTGTATATCGCGCTAGTGTGTTCAGTAGGGATTCGGCGCACGCAGAAGTTTCTTTTAGTTTAGTAGATTGGTAGAACGACATTGCGCGTTGTAAAAATGGTGAGCATTAATGTAAATTGTTCTTGTGCTTTTTACGTACAAATAAAATATTAAAAGAAGAGTACATCTTACCAGTATAAGGGGTATCTCTAGCCCAACAAAATATCTTCAAATATGTCAAGCTTGGATTAAATTAAATTAAATTAAAGAATTAAATTGTAGTACGCGTGTATCCATGTCCGAACAAAACTGCAAAATTATAACATTTGCTATGCATGAAGATGTTTTTTTGCCGCAAGTTTTTAACCATGTGACTTAGAGAGACCACTTAGGTACTTGGTGCGAATCTCGCAACCGCGATGTTTATTATTAGCTAATAAATCGTAAAGATAGTTGCTAGTCTGATACGAGTCCGAATTGGCATTAATTAAAAAACATTGCGTACTCTGTAATTAGATGCGGATATCGATACTTATCGGTATGTCCATCGACAGTTATTGTAGGTAATTGCACAAGTGCATCAAAATTACCGATAATTTTTTTGAAAGCATGTCTAAAAACTGCATGAGTTTACTTTTATATTTTGGCGAAAGAGCCCGACAAGACAAGAGGGCTCTTTTAACAAAATATGAAAATAACCGAATGCAGTTCTTGCAACTTTAATGGAGTGTGCAATTATCGCAGGGCTCTTTAGCTTTCTACAATGCAATTACCGCTGTAATTAAGCGATAATTGCACGCCTCATTTGAGAGAAATATTCGACGTATCGATAGTATCGACAGGGGTAGTTATCTTATCGAATTTGATTAATAAAATCCATTTTCCGGTTTATTCTCGTGTAAAGTGACTATTTCTAGTTACTCGACGTTTCTTTGCTACCTTTATCAAGAGTTTTTTGTTAGATTTCGTAAATGTCAATCAATTGAAACTGTATATCTAAATTTGAAGTGTCCTTAGCTTTTTCTGTTTTTTTGTGACTGGTCCTCTGTAACCATCAATCAGATACCGATACATAGGCCATGATTACACCCTTTGATTGTCTTCTTTATTTTATCTAAAGAGTAGCCATTTTGATGCAACATTTTGTTCAAGTTCTTGAAGTTCTTCTTTTTTTGAGCAATCGTCAGTAAGACGAAAAGATCTATTTTCTAAAGATTTTATTACTGCGTTTATTTGGCATGGATGATGATGTGACGTAGCGCTTCTCTTGAGAAAGGGAGCAAAGTTAAGTTTCCGAAACGTCGAGCAACTAAAAATAAAAACTAAAATAAAAATTTACACGAGAGTAAACCTACGAAAGCGTCTAAGGGTCACAAAATTATAATAAAATTATTTTTTCCAATATATTGGAAAAAAATTGAATATATTGGAAACAATTGAATATATTGCGAAAAACTTAAAAATATTGCGAAAAAATTTAATATATTGGAAAAAAATGTTACACAAACTCAACACTTATGTCGGATATTGCGGAGTGAGTTACGAGTTTAATGTGCAGTGGCATTTGTGGAAAATCGAAATGAATAACGTAGATTTATTTGATGCACTCAGCAACGCTACCGACAGAGACTTACTGTCTCTGCGCTACCGATGATTTAGTTTCTCTCCATTTTCGTTGTCCGGCCAAGAATTGCAGTGGAACGTCTGGAGCTATCGCTGGGCGTTGCAGCATGCGAGCCGATAGTGACGAGTTGGTGAACAGGCGGCCGCTCGTTGGGATACCCGAAACCTTTACAGCCGAAAGAATACTACGAAGAGGACAACGACCACTTGAGGAGGACCGCCAAGAAGAGACCTTTGTGTCTGCTTGTGGATGGGACCAGCGCAAAGGAAACCTCCAAAAGACGTATGAAATGGGACGAAGGGATGAATCGCTTCATTTTCGGTACGTATCTGGAGATCACGAAGATGGAAACGGACAGGACAGCATACAGAGGTACTTAGGCAGTATCTTTGGTTAAAAATAAGTTTCAAATTTATATACGCTTTCCGTAATAAAGAAGTAATACTTATGTTGGGAAAATTTCAAACCTTCATCTAAAATCAGGCCCAGATTTTTGGCAGTTTCTTTCACAAGCAGACCCGAGTCTGCCACCTTAACGTCCACATCCTGTTTAATTAAGTTTCTAGCTTTACGTTGCCCAAATACCATGAGTACGGATTTCTCTGCATTAATTTTTGAACAGTGCTTTTCAGAAACATTTACAAGAGCATCAATGTCAGAATTTATTTATTTATTAGCTAAAGCCACATTCTCAGGTTGAAAATCTATTTGAAGCTGTGTATCATCGGCATATAAGTGATACCTGCAATGCTTAACATGATTTCTGAAGTTGCACGTGTACAACAAATATAGTAATGGGCCTAGATTAGATTCTTGGGGCACCCCAGCTATAATAGGCAAGGAAGTAGAACTCTCTCCATTTTATAATTACCTTTTGAAAACGGTTAGTGAGGTAAGATGGCATAAGTTCCACAGCAGTGACACTAAATCCAATAAATCGCAAGATACTAAACAAAATTTGGTGAGAAATTGTGTCGAATGCTTTAGAATAGTCTAACATGACCAAAATCGATGTTCTATTTTTATCGGCAGCAGACAGTATATCGTCCGTTATATTCAAGAGGGCAGTAGCACAACTATAACCTTTCCTAAAACCCGATTGGGTTTCAGGTAAGATATTATGAAGCGTAATAATTATGCTTATTGATTTGCTCTACCATTATTTTTTCTAAAATTTTTGACATAACTGGTAAGATGCTGATGGGACGAAGGTTCTTAAATAATTTAGGTTCGTTTATCTTAGGTAACGGTATAACATTAGCAGTCTTCCATATTTCTGGTCTTATGGTTGCTGAGAAAAAAATTAAAGAAGAAATCCAAATTTCACCACTTCTTTGGGGGTGGCTCCCAAACGAAACACGTTGGACTCTCGGTTTATTCGGAAAAAGTGCTTGTCTTGCTCCCCTCTATCACCTATTTTTTTTTACATGCGGTCATGTAACACCCTGTATACTATGCGATCAAAAATGAGTTGCTGTCGTGTCACCTTTGGAATTTTTTTTTACATGGGAAATCGTACGTAACTTGAACTTCCAAAGGCAACTTGACAGCAACTCATTTTTGATCGCCCGTTATAATAGTACATTATATATCAAGGTAGAGAAGTCCACTATTATTGCCTGAGCACCAAGATTACATCTCGAGGCGTTTGCGCCGAGGGGTGTAAGGTGCGAAGGCAATAATAGACTTCTCTACCGTGGTATATATACTATTTTTTTCACTACTAGCACTCGAAATCCTCTAAATTAACATATTATATTGATAAGAGAGTTAACGGTTGGACAGAATTGTTTGTTTCTTAATTTAACATGTCAATCAAGTACGTGGAAGTACAAGTCAAACAAACCGTTTTGTTCTGTCATTGAGATTTTTCAAAGAGTAATTTCGTTCGAATTTTTTCAAAATGTGATAATTTTAGGTATGTAATTTCTCTGGAAATTGCGAATCGTGGCAATTATTCGTTTTAGAGAACTTGTCTAAACGTTCATTGAGCGAAATTTCGGGTTGTGTTTTCTAAAAGTGACAGCGTGACAGTTCTCATTATTGACTACTAGTTAATAATGTCCACATTATTAACCACTTTGAACAAATGCCGAGAAAGCCTACTTTACAAGTGGAAAAAAGGTTAATAATCATGTCATCAGACGCTAGTAGTGAAAAAAAACATTTATCGGTACAAAGCAAAACTGTATTAAGGCTTTGTCCAGTGCTGAGCCGGAAAAGCAATCAATTTCTTTCAGCTCTCTCTCAATACAGACCACCATGCTTCAATACGTTGGTTGTTTTGGGTTGTTCCATAAATAAAGCTGTTCTCACCAAACATAGTGTCGCAGTTATCAACTGGTTCTTCTCTGAATATTTGTTGAATTTTTTCTACGTACACATTTTCTGTACCACAATCAAAGCGTACTCGTCTAGGCCATCCACCAATTTCTTTAACGACATCGAAGTAGGTAATAACCTCCAATAACATCTGGATTACTTGCAGTTCTGCCCGCCCTCAGCCATATTATTCGTCTCAAAAAACCATCAATGCACCCGCGCTAATAGCTATTCCATAAGGTTTTAGTTTGTCATATGCGTCCATATGCCATACCTAAATTAGGGCCATTTATCGAATATTTTCGTCGGCGTAGTCTTTTACGTTTTCTGTATTCTACGTACGCCTTCGGGATTCAATTCTTGTAAAATTACTCTAATTGTAGCCTGTGTTACAACAAATCCATTCTGTATGTCTATGTAATCTATGATGAATCCAACGATATCCACATAATTGAACAGATTCCTTTAACTGGCTTTGGATAAAATCGATGATTGTGGATACATCCGAATAATGTTTTTTTCTATACAATAACTTCTTCAATTTACGTATTATGTCTCAAATAGATAAAAGCCAGTATTTCATCGTAATGCATGCCACTTCAAAAATAACCTCTTACTAAATCAGCGTTGCTGGGTGCATCAAATAAATCTACGTTATTCATTTCGATTTTCCACAAATGCCACTGCACATTAAACTCGTAACTCACTCTGCAATATCCGACATAAGTGTTGAGTTTGTGTAACTTTTTTTTTCCAATATATTACATTTTTTCGCAATATTTTTAAGTTTTTCGCAATATATTCAATTTTTTCCCAATATATTCAATATTTTTCCAATATATTGGAAAAAATAATTTTATTATAATTTTGTGACCCTTAGGCGCTTTCGTATAAACCCGAAAATGGATTTTATTAATAAAAATAGTAGCGCTCGTTGAAATCTCAACAATATAGTTATTTGTTTCATTAGTACAAAAATTGTCAGTTTTCGGGACGAGGAAGATAGTTGCTGGACGACGCGTTAGCGGAGTCCAGCAACCTTCCGAGTCCCGAAAACGCATTTTTTGTACGAATAAAACATAAAATTTTTTCTCCAACCCCCTGTACTTCAAATTATATTCGAATTTAGATTCAGTCACAGTTTCACTACTATAGTATAAGAACTTCTGCTTTCTTGTCCTCACGTGTCATGCCACTCCAGTTTTTAGGTTAACTTATGGCCTATTCGTTCTTACTTCTTCCTTCTCACCTCTCGCGACTTTGTAGGGAGCAAATCTTGAGGTAGCATGTTCTGCCGTTTCTATAATCTCTGGCGGAGTGCAATCCATGTCGCTATCGGTTTCAGTCATTTTATTGTATACACAATTAATATTGTTATATTTTGTATTGAAATAAAAAACTTACCATACAGTTTTTTAATTAAAATTAATTGCAATTAACTTTTTCAAATTTTGAATTCAAAATGACAGATATAGTGCAATGGGTTTGAAGTAGATGGCGTTACCCGCGACGGCGGGTTGTATACGTATTAAAATTACGTTCACGGAATATGTAAATTACGTTACACATGGTTTAAATAAAAATAGCGAGCGTAAATCATTTTCAATACAGGTACATACGTATAGGTAACATCATTATTTGCATTGAATATGCAAAAATATTTGATTTGTATGTATAGAAATATCTTACAACCTGCAATGTAAAACGATGCCAATGTGACATATCTCCGTGATTGTAATTTTTTAATTGGCCAACTTTCAAGGTCAATTTCTTTTTGGTACTAGGACCAAAAGTATCCACTTTTTGTACATTTGCCATGGTGAAAGCGATTAATCCGCAAAACGTCAATTTTAGGTACCGAACACTGTCACAAAATAGCGTCTTATTCAGGTGGTTGGAGAAAAACATAATTTTATCGTACCAATAGTTATCGACATATCGATAGTTATCGACATATCGATATATCAATAGTTATCGACATATCGATAGGTATCGATATATCGATACTTATCGATAGTTATCGATATATCGATACCTATTGATATATCGAAAAAAATTCCCATGCCTACTCGAGAGGCTTTTAAACCCTGTCCAAATATAGATCAGCCTTTAAGAACCCGGCCGTTAGTAATGTAATAGTTATTTATGTATTAAGGGCATAATAGTGATGTTTATATTCTCGAGGGCGACGAGGGCTCGAGAGCTTTTTAGTCGCCCGAGAGTATAAACATCAGTTTATGCCCGTGGTACATACGCAATTTTATGTTTTACAAATAGTTTTCTTCGTCAAAATTCGTTAACAAAATAATTGATTATGTTTGATCGAGTATGCGTGGTTCGAATTTGTTAATGTGATTGAAACCATCCAAACGTCAAACGTAAATTTTAAATAATTCAATTCATCGTGAATGAGGAAGAAGTTCCAGAAACTATACGAAATAAGGCCAATCTTGTGATTTAGTAGGTATTGACAATTAATAATTGACGTTTCTAATTTTCAATGACCTGCAAGTATTTGTTTGTTTTGTCATTAAGTATAAATGAGTTACTATGGTGATACTTAATGCCCTAGGGCATAAAGTGGTACTTTATGCCCGCGTATCACAGATATAAAATGTGCTATGATAGGTTAGTAAGACATAAAAAAGCTTTATCAGAAGCCTTTGGGTAGGTACTATGTAAAGCACTTGAAGTCATTCTATAACCTTTGCCAGAGTTAATCAAATCTAACATGCTTGCTTTAAACATTCTTCACCCCCCCCCAGCCTCTTTCACGCTTATTTCAAGTTTTCTTCGCGTCTCTTTGCCCCACCAACCGACGTATCGGCGGTTTTTTTCAATTAGGCAAATATGAACAACTAACGCATTAACTTAATTAACATAATTAAACAATGAACCCATCTAGAATAATTAACATAAGATATTTTTTTTGATCATACTCAGTTTATATGCCACTTAATTAAAAGTATACAACCAACGCATAATGCAACGAAGGTGGAAACGGAGGTTTCTTCTAATCTAACTTTAATCAAGATGATAGAGACAGTGGTGGAGAAATTAATACCAAGGAGTGCCAAAGGCAGGGACTTCGTGCAGATTTCTTCAATTTTTGTGGGTAAGTAGGTATCTTAAACCACTTGAAACTTTAATAATCATATTTTATTAGTCTCCATTGGAGCATTTTCCGCTGGAGCCCTTTTCGCCTGGCCTTCGCCTACCATTCCGCTTCTGATCCGAAACACCTCCTACATCGGTCAAATATCGATCGAGGAAGCGTCTTATCTCTCAATACTGCCAGCGGCCTCCATGATCGCGTCTTCTTTTCTCATAGCCAGCGCAACGAAGTACATCGGAAGAAAGCCAATAATTTGGTTCATGGCCATCCCTCAAGCGCTCAGTTGGATACTAATCGCCGAGGCGAAAAGCATAACGGCAATTTACATCGCGCGTGTTCTAAATGGGATTGGGGAGGGAATACTGTTTTCTATCGCGATGGCTTACGTTGGAGAGATATCGACACCGGCAGTTCGTGGGACATGGGGGAATATGATAACGTGCTCGGTCGCCTTAGGCCAACTGAGCATTGCTGCTGTGATTGCATCCATGGATATCGTTACGGCAGCTTACATTCATCTCTTTGCACCACTACTTCAAATTTTGCTGGTTCCCTTTCTGCCGGAATCCCCTCACTACCTGATGAAGAAAGGCGAACGCGAAAACGCCAAAATCGCCCTGATGCGGCTCAGATGGAAAACCGACGTAGACTGTGAGCTTTCAGCTATGAGTGAGAGCATCGAAAGGCAACGTTCTGAAGCTGGCTCATTTAAGGATTTATTCTGGATTCCTGCGAATCGAAGGGCACTGCTGTTGGTACTTAGTCTGCGCACATTTCAGCAATTGAGCGGTATAACTGCATTTGTAATATACGCCCAGTATATATTCGAGTTATCCGGAGCAAGGTCCGTCTCAGATGAAGTATCTACAATTATTGTTTTTGCCAGTTTATTCCTTTTCTTATTGGTTTGCTTACCAGTAGCTGGGAAATACAGCAGAAGACTATTGCTAACAGCATCCTCTACAGGCTGTACAATTTGTTTGCTGATCAACGTGGTTTACTTTTGCATCCAGGAAGAAACAGAAGTGGACGTATCTGATATCAGTTGGATTCCACTGCTCGTCATGGTTGGCTACATTGCTTTCCTCAGCATTGGACTATTACCTTTGCCCGTGCTAATGATAGGGGAACTCTTCGCGCTGAGCATAAAAAATCACGGAATGTTCGTTTCCACTGTGTATCTGGCGTTAATAATGATTGCATTTCCGAAGATTCTTCAGCTGCTGCTGTCAAACTTTTCACTGTACGTCACGTTTCTATTTTTTACTGTGTCGTGTTTTTTTTCCACCATATTTTGCTGGTTTTGCGTTCCAGAAACTAAAGGAAAAACACTGGAAGAAATCCAACAGCTTCTCAGCAAAACAAGATAATTTAAATTACCGCAAGCGTTTGCAGAAAAGGTGCGATCGTTGATTTATTATCCTTTCGTCTTTCTCCAACTGCCGTTGAAACTCATCTTCCATCTGGGCTTCTACTGTGATTAAAGCGAAATAGTTAGTAAGTGAAGGTGTAGTAGCAATTGTATATCTACTGAAATTTTTTTTCGACAAACAATGCCACGTGCGAGATAAGCGATGCAGGTGTTTTATCAGTTCTGGCGACGTAGATTAACTTCAAGTGTCGCCGGGTTAATAACAATGTTGAATTTGTGAGAGAAAGTGATTAAATAGGAAGAATAAAGAGTTAAACAAGGCTGTCTCTGCTTATTTTGTACTGATACTCTCCCATTTCTTTTGATGAGAACGTTGACACTTTCAACAAACCGCAATAATTTATTAAAAATACTTACTGCAGCATAATAAATCATACAAAATTGTATATTTTCAGAAATTATCACAAACACATCAATACATAACGAAAAAAACTACATATAAGTACTTCTAAACCATAATCTAAATAAATAAATCACGTAATTATCGCCCTTAATCAATACTACCTATATTATTTGTCATGTATTACTAATTTGTTGTCGTGCTCGCTATAATACTTAAGTTGGCTTACGCTCGGCTCAAGAGAATCTTTTCGATTTCGCCCTTGGGCATTTTGGCATGCTTGCTGGCAACGCGCGGGTTCCTCACGATCGGCTTGCGCTGCCGGTTATCCGCCGCGTTGCTTTTCGGCTTGCAGCACGTCAGCGAGTAGTACGCGGTGTTGTCGACGAAGTACGCCTCGATGTCCTTCAGCTTCTTCCGATGCGTCTCCGGCAGGAAAATGAAGCTGTAGAGCAACGCGCCGAGTGAGACGGCCGCGAAGAAGTACTGGAGGCCGGACGATCCGCCGACGAGGTTCGTCAGGTCGTAGTAGCACTGGATCGAGGCGAACATCAGCAGTTGGGCGAGACTGTAGGAGATGCTGTGCGCGACGCCGCGGATTTCGAGCGGGAAGAGTTCGGCGGTCATCGTCCACGGTATGGATAGGAGGCCGAGCATTGAGGCGACGACGTAGAGGAGAAGCATTAGGACGGGTACCCAGGTGTGCGTCGTGGTGCGGTCTTGGATCCATTTGGTGAACAACGCGGAAACGCACATGCAGACCGCCATGCCTGCGCAACTGACGGCGATTAGGGTTCGCCGACGGAAGCGGCGCATGAACCAGGTGTTCGCGATCGACATTACGAAGCGCACGGTGCCGATGAAGACGGAAGCTAAGTAAGGATTGATCGTGCTTCCAATATCCTGAAAGAAGTGAGTTTCGATCAAACAAGGACGAATGAAGGATACTTTGGTAACAAATCACCACAAATCTTGGAGAACTAAAGAAGAGCTAAAATGAGTCCACTCCCAACAGGGGAAACAAATATCAGAATATTTAACAGTGGCGATATATACTAAAGAAATCCACAGGTATTGTTATCAACGGATTTTTATTTTTTATTTTTCTACGAAATCAATTGATTTTCTCTTCACTTTTATTTTGTTTGCTTTCATTATATGAACCTACCACAAAAATTTCGTTCTAATTGCTCCATTACTAAGAAACTTGCGTTTACGCATGCGCAGCACGATTTCTTGCGCATGAATTCTATTTGCTTTTATTAGAGGGGTCCACCATAGATTTTTCGATTAAATTGCTCCATACATAAGAAAGTTGCCTATTGCGCATGCGTAGTACGATTTTTGGCGCATGCATTTAAACTCCAGATCCAGATCTACGTAACAATTCGCACCGTTCCAGGCCTCGGCGTTTCCAAATAAACTCGAAAATATGAAAAAAGTGCCATTTGTTGGCAATTGTGTATGTGTGGGGGGGGGGGGGATAGTGACGATCCGAGTGTAGATGCCACCTTGTCTAACGTTGGTGTAGAACCGGTGATACATTGCTCGGCGTCGCATCGCGCATTACAACGCACAATCGTAGGTATCGTTCGGCATCGCCTCGCACATTCACTGAAATCGCCGTGCATTTTAGAATGCGACCGTTCGATATAGGAATCTAACGTAAAAAACCGCATTTCTAACCCTCTGCGTTTTCTAATATACGCAAAATATCATTAGAATACGTGTTTACTCCCCCCCCCCCATCACCCCCTTTTCAAAAGTGTTACTTGGCACCACTAAAGGCATGCGTATGCAAATTCTGAGACCAGTTGGTTGTCGCATGTAAAATTTACGTACGTTTTACATTTAAAAAGGGCATCTCAGGAAATAATTAATTGGGGGGGGGGGGGGCACCTTGAGACAGCGAAATTTGATGGCCATCTTCAGGTGTAGGCTAAATATTGCATAAGTGGCCCCGGACGGACGGGCAGACAGACCGACAAAGCGCAAACAGCACAGCCTTTTTAATTCTTAAAAAATGAGCTAAAAACCGCATCGTTCTAACCCTCGGCGTTTCCAAAGAAACGTCAAAATACGATAAAGAGCCATTTATAAACGGAGGGGGGGGGGTTGCGTCGATTGTAGGGTATGAATACGAGACCAACGTTAAAAAATTGATTGTTGTAACCCTCGGCGGGAGGGTGCAAAAAGGACGTCAGAAGAATGGCGTCGGTGCATTCTTCAACCCCCCCCCCATGCGATTCGGCCACCGTAAATAATTTGTACAGGCTATTATTCGATAACATCGCATTTCGTCCGGTTTTCATTAGACCCCCCCCCCCCTTCGTCGGAGAGGTGGGGGTAGTGTGCCGTCGTCGGAGGGCCGCTTTGGGCCAATTGTAAGTTTTCTCTTAAGTTGTGTAGCGACGAGGGCTTAAGCCGGAGAAACCTCGAAAGAATCAAAATTTGCCCCCTCCCCCCCCCCACGCAAACAAATTCAAAGTTGGGATAAGAACCCCATACGTATTACGCGGGCCACTTGGTGCTATCGGTTAAGGAAGCATGGGTGCGTCGAACCAGGTATGGTAAAAAATTAAATTACCTGCGTGGGGGGGGGGGGAGTTGCCGTAAGAAGATGTACACATTGACGCAAAATCATGTTTTTTTTTGGGACTTGACTGAACAGTTATTACACCCGAGGGGTTGATACTGTAGCTGTTAGAAGTACACACTTTTCGATTTGTTTTCGGTTTGGCGCAAGCGCCCCGAAAGGAAGGGAGATACGAACGAACTTAACGTTTCGTGCGATTGGTCCGGTCCGTGGTGCGTATGAATAGGGCGGTACCGAAATCGCGCGATGCGAAGCGGAGCACGGGCGAATTTTTCGAGTACAAATTCGGATTTTGCACAGGAAAAGGCGTTTCGGGAAAGAGGAGGTGGCGAAACGAACGCACCCCCACCCCCCGGGCCCGGAAGAGAAGTGAAGCCACAGTAGCCGGGAAACGGGAGGGGGAAGAGGCGTATCGAGTAGCGATTTTGTACTTTGGATTCGTAAAGGGGCCTAGGGTATGCTTCTAAGGCACTTTCTCGCCAATTGCTCGGCTAACCGAAAGTTTCCCATCTCGAGGGCATTCGGCGAATCATCTAGTCTTTTTTTCATAAAATGCTATTCACCTGGGGGGGGGGGCCGAATTTTTTCGAAGCAATTAGCCCGGTCAGTGATGCGTACGAATCGGTGGTTCCCTTGCGCCGAGCCGAAAGCGCAGAGTAGCCAATAATCGGGGCTTTCAGATCGGGTGACAAGGGACGCGGTGTCGAAATTTTCGTTGGGTCCGTTTCGGTTTTTCTAATCGCAAAATGTAAATAGCAAAATAAAAAGAGACAGGAGATAAATAGAGGAAGTCGCAATAACGTGCCGGTCTTCCGCCGAGACGCAAGGCAGATCAATCTAGATTTTGTGGATCGTTGTCCATTAATGCACTTCACATAGCACGTCTACGAGCCTTGACCTAGGGGAACTTTGCCAATTTTTATGGGATCAACGAAACTCCAGGAGAAAAATCCTCTTATGGTGATCGGGTATATTCGCTTATACCTCCAGAACGGATTGTCGGAAGAGGGTACTTAGAAAAGGCGAATGAGACGTCTGCAAGAAATATATCCGTTGGTGATGTCAAAACAAAAGCTATTTCGGTTAAAAACATGCGCTTTATCTGCAAAAGAGTTGTGCACAATTTATACTTGTTTTAATTTGTGAGGGATCACCTCTACAAAGTGACTTTTTTTGAAAATTTCGATGCAACTCGTCTCTGGATTTACACATAATCGCGTTCGATGTGTCACAATTGACTATTTGCGTCAAACTGGCTTTAATTTTCCGTATTTTACAAATTAATGCGATTTTTGGCCAATACCAATCTTTGAACCCTCAAAAAAGTCACATAGGGACCTCAAATCTCCGCCAAATTCTTTCATTCACTTAATTTCCTGGTTCAGTGTCAAATTTAGTAAGAAACAAAATTTCAACTTTTTTAATAAAAATTTTCGAAAAAATCTGAGTTTTCACATCGGTTCGGACACTTGCGACTCTGCTGTCCGAAGAGAAAGCATCTGTCAGAGGTCTCCAAACTAAATGTCTAGCAACGAAAAGTCCAAAGAATTTCACCTGCAAGTGCCCATTTTGCGCCCTTTTCGCTTAGTTTTTTCATTTCAGTTTTGGTGTCGTTTTTTCAAAGACGATTTGGAACCTTTATATGACGCACAAAGTGTCATCCGATAGCCTCATGTTCCCTTTTTGTATAGCTTTGTCATCCGTTCGAATACCTTAAATATTAGCGAAGTTTTCAATTTTTTTTGTAAAAGTATGCCAGATTCAAAAAACGAAAATTGACCCGTACCGCCAAAACCGTGCATTTTTGCATAATGCGATGGGGGTATTTTTGAAATCCCCGTGGTCAAATGTATAAGATGTCATCGAAAAAGGCGACAATTTTTGATAATTATTGTACTGTCTAAAAATCAATGCGATTTTTAAACAATATCATTTAACAGGTCATTTAGGGACCTCAAATCTCCGCCGAACGTTTCATTCACTTAATCTAGTGGTTCGGGGTCAATTTTAGTAGAAAACACTTTTTTTTTGAAAATTTTTGAAAAAATTTGGGTTTTCACATCGGTTCAGGTTTAACGCACTTTTGACATTACTGTCCCAATAGAAAGGGTCTGTCGAAGACGTGGAACCTAACCCAATTGTTTACTAACGAAAAGTCCACAGAATTTCATCTGCAAGTGCCCATTTTGCGCCCATTTCGCTTAGTTTTTTCATTTCAGCTTTGGTGTCGTTTTGCAAAGACGATTTGGAACTTTTGTATGGCGCACAAAGTGTCATCCGATAGCCTCATGCTCCCTTTTTGTATAGCCGTGTCATCCGTTCGAATACCTTGAATATTAGCGAAATTATCAACTTTTTTGTAAAAGTATGCAAAATTCAAAAAACGAAAATTGACCCGTACGGCCAAAATCGTGCATTTCTGCATAATGCGATGGGGGTATTTTTGAAATCCCCGTATAAAATGTCATAAAAAAAGTGATAATTTTTGACAATTATCGAATTGTCTAAAAATTAATGCGGTTTTTAGGCAATATCGACATTTAAACCAGAAAATAGGTCCCTTAAGGACCTCAAATCCATATAAAACATCTGCCCTCACTAATTTCTGATTTTGCAAACCTAAGTATCACGCGGATCCGTTGCCGTATTTCGTGGGTGTTAGACCAATTCGCTAAAGACGCGTTTTGCCTACTTACCTTAAAAAACGTCACCGCATAAAACAGGGTGATGTAGATTCCCGAGAACTGCTGGAAGAAGAACAAACCGGTCAAAATGACCAGCGGCTTGCAAGCGGTCGGCCGTGCGAACATCTTAAGCTTCCTCAGCACGCCGTTGCCGCCGAGCGACTGCGCCTCCTGTTCCTTTTTGATCATGTGCTCCTTTTGCAGGTAGGCGAGTTGCATTTCGGCGAACGACTCCGACTAAAAGTGCAGTTGAGAGCGAATGTCGCGAACGGATTGCGCTAACCTTATGCTCGGGCTGCGGCTGAAACCGATTGATCCACTCGAGCGACTTTCGCGCCTGCTCAATGCGCCCCTTCGACACGAGCCAGGCGGGACTTTCCGGTATGAACATGATCAGAATCGCCGGAACCACGACGTAGATATTGGTGAGCCACGCGACGAGACGCCAGTCGAGAAACCAGCCTTTGAGGTAAACGAGCACCATGCCTACAAGAGTATCGGTTACTACCGAAGATCTTGCGGAGGATCCTGCCTACCTAGCGACGCAAAGCCGGGCGCCATCGAGATGAGCGAACCGCGCAAGTCCGCCTTGGCAATTTCGGTAATGTAGACGATCGCCGGACTCGTCGCCCACGCCGAACCGATACCCAGAAGAATTCGTCCGCTCAGTATCATCGGGACGTTAGTTGCCATCGCGATAAGTACGTTCCCCAAAACGCATGGGATAGACGCTAACTTTAACATATTCAGTCTGCCGATGGCATCCATAATTACACCGGCTACAAGCGCTCCGGCAGGTGTGAAGATGACAAGGACGCTAGCTGAAACGCAACAAGAGTAAATAGCACAACTCAGATCCTCCACTCACCTATCCAAGACCCTTCCGTCTTTGTCACCTGTATGCTGCCGGTAACATTTTGAGATTCTTCTAATTGAGGTAGCAAGATTGCCGAATAGGCCAGCGACATGCCGACCACTATGTGAAAGGTGGCGGCGATTGCTACGGCAAGGATCTGCGTGGGAGGATCGTCAATATTCGGCGCGCGTCGATCGGCAAACTTACCTGAGGTAATACTGCTTTGAACTTTTTCCCCTCATAATAGCTGAGAGATTTACAACTAACTATAATCGCACTAAATTGCTCTTCCTGTTTCTGCTCTTCCAAAATTGCCTTGGCGTTCTCTTCGAGACTAAAACAAGGAGAGAAGTTAGCCCGAGTCTACACTAAAAATCTGCGATCTTTTTTGAAATCGACGTAAAGAAAGCACACTTACTGACTTTGGAGTGTCCCAGTCTTGGTCCAACGTTTGGTTTCAAAATAATTAGAGTGATTAGTTTAGAAACAAGGAGGGGGTACTGTAACGGGAGCCCGCTCTCCATTTTTGTGAGCGAGAGTTTAATTTGATTTTAGTAGTTGAAGCAGTTTCAATTCAACCATTTTATTACCGACAACATTTAGGAGTAACTTCCTGTGTAAGCGAAAGTTGAGTGGACCCGGCTTATAAAAAAGGTGGACAATGGAAAATACCCCAAGATGCCAAAGAACCGAAGAATAAAATCTGTGCTCCTGATACGATCGTCAAGTTTCTGGGAATCCCTTAGGATCAGAAGAAATAAGAACTCATCTTGGTGTCAGTTGTTGATATTTTGGTATTGCGGCCCTGCTTATAGCTTCGAGCTCCTGGTATGGTTCTGTGACTAAAGTTTACACCATTCTACTTGGCTCTGTATACAATCAGCTTTGAAGAAGGTTTTGATAGTTGGCAGTAATAAAATCTTAGTCACTTCTAGGCTCCTGATACAATCAATTAGCTTTTGGTACCTTTTTGGCACCCGGAGAACATAAAACTCGTGCAAATGATGCGAACATTTTGATTCTGTTAGCGTTTTGTCTGGATCTTGTAGTAATGCAACATTAGTAAGGCCTGCACCTTTGTGTTTCTGATACAATAAATTCGTTTTTAGAACTTTTTTGGTATCAGTAATACATAAAATTAGTGTACGGCACGCAAATATTTTGGTATTTTTAATTTTTTGAAAGAGCCTTGCGCTTGTATGTTCCTGATAGGATTTTATGACTAACTTTTTATCTGTGCTCCTGATACCATTGACTTTGATGAAGGTTTTGACACTTTTCTGTGATCCTGATACAATTAATTAGCTTTTGGTACTCTTTTGGCATCAGGAAAACATAAAAATTGTTGTAGGAGATGCAAACAATTTCATTATGGGGCTTATATGCTCTTGATATAATTCTATGACCAGAGTTCTCAACTTTTTGTCTGCGCTTTGAGGGGGATCCTGTAGCAATACAACATTAGTAAGATCTGCTCATCTGTGCTTCTGATACAATCATCAATTCTTTTTTGGTATTTTTTTTGTATCGGGAGAACATAAAATTTGTGTAGGAGACGCAAAGATTTTGGTATTTTTAAAACTCGTGTAGGAGAACCAAACATCTAAATTCTTGGACCTATATGCTGCTGATATGATTCTAGGAGTAATTCTATGACTAAAGTTTACAACTTTTTATCTGTGCTTATACTACCTATTAGTTTTTGGTAATTTGTTGTATCAGGAGAACATAAAATTCCTGTAGGAAACGCAAAGATTTTGCTACTTTTTTTATTTGTTGAAAGATTCTTGATATGATGATAACTAAGGTTTACAACTATTTATCTGTGCTCCTTATACAATCGGTTTTGACCACAGTAATAACCAATTCTGGGCTCCTGATACAATTGATTAGGTCTTTTGGCATCAGAAAAACATACATGTCGTGTAGGAGATGCAAATATTTTTATTCCTGGGTTTATATGCTCCTGATATATTTATATGGCCTGAGTTCCCAGATTTTTGTCTGGACCTTGCGGAAGATCTTGTAGTAATACAATCTTGGTAAGATGTGGTTCAGATACAATCTATTCGTTTTTGGTAGTGACTTATGTTGATGAGAACCTGGTACAGTTTTGAAACACGGCCGTGATAAAACGATGCAGAAAAACATAAAACGTTCAAATATAAGTATCTTCGTACCTTCATATGAACATGATATAATTTTAAACGACAAATTTGTATTAGAAGAGCATAACACGTGGTGAACAAATTTTACAGTCCCATATTTCTGTTATCCTGATAATTCTGTATACCTAATACCATCTTACCACCATGTGATCCTGATACAACAAATTTAAAAGATAAATGAGAGCCTAACTTGTGCCAGTGCGTTTTTGTCAGTACCTGGGACTTCTGTGATCCTGATGCAAACACTTATGTTGTTCAGAAAATCTTAATCTTCTTACGTTGATGAGATCCTGATACGGTTTGAAAAAGAGCCATAACAAAATGGTTGTTTATTGATGGATAGATATTAGGAAAACATAAAACGTTCAAATTCACTTGTCAACCAATTTTATAGCGTTGAGATTTGATAATAATGATCGTAATTTTTGTATTTCCGAGAACCTAATACACAAAAGAATGTACTTACCGTCATATGATTCTGACAACAATTTTGAACGTTCAATATTAGGAGAGCATAACATAACATTTTTATCCATAAATTTCTGAGATCCTGATATCGTTTTTAAGATAGTCTTGATTCTTCATCGATGCATCTTATGTACCAGGAAAACATAAAATGTTAACAAATTTTGAGATTTTGGTATTTTTAATTTGTTTGAAGATTCTTGCCCCTGATATAATTCTATTGTTAATTTTGACTATGCTCCTTGCACAGGTAGCGTTGAGCACGATTTTGTTAGTAATAGAACGTTAATGAGATCTGTTCTTCTATGCTCCTGATACTTTGGTTTTGTTTTCTCCGAGGTTTTCTCTTGGTTTTTTTTTGTTATATGCTCCTGATACAATTTTACGACTAGAGTTAAGGATGCTATGTCTGTGGTCTTTATACAATTAGTTTTGAGAAAATTGTTGGTGATAACATAAGATCTGTGCCTCTGTGCTCCTGGTGAAATTAATGCGTTTCTGGTAAGTTTTTGGTTATTAGAAGACCATAAACCCCATATAGGGGAAGAAAGAAGGAGTCTGATAATTATGAAAAACAACAATACACCGGAAAAATTAGAAGTTGAAGAATCCGACACAGCATGGGAAAAAATATGGAAAATACCCCGACAGTGGGCATAATTAAAAAAATTTAAGAAATCCAAAACCTTCCGTGAGTGACGTGGAAGAATTTGAGAAACAAGAAGAGTGGGAAGATTTCCAAGATCCAAACTAATCCAAAAAATTCCTAACCTTTCGCTTTTCGTATTTCATCAAGCGTATCGCGCTAAATATTTGCATTAGAGGTGTGCGATAGACCGATTTTTATTTCGCAAATTAGCGTGGGATTGCCAATTTTACTCTTGGCGAGAGGTCGAAGCGGAACGAGTTGCATAAAAACAATCGCTTTAATTTTTGCAAAACCGCAAGATTAGGTTAAACGCCGATTGCGGTTTGGTTGGCAGATTGCACAATTAAATCGATTACCAACAATAACACAAATATTTATAACCGGATTGGTTGTTGCAAATCAAAATTTGCCAAGTCCTTTTTCATATTACCAGTTACCGGTTGAAATTTGAATTAAAAGTAAAATAAATTTAAAGTGATAAAGAACGTTTTTAATTTAAAAAAACAAAAAATTGTAAACCTTAAACGGTAAATTTAAAAAAAGATCCAAGTGATACCAAATCAATCCAAAAACATTCTAAAATATTTAAAAAATTACAAAAATTTAAAAAATACAAGATTTTTGAATTTTGAAACTTTTTAATTTTTTACAATTTTTTGAACAAATATTGTTTTCAATTTTTGTAATGAATTTAAGGTGGTATCCTATTAGAATTCAATATGCAGGGTGTTCTATTAAATAAAATGAGGTTAGGTTCTATAACTTACTTATCTGACCCCGTATACTTATTTTAACGGTAGGTTATTCAATGAAACCTTTGTCATAAACATTCTTCTGTATTTTAAAGAACTTTAAAAAAAATATATAGTTTGAAAATGCTCGGTTAAGAGATACGGGGGAAAAAATAAAGATCTCACTCTCATCAGGAGGCTATAATATGCGAAGAGGTGTTTCTTGCTCCTAATTTCCGAAGTATATGTTAAAAAATGTACATTTCATCTAAGAAACTTTATAAGATATTCCATCAGGAGATCCTTTTCTATCCACAAGAGAAGAATATGTACATTTTCTCTGGCTACCAGGAAAACATAATTCATGAGGAGCTCTTCTTCTGTGCCCAAGAACCCTACTCCTAATTCACGGAGTATCTGATATTGTACATTTTTCGAAATCTTGGACAGCTCTTTTTATATGCCTAAGAAAAGTGTGTCACCACTTTATTTTTGTATCTTGGTATCAGGAGAATATAATGGAGAAGTGGTGTTTCGTGCCCCTAATTCACGAAGCATCTGTTAGAAAAATTTTCTCTGGTAACCAAGAACACATAATATCTTTCTATGATCAAGAGAACTACTACGATACTTTATTTTTATCTCTCTTCCCCTATGTGGTAATTCACGAAGTGTCAGTTAGAAGAGTGTATGGCATTTTCTCTGGCTACAAAAAGAACTTAAGGTGTGATGATATCATTTTCCTGCGCTGAACAGGCTATTTTCGTTTCACCCCTTTTGTATCAGGGGTGCATAATAAACTAGGATGTGTTTCTGAAGCATTGTTGCTAATTTTTTCTACGTATCAGGAGAACATATTTTTCTATGTTCAATGGAAATGTTCCAACATATTGTTGTCCTACATATTCTCCTGATACCAAAACTGTATCAAAAACGAATTGATTGTATCAGAAACGCCGATGCGCAGATCTTACTAAAGTCGTGTTACTACTAGATCTCCCTCAAAGCAAAGACAAAGAGCTGAGAACTCTGGTCATAGAATTATATCAATAGCATAGTCACAAAATCAAAATGTCTGCATCTCCTACACGACTTTTGTTTTCCTGATCCTAAGAGAGTAACGAAAACTAATTAATTGTATCAGGAGCCCAGAATTGACAAACAATGTATTACTACCAACTATCTAAGTCAATTGGGCGCACAGAAATTGCAAACCTTAGTCATAGGATCGTATCAGGAGCATATAAGCGCAAGAATCTTACACAAATTAAAAATACCAAAACCGTTGCGGCTCTTACACGAATATATTGTTCTCCTGATACCAAAACTGTACCAAAAAGCGAACTGATTGTATCAATACTAAGATGTTCTCCCCAAAGCTAATTGTGTAACCAGCACAGCATGCCATCTCCTGCATAAGTTTTAAGTTTTTTTGATACCAAACGAGTACAAAAAATGAATTGATTGTATCAGGACCACACAAGTGCAGATCCTTTGGTAGAGAAATAGTCCATTGGAAGAAGTGGATTGCATTTTAGGCTTGGATGTCAAACGCTTGCGGGGGGGGGGGGGGGAATATCCTCCAAGAGAACAAAAGGAAAGTTCGATGGTTCTCCTACTTTCAGTTTTGTTGTGGATTTTTAAGTACAAGACAGTATCGGAGGCCGGGAGGGGGTATGGGGACAAACAAAGGGAAGTTTCAATGGTCCCCCTTCTTTGTGTTGTGGTCCCTAATGATGTTTAAATATGAGGGAGTACTGTTGAGTCTGAGGGGAAAACAAAAGGCACGGTCCCTAACATTGGCACCGAAGAGTCTGGAGTGTAAAAAATATGACACAGATTCCATACCCCCCCCCCCTCCTCGGCACTAATTTCTTTTGTGTTGCGGTCTCTCAAGATTTTTAAGTATAAGGTAGTACCGAGGGGTCTGGGGAGTATACCTCCCCCCAAGCAAACAAAAGGAAGATTCGATGGTCATCCTTTTTGTTGTGTTGACTGTGGTCTCTAAGATTTTTGAGTATAGGGCAGTACCGGAGGGTCTGGGGGTTATCGGGGGTATGTAATACCCCCCAGGCAAAAAAGTTAGATTCGATGGCCGCCTTTATTTCTGTTGTGTTGTGGTATGTAGAGTTTTAAATATAAGGCAGTATCGGGGGGTCTGGGGTGCATGGAGCCCCCCTCCCCCCCGAAACAAAAAGAAGATGCGATGGTCTTCCCACTTTCTGTTATGTAGTGGTCTCTAAAGATTTTTAAGTGTAAGGTACTACCGGGGGGCCTGGAATACCCCCCAGGCAAACAAAAGGCAGATACGATGGCCCTCCCACTTCCTGTTGGGTAGTGACTCAAAAGATTGTTAAGTATAAGGTACTAGCGGGAGGTCTGGGGGCTATGGAATACTCCCTAGGCAAACAGAAGGCAGATGCGATGGTCCTCCCACTTTCTGTTATGTAGTGGTTCTAAAGATTTTTAACTGTAAGGTACTACCGGGGGGTCTGGGGGGTATGGAATACCCCCCAGGCAAACAAAAGGTAGATACGATGGCCCTCCCACATCCTGTTGGGTAGTGGTCTCTAAAGATTTATAAGTGTAAAGTACTACCGGGGGGCCTGGAATACCCCCCAGATACGATGGCCCTCCCACTTCCGGTTGTGTAGTGGTGTCTAAAGATTTTTAAGTGTAAGGTACTACCGGGGGGCCTGGAATACCCCACAGGCAAACAAAAGGCAGATACGATGGCCCTCCCACTTCCTGTTAGGTAGTGGTCTCTAAAGATTGTTAAGTATAAGGTACTAGAGGGAGGTCTGGGGGCTATGCAATACTCCCTAGGCAAACAGAAGGCAGATGCGATGGTCCTCCCACTTTCTGTTATGTAGTGGTTCTAAAGATTTTTAACTGTAAGGTACTACCAGGGGGTCTGGGGGGTATGGAATACCCCCCAGGCAAACAAAAGGCAGATACGATGGCCCTCCCACTTCCTGTTGGATAGTGGTCTCTAAAGATTGTTAAGTATAAGGTACTAGCGGGGGGTCTGGGGGCTATGGAATACTCCCCAGGCAAACAGAAGGAAGATTCGATAGTCCTCCTATTTTCTGTTGTGTAGTGGTCTCTAAAGATTTTAAAGTTAAAGCTACTGCCGGGGGGTATGTAATACCCCCGGGCAAACAAAAGACAGATACGATGGCCCTCCCACTTCCTGTTGGGTAGTGGTCTCTAAAGATTGTTAAGTATGAGGTACTAGCGAGGGGTCTGGGGACTATGGAATACCCCCCAGGAAAACAAAAGAAAGATGCGATGGTCCTCCCACTTTCTGTTGGATAGTGGTCTCTAAAGATTGTTAAGTATAAGGTACTAGCGGGGGGTCTGGGGGCTATGGAATACTCCCCAGGCAAACAAAAGGCAGATACGAAGACGCTCCCACTTCCGGTTGTGTAGTGGTCTCTAAAGATTTTTAAGTGTAAGGTACTACCGGGGGGCCTGGAATACCCCCCCCCCCCCCAGGCAAACAAAAGGCAGCTGCGATGGTCCTCCCACTTTCTGTTATGTAGTGGCTCTAAAGATCTTTAAGTATCAGGTACTACCGGGGGATCTAGGGAGTATGGAATACCCCCCAGGCAAACAAAAGGCAGATGCGATGGTCCTCATACTTTCTGGATGTGGTTGTGGTCCCTAAAGATAAGAAACGATTAAAAAAAGGAACTTGAGAAGAGCAGTAACTTTTAGAGAAACTTAGATGGAAGCGAGTCGAGAAGATACTGACAACCTGAGAGGAACTTGAGAAGCGAACTTCAGAAAAATTAAAACCAAGCTGAGAGCACTTGGAAACCTGAGAGGTACTCGAGGAACTTGAAGCCAACTTTAAAGTAGTATGATTGCAATTGGGGGGGGGGGGGGAGTACCTTATGAGAAAAATTGAAGACAAAGTGTAAGAAGCTTGAAGAGTTCAATGGAAGAATTTTATGTGAACTTGGTTTCAGATGAAATTGAAGAAGATATGAAGTAATTTGGGAGAGAAAGTGAGAAAGGTGTCTCTAAAATAAATGGGAAATAAAATAATATAAACAGAACAAATTAACGCGTAAAAATCCGGAAGATGGTTAATGCAAGTGCATTGAATGAATTAATTAACTGGACGTAATAAATAAAAGGTCAAGCGCCTCATGTATATTATTCATTTGTATTTCCTCCCGTTTTTGCTCGTGTTTACTCGTCAACTGGAAAAGACGGTAATTGTGGAATCACGTCGGAAATCGCCGCGCTAACCGCAAATAATCAAATTATGAACCAATTAGCGTGCCATTCACATTAATCGATAAAACTCGCGCGCGACACGTGCGCATCTCTCGTACAAAAATAACTACTAACCTACTCTAAGCGATTTGTAGAAAATTTCCCTGGACTAATTAAGGGCCCCACGCGCCCATCGTAAATTTACGTCGTCGACACTCACTTGCCTCGAACGCGTCTCGGCTCTCACGCAATTCGCTTACCTTTCTTCCCAGTAAAATAGTTTAACTGCACCTTGCACTGTTAGAGGAAGCGGCATGTCTTATTCGCACACCGCGACGTTTCGCGCTCATCTAAGTACTCCATTATCAGAACTTAGCACGAAAAAATCATTCTCAATTAATTTTGATTGATTGGCGCAATTGCCTACTTAAGTACTTACTGAAGACTGAAACAACTGGCACTGAAACAAAGGAAAGGCTACATTAGCAACTGCGAATTGCGAAACGAAATGGAAACTTACCTAATGGGATCCATCTTGACAAGCGAACTCCCTCAAATTCTGAAACAAAATGGAATTGCGTTCAAAATTGATTTATTACATTGTAACATACATACAACCTTGTCAAGAACAATTAGTTAAGATAATCAGATAAGTGGACAATTTGTAATGTTTGCATGCGCTACTAACACACAACAGTAGGTAATTGATTTGAGTGCCATTTTATACCACCGTTTGTTTGGTACACGATGGGTTACGCAACGTGGTACATTAAAATTATCGTGCACTTTAGAAATGAACGTCAAGGCTAGAAAGGTTAACAGAAAAAAAAAGTCTCATAAACCTATAATTAATTTGCTTGAAAATGTGCCCGGTAATGGCGGCAATTAAAATCAATTGGCGAGTGCGTCAGTGGCGAAATTGTAGCTTAAGAAACGCGAGCGGTAACCATGGGCGATCGAAAAAGTTTGGGTAAACCTAAGAAGCGCGGCCAGAGGATGAGATACTCGACGATGTCGATGAAGCCATCGAAAAATAGAAGAAATCACAAATTGAAAAAGTCCAGTACTCCAAGTTGAGAACTTAAAAACACACCACAATGAGCGAGAGAAAAACGCCCATGGAAACTACCCAGAAGGAACGCCCTAGACTCAGGAACACTTAAACGATTTTCTAGAGCAATCAAACAAACTCTGATGTGGTCTCAAAAATAGGATCGTCGTAGAAGTAGTGAATTTTAGTCTGCGCATGCGTGACTCATGCGTTTAATTAGGCTTTACATGAAGGGTTCAGGGTTAAAATGTCAGTAAAATCGGTTCACAGATAAGTAAATTGGCCAGGGCCGTAGCCAGACTGTATAATCAGGACAGGCTCACAAACATTCAGGACAGGCGGCCTATTCCTGAACTATGACAAATGAAGCAAGCATACATAAACGTGTGTTTGCTATACCACTGGTTCAAGATTACGTCAAAATGGCGTTACAAACGTATACAAACTTGTTCCAATGATATCGAGAATATGCCTCCAGACTGAAATCTGAAATGTAGGTAATGGCATTTCTAGTTTTCAAAAAAACACTACTGGCTTTATTTTCATAAGCACTTATTTTATTTTGCAAATAACCACTCGGCTGGCCTAAATTAACAAAAAATTCAAAATTTACTAGGTTTGTGAACACACGTGGAATTTTTTTTAAATAATGAATAATAATCTAAAATGAAACCCTGAATTTCTCAGAGTGACCTATTACTACATTAAATGTACCCTGGAACGAATTTAATGCTCATCAAACAGCACAGACGATAGCAGATATCAAATGTCACTTACTTTTACACACTTGTTCTTTCACGGTAAGCAATCGCAATCCTCTACCTTTTATATTTAATAGCATGCTCGAGAAAAATACATCAAAATAAAGTAGTACTTCGCATTTTTTAAATTTAAAAGTTTTTAATCACCGATTCTTAACCAGATTAAATTTTCTCAATCGTCCTCGTAATAGAAGTTTTTTTCAGAGATTTTCGTAAGTAAAAAAGATGTCATTTTGCAGTTTGCGCATGCGCACATTTGATTTTTTACTACGTGTTTCCCTTTGCGAATTACATTTCTAGTTTTCGATTTTTACTAAATGTGATATGTTTTTCTATACTAGAAGCATCTATGGTTACAAATTCGAAGAAATATTGTCATAAATAATGAAGTTGGGACTGCGCAGAATCTAATGTTTACAATATGAGATATGTTTGCCTTCGTTGAAAAATGCGCTAAGAGATCAAAGCTTCACCAAATATTTGTGATAAACCACCGACTTCACGAGACGCCCTCGGCCATTTGAGATGTTGATATATCGTAATTCTATACCGATAGACAGTGCAGCGTTGCGGGTTTTAAAAAACATGTTATACATAGATATGTTCGTTTAATTGATAACCGCAACATCGTCAATAGTAATAATTATATATTTTAGCACACTAGTAAATTACAATAGGAAATTCGGAAATCTGGCTAGGGCAGGCTTAAAATTTTTCAGGGGAGGCTCAGCCTGCCCTGGCGTACCTCTGGCTACGGCCCTGTAAAATTGCATCTGCGCATGCGCAACTTTGTATTTCGTGGCCTGGGTGATACTGTGCGATCAAAAATGAGTTGCTGTAGAGTCACCTTTGGAACTTTTGTTTACATGGCAAATCATATTTAACGAGAACTTCCAAAGGCGACTCGACAGCAACTCATTTTTGATCACCCGTTGGTAACACCGAGGAGTCTGGGGGGAGGGGGGTCCCCCTGGATCTTACGAGGGCTTCATAATAGTTATAGGCAAGAGACCATTGAATAGAATTCCTCCTCCTCCATGGAGGAACGTTTTATTGTTCCTTTGCGTATAACTATCACAAGATGTTTGTGTACTGGAGGGTATTCCACACTCCCCAGAACCCCCGCTTCTACATTTTTCCTCGAAACGTATAGTGCACATATGGTATGTGCACCCTAATATTTGGAAAGGTTTTTTGCTGCCCCTAAAAATTTGCCGCTATGAACCCGGGCCCACATGACCCCATGCTAAATCCGTCCCTGAGTGCACATATCATATAAAGCACAACATTAGGAAAGGGACCGTAAAAAGTAACACCAGGGCGTCATGGAATGCGGAATCCTCGTCAGGAAAGGAAGATTTCTACATTCCCTTATGCTAAACTACCACAAGAGCTCTTAGGGCTCAATGTTTCGTGGGAGACAGTAGCACCGAGGAGTCTGGGGGGTTATGGAATCCCCCTGGATCTTACGAAGACTTCATGATAGTTATAGGCGAGAGACCATTGAATAGAATACCTCCCCCTCCATGGAGGAACGTTTCACAAGATGTTTGTGTACTGGGGGATATTCCACACTCCCCAGATCCCCTAATATTTGGAAAGGAACCATAAAAACTAAGACCATGGCGTCAAAGTCTGGAATACTCGTCTGGAAAAGAAGAAAAAGAAGGGGGGGCTAGGCGATATGGAAACCTAGGCAGAGTCAACCCTTTACTTTGCCTAGGTTTGTGCCGAACTCGCCTTCGGCTCGCTCGGCACTGCTTTTAAAACTATCACTGTTGCATGCCTTTGGCTCGTTCGGCTTGTGCCGAGCGAGTCGAAAGCGAGTTCGACACAATCCTAGGCAGAGCAGAGGTCTTCCTCTTACGGGATGCTCCTTTTAATGGGCATATACTTAACTCATAGGCTTTTCTAGTTTGTTGTTCCTGTACAACATATGGACATTATGCGAATACTTCCGTAAGTGAGAAAAAATGGTTTTATGATGGCCATAAAATCCAACTTCCACTCCGTCAAAACTCGAACGAAATTTCCCGCAGCAAGCGAATTTCTTCTAACGCAATTGAACAACGAGTTCTCTCGCGGCTTGACCCGTAAAATCAAAACTGTGAACTTGAGCCACGTAAGGAACATCCCAGTGGCCCAGAACCGAATGCCTCACAATTTTTCTTACAGATTAATCCCCCATATTATCCTTTATTAAACAATTAAGCCCATTTCCAATAATGACGTCAGCCATTTTTCTATAAAATTCATTCATTCAGAATCGCTGTACTTCCTGAGTGCAAGAAAAACTAGGCTGTCCTTAAGAAACCCACACACGGGAATTGAGTTGAATTGCATTTCTATAATGCGGACTGGTGATCTCAGATCTCCGTAATTTTTAGCTCAGCTATCTTTGCAATAAAAACGCTATTAAAGATAAGATTACCACCTATATCTCCGATTCACTGGAGCCTAAAATTTACTAAACCTATTAAGAGGACAACACGCTATAGAAATCAAATAACTCAGAAAACGATCTATAATTCCACCCGTTACTTACGGATTTTTAAAATTTCTCCAGCCATACAATTTATTCGAAAATTCAACCCTCTAACTTGAACTTTCTATGATATGTAATTCCTAAACTGTTCGAACTTATCTCCCTATCTCTATAAGAGACGATAGAAATAAATCCAAGTTTAGAGCTACCGTTACACTATTTATCAACTTCCAGAAATCCTCTGTCTTGATAATATTGTTCTGCTTCTGGCAGGGGAGAAAAGAGCAGGACGAGATCAAGAACAAAAAGGGACAAGGGAGACCATCTTGGAACAGGATCGCCGAGACGCTCAAGGAACCGGCAGGGAAACACTAGGGAGACATAAACCGCCCATGTCACCGAACAGGAAGCAAGCCATTGACAACCACAGATGGGCACTGAAAAACCCGAAACAAAAAAGGAGCTCAGGAAGGACAGGAAGGAGAAAAACGAGTTTACTAAGCTAAGCTTAATCCAATGGAGGTGTAATGCGCAAATGTATAAGCACATAAAAAAACCAGAAGGAGGAACCAACAAATATGCAATGCACCAATGAAGGAGGAACAAGAAGCATAGCCCCGCCATTGGAAGAGAACGATGACTGGCCACTACCGCCCCCCTCCCCCCCCACGTTGAAGAAATGATGAGAGATTGAAAAAGGGGAAAATGCCAGGGCAGGATAGGGTCCAGACCTTCCTTTCCTGAGGCGCATTTGATGCACTCCTGGGCCCGGTGCTACATTGTTCAGTCTTATGTTAACTTTTGAATATTTGGGGTACCAGTGAATCTTTCTAGGGGGAAACAAGTACCATTTTTTGGTGTACACCAAAAATTCAAATTCAAATTAATTCACGTTAATTCAAATTAATTCACATTAATTCACGTTAATTCACATTATAATAATAGTATATTTATTGTGTAAATGTAAAACAAAGACACAAAAGGCAAGAATTCGACGTAGTCGATCTTCCATTCTGCCAAAGTAAATTAAATATAATGGTACAGCTTAGCTATAATATAACTTACATTATAATTGTAATTAGTAACTCACATTAATTCAAATTAATTCACGTTAATTCAAATTAAGTCACATTAATTCACGTTAATTCAAATTAATTCACGACAATTCAAATTAATTCAGGTTAATTCAAATTCATTCACGTTAATTCAAATTAATTCTCGTTAATTCAAATGAATTCGCGTTAATTCAAATTAATTCCCGATCATTCAAATTAATTCAAATTAATTCACGTTAATTCAAATTACCTAATTCAAAGGGGTGTACACCAAAAATTTTTTTTTCCCCCCCCCCCCCTTGTAACACGTTTTCCTTTTACCAGGATATCATTGCTGAAGAAAGGCCATCACATTTTTCTGGGGAGTATTCTTTACCACCTACACATACCGGTTCTACATTTTCCACCAAATCGTGTATAGCCATCCCTACTGAGGGCGGGTGTTGCGACAGAACGTAGCACTTGGTGGCGCATCTTTCTTGCTGGAGGATATTCAATACTCCAAGGGCTCTCGTATTTAAATTCTCCACCAAAACGTTTAGTTTTCAGTGGTACGCCTGAATTTTATTCGCTTCGTAGAGGAAATTCCATCCTGCCCGACCCCCTGGATTACTTTTCCTTCTCGTCAATTCTAAAGAAAGACTACTGCCTCTTTCACATTCCCTGGAGGATATTCCATAACCCCCAGAGTCACATTCTCTACCAGCCTTCACTACCCGCATGTTCATTTCTTAGGGAAACCACCACCTTATATTTTCCTAGGGAGGTTTTTCAGAAAAAGATCATGGAATTACCGAGGACAATACACGCGCAAGAACGTACAATCAGGTAGAGAGAAGGGCGGGGGGGGGGGGGGCACTTTGTCGATGGGTCATTTTTCCTTCCTAGATGATATACTGCCACGCCCCCTGAATTACATTTTCTCTCATCAATTCTGAAGAAAGGCTTTGATTGCATTTTTCATTTGTCCTGGGGGTTTCCATCGCCCCCCGGTGCTATATTTTCTACCAGAACGTTTACAGCTTTCCTAGGGGAACCACCAAATTATATTTTCCTAGGGAGTATTCGCCTCCCTCTGTATTAGGTTTTCCCGAGGTTATAGACTCAAAAAAAGGCAGTGGAACCTTCCTTTTTTACCAAAAATCGACTACACCAAAATTCCTAGGGAAAACACTTTTTCTTATTAACTTGGGTGCGTAGAATCCAAATCAACTCGTACTTTTTCGATCAGAATTCTTAATCAAAAGTTATAGACTAAAAACCAATTTCGAAAAAAAATTCAAAGGGCTGTAACTTTTGAACTAGTAGCTCAATCTCGGAACTGTTTGAAATTATGGATTCTACAGGCCACATTCCACAAGAAAATTTTTTTCCGGGTCGATCTGAGACAATTTTTTTTTCGGGGCTCAAAAAAAGGCAGTGTATAACCTTCCTTTTTTACCAAAAATCGACTACACCAAAATTTCTCGGAGAAACACTTTTTCTTATTAATTTGGGTGCGTAGAATCCAAATCAATTCGTACTTTTTCGATCAGACTTCTCAATCAAGTTATAGAGAAACCAATTTCGAAAAAAAATTCAAAGGGCTGTCACTTTTGAACTAGTGGCCCGATCTTGGAACTGTTTGAAATTATGGATTCTACAGACCACATTCCATAAGAAAATTTTTTTTCCGGGTCGATCTGAGACAATTTTTTTTCGGGGCTCAAAAAAAGGCCAGTGTATAACCTTCCTTTTTTATCTAAAATCGACTACACCAAAATTTCTCGGAGAAACACTTTTTCTTATTAATTTGGGTGCGTAGAATCCAAATCAATTATTACTTTTTCGATCAGACTTCTCAATCAAAAGTTATAGACTAGAAACCAATTTCGAAAGAAAATTCAAAGGGCTGTAACTTTTGAACTAGTAGCCCAATCTTGGAACTGTTTGAAATTATGGATTCTACAGGTCACCTTTCATTAGAGTACCATGAAGGATAAAACTAGTTCCACCCCCCCCCCCCCCCGTATTTTGATAAGAGGACAGAAAGAAGGGCAGTAGTTGGTTGAGTACAATGGGAGATAACATTCAATTTTAACACCCCCCCCCCTCAGGCCCCGTCGCTCACTGATCTCGAAAAAGAGTCGCAGGGGAAAGTGATAGTTTTTACTCTAGTTTTTACAAACCAGGCCTTTCATTAGAATACCATGAAGGGTAGCATGTGTTTACCCGGACGGACGGACGGACGGACAAAACCCAAACAATAGCACATTTTTTTAATTCTTAAAAAATGTGCTAAAAGTAATTCGTTTCGTAGATAATGGGGAAAAAAGTGAAAATAGCCATTTTTAAAAAGTTCAAATATTTTAGTAACAAATATAATAAATATAAATTCAATGAACCTAGAAAAAAAACTTTTAAAATGGCGGTTTGCGAGATATTGACATCAACTTCCTTATTTTAAATGGACGCCATATTGGATTTTTATCTCACTCGATAGAGAAAAAAATTACAAAACCAGTGATACTAAACACTTAGTATTTCATTTGGGAATCAATTTTGCCTCGAAGTTTATAATGTATTTCTTATGGCAATAATTCCATGGCTGGTTGGGATTGAAACCAAATTCGTTCGTTTATTGTCTCGCATAGTCACCATCGACACGGCTATGGAATTATTGCCATAAGAAATACATTGTAAACTTCGAAGAAAAAATGTAAGGTTGATTCCCTGGTTTTGTAATTTTTTTCTCTATCGAGTGACGTAAAAATCCAATATGGCGTCCATTTAAAATAAGGAAGTTGATTTCAATATCTCGGAAACCGCCATTTTAAAATTTTTTTCTACGTTTATTGAATTTATATTTATTATATGTGTTACTAAAATATTTGCACTTTTTAAAAATGGCGATTTTCACTTTTGTTGAATCATCTACAACACGATTTATTTTTTTCAAAATATCCATTAGTATCAAAGACTACACAACTTTGCCAATTTGTGCCACTCAATTTAAAACTCCCTGTATAACCACCGAAAATTACCTTCAAATTCAGAAACCCTTCAATCAGCGTTTTGCTTGGAATTTTGGCTTACAAAGTTGTAGGAGAAAATATGGGTTTGATATTTATAAAGAATTAAATTTCGGGAACCACTTTTTGGCGCAACACTGTATATTTTTGAGACAATTTTTTAAAAAATTTGCAAGTTTACCATGAACATAAATAAAAACAGCGTGTACAAACCTCCAGCTGAAGACCGAACGCGACAGGGTTCACAAATTAAACTAAATAGACCAACGAAGAAGAGCGCTTCATATTTTATTACCAATTAGCATTAATTAATGTTTATTATTACTAATACTTTCTCGTAAATAAAATACTTGAGTTTATATTACGTTCACATTACTGCAGTTTAGATAACCCTGGAAATTAACCATAAGGCACGTAGATCGATCCTTAATTGATTCATTTTTCTTGACATCAGAATTTTCCGCGCATCGAAGTTACGTCAGCGTCCGAAAAGACCCAAATTGATTGCGTAACGTAAATCGATGGACTTTTCTGTGATAAACAAATATTCGGGCTATGGTGACAATGGAATTGTTTATGTTAATCGATTTGTTATTGAAAGCTTCGAGTTTTATTGATAGAAACGTGCATCGAGACTCAACAATAACGAGTGCGCATATCACGGCCCGGAATCGGTACGTCTGGACCACAGTGTACAAAAAAGCTCTCTCCACGGTAGCTACCACTTTTCTTCAGTTCATCAGTTTAAATAAAATCAAAATTATCATGGATCTCGCGCTTCGAATTTGGGTTCGAGCTTCACACAAAATCAAAATCGAGCCCTTCTCATTTAAAAATGGCCGATAGAACGCGTGTAACGCACTCTGGTGACCCCCCTTTCTTCGAAAAGGGCTCATTTTTATTCTCTCAGGCGTTACGTAAGCCCTAAATTATTTAAAAAATAAAATACAAACCTGCAATCCCCAATTCGTAGACGATCGGCCGTAATTACTGCGATCAAGCACGGAGCACTTCTTCGAAATAAAATTGCACATCTGAAGTTCGGGAAAACTAGTGAGTAGTGACGCACCAGTTTCAACGTGTAAATTTATTCTAAACTCTTATCTCTGTATTCACTACAAATTGTTATTGAAATAGGTACTTAACCCTGCTACTTCTGATGACTTTCTTCACAATTATCGTTCCAATCATTAATATCTTCGAATTTAGTTGGGAGGGTGCCTAATTAAATGCGTGGAATTCGTAATTATGTAAATATCTCTGTCAATATTTGACCTTTAAAGCGTCACTCAACACGCGCCAAACGCAAACGCCTTGTTTTTTAATGAAATATTATTTAGAAATTAAACAGTTTGGTAATTTAGACGTAACCAGAGCAAGTAACTTTCGGGTCCGTTAACCATAGACGCTTCTAGTAAAGACAAACATATCGTATATAATATCAAATATGATCATACACAGACTGCAAGATGTCAACTGTTTTACTTATACATTTTTTTCTTCAATTTTAACTACAGAAACTGCTAACAAAAGCAAAAGTACTGCCCATGTTTAAACTCAAACACGTACGAGTACATACACAGCGTCAACTTATCTTATGCGGGTAAATCGTAAAGATAAATCATCAAACACGAAACATTCAACAAATTAATGTAGGTCTTTTCGGTGTAACACCGCACATCCTGACAGCACACGGTATGCTAGATTTTCTAATATTGAACCACGAATTACTCCCATTTTTTTGTGTATCAACCATATGCATATTTTATGTTGTATAACAAATTGATTGCGGTATGCGATCGGAAGGATCGTAATGTCACATAAGTACCTATGTATGTATAAGATTGTTTAAATTGTATAAATCTATGAATCTATTAAACTATGAATCTATAAATCTAAAAATCCATAAGAATCTATGAATCTCTGAATATATAAATCTATAAAACTATAAATCTGTAAAACTATAAGTCTATAAATATCTATAAATCTATAAAACTATAAATCAATAAATCTAAAAATCCATAAATCTATATGAATCTATGAATATATAAATCTATAAAACTATAAATCTATAAATATCTATAAATTCATAAATCTATTTAAATCTATGTATCTATAACTATAAATCTGTAAAACTATAAATCTATATAAATCTATGAATCCATAAATCAATAAATCTATAAAACTGTAAATCTGTAAAACTATAAGTCTATAAATATCTATAAATCCATGAATCTATAAATCAAAAAATCTATAAATCTACAAAACTATAAATCTGTAAAACTATTAATCTGTAAAACTATAAGTCTATAAATATCTATAATCTATGAATCAATAAATCTAAAAATCCATAACTCTATATGAATCTATGAATATATAAATTTATAAAACTACAAATCTATAAAACTGTAAATCTGTAAAACTATAAATCTGTAAAACTATAAATATCTATAATCTATGAATCAATAAATCTAAAAATCCATAGATCTATATGAATCTATGAATATATAAATCTATAAAACTATAAATCTATAAATATCTATAAATTCATAAATCTATATAAATCTATGTATCTATAACTATAAATCTGTAAAACTATAAATCTATATAAATCTATGAATCCATAAATCAATAAATCTATAAAACTGTAAATCTGTAAAACTATAAGTCTATAAATATCTATAAATCCATGAATCTATAAATCTACAAAACTATAAATCTGTAAAACTATTAATCTGTAAAACTATAAATCTATAAATATCTATAATCTATGAATCAATAAATCTAAAAATCCATAAATCTATGAATCTATCAAACTATAAATCTATAAATCTGTAAATCCATAAATCAATGAATCTATAAAACTATAAATCTGTAAAACTATAAATCTATGAATCTATAAATCAATAAATCTATAAAACTGTAAATCTGTAAAACAATAAATCTATAAAACCATAAATCTATAAATCCATAAATCTATATAAATCTATGAATCTATAAATCAATAAATCTAAAAATCCATAAAACTATGAATCTATAAATCTAAAAATCCATAAATCTATATAAATCTATGAATATATAAATATCTATAAATCCATAAGTCTATATAGGTAAATCTATGAATCTAAAAATCTATAAATCTATAACACTATAAATCTGTAAAACTATAAATCTATAAATATCTATAAACGTATAAATCCATAAATCAATGAATCTATAAAACTATAAATATCTATAAAACTATAAAACTGTAAATCTATAAATATTTAAAAATCCATAAATCTATATAAATTTACGAATCTATAAATCAGTAAATCTAAAAATCCATAAATCTATGAATCTATCAAACTATGAATCTATAAATCTATGAATCTATAAATCTAAAAATCCAAATATCTATATAAATCTATGAATATATAAATCTATAAATATCTATAAATCCATAAGTCTATATAAATCTATGAATCTAATAAATCTATAAATCCATAAATCTATAAATCTAAAAATCCATAAGAATCTAGGAATCTCTGAATATATAAAAATATGAAACTATAAATATATAAATATCTATAAATCTATAAATCAATAAATCTATAAATCTAAAAATCCATAAAAATCTATGAATATATAAATATCTATAAATCCATAAGTCTATATAAATCTATGAATCTAAAAATCTATAAATCAATAAATCTAAAAATCCATAAATCTATGAATCTATCAAACTATGAATATATAAATCCATAAGTCTATCTATGAATCTAAAAATCTATAAATATCTATAAATGTATAAATCCATAAATCAATGAATCTATAATCTATAAGTCTATAACTATAAATCTATAACTCTATAAATCTATAAATCTATAAATCTATAAATCTATAAATCTATAAATCTATAAATCTATAAATCTATAAATCTATAAATCTATAAATCTATAAATCTATAAATCTATAAATCTAAAATCTATAAATCTATAAATCTATTAAATCTATAGAATCTATAAATCTATAAATCTATAAATCTATAAATCTATAAATCTATAAATCTATAAATCTATAAATCTATAAATCTATAAATCTATAAATCTATAAATCTATAAATCTATAAATCTATAAACTTATAAATCTATATAAAGCTATGAATCTATAAATCAATAAATCTAAAAATCCATAAATCTATATAAATCTATGAATCTATCAAACTATGAACCTATAAATCTATAAATCAATAAATCTAAAAATCCATAAATCTATATAAATCTGTAAATATCTATAAGTCCATAAATCTATATAAATCTATGAATCTAAAAATCTATAAAACTATAAATTGGTAAAACTATAAATATCTATAAATGTATAAATCCATAAATCAATGAATCTATGAATCTATAAATATATAAATCTATAAACCTATAAATCTATCAATCCAACCCCCCCCCCCCAACTGTTTGAAAACTTGTTATGGCTAAAGGGGATTGTGTTCCCTTGGCCCCTTCCAAATATATTGTTGTTTTCAACCTCTTGTCGACTTATTTAAGTCTACACACCGGGAAACGAATAAACACAAAGTTTGTGTACTTTATAAAAGGCTTTATCTGGTTGTTTTGCGATAAGGAGCGTTATGGAATGTTCAATCTCGGTATGAGATTTTAATTATAAGTTATTGCCTATCATGTACAGAAGCGAGGTGAGGCGGCGCAGCTTATAGGCCATTATCAAGCTTATGGGCTAACACGTATAACAGTGAGATGTCATTTTTACAGGTCGAACGGTTCACATAAAGCCAACGATCGACTTTTGTTGTTGATAAAATGAAATGCCAGAGGTTAAATTCAATTTGAGAAAGAACCTTGAACTGCTCTAAGTGTATATAAAACCGCTCTCTTTTGGTTAGGGAGCATTTCTTGCTCCCCAGACCCCAGAACGGTTTGTTCTATGCGACTTAAAAGCGGTCGTTATTCTATAGGCCCGTTTGAAAACTTGTTATGGCTAAAGGGGATTGTGTTCCCTTGGCCCCTTCCAAATATATTGTTGTTTTCAACCTCTTGTCGACTTATTTAAGTCTACACACCGGGAAACGAATAAACACAAAGTTTGTGTACTTTATAAAAGGCTTTATCTGGTTGTTTTGCGATAAGGAGCGTTATGGAATGTTCAATCTCGGTATGAGATTTTAATTATAAGTTATTGCCTATCATGTACAGAAGCGAGGTGAGGCGGCGCAGCTTATAGGCCATTATCAAGCTTATGGGCTAACACGTATAACAGTGAGATGTCATTTTTACAGGTCGAACGGTTCACATAAAGCCAACGATCGACTTTTGTTGTTGATAAAATGAAATGCCAGAGGTTAAATTCAATTTGAGAAAGAACCTTGAACTGCTCTAAGTGTATATAAAACCGCTCTCTTTTGGTTAGGGAGCATTTCTTGCTCCCCAGACCCCAGAACGGTTTGTTCATGCGACTTAAAAGCGGTCGTTTTCATAGGCCCGAGAATAATCAGAATGTAACCAGACAATCTTTCAAGAAAGATTTGTGAACGTGGAAGAAGTATTGATTTGTTTCATCGCAAAATTTCAAATGCATAGTCTGGCAATTTTAAAAAAATAGCTTTGGTTTCCAATATGACATCTCTCTCCCCTCCCCTCCCGCTGCACATATCTAACAATATTAATGTCATTGCAATAACCTTTTTCTCATTTTGAACGGCATTGCACCACAAAACAAGGACCTTGGTGCAAAATCCAAGATGGCGGAATCTCTTTTTTGACACGTGATTTCAATTTGCTTTTATAGCATCTTCCGCTGAAATTTCGATACACTTCTATAAAAAAAAGCATATTCAGTTAAGCTTTCAGAAAAAAAGTGGCCCACAAATACGAAATGGGTGCTGCGCATGCGCACTTCATTTTTTAAGTAGTGTCCTCCATTAGACCTTTGGCATTTATTTAACAATCAAATTCCAAAAAAGCACTGCTTACTTGACGAGTGCACCAGAAAGAATGTATGTCAATCTATCATTAATTAATTTCCAATTGTTTTCCGGTGCTCTCTTGTTTTCGGAACCGGAGTATAATGGCAATAAGGCATGCAATCATTTTCGGTTCGTCTTTTCTTAAACCGGAAATCTAAAATGGCGCTGCAATTATACCGTGCAGATTGCATGCGGCGTAAATGGAAACCTACCTACCTACACAAAATAATGCGATCTATGGGGAAGGCTAGAATAAAACAAAGACGTTTCCCACGTTACTCGTATACTCGTGGGTAGTACAGAAAGTGATTACGTATAAATAACAAACATTTCAGGTGCGTACCCCCTCAAAAACCGAAATAAGCACATTGCATGATGCAACTAGGAAGCGAACCGTTATCGATCAGTCAAATAAACGAATAAATTACACCCACCTTGAAATTCGGCAAGAGTTGTCATAGAAATTGTAACAAATTCTTCGATGGGCACAAAGAACTTTAGTTTTTAGGACGAGGAAAAAAAAACAAACGGACCGAGTTTGTGCGGCGAACTGGCAGACACTACGACTACTTGGCTTCGGTTTCGGTAGCTTTAGAATCAGCTGACCGAGATGGGTGCGTGTCCGCTACTAGGACGATGGAACTGGGCCGTTTCGTACCAATTTTATAGGGGGCTTCGACTTTTAAAGTGGGACAGTCGTGTCAAATGCGGAGGGCGTTTTTGTTCAATAGTAAATTAACCGGAAACCGCAAAGGCAATACTAACAAAGTTGTACCTAATTCCACACTTGAACCAGTTTTGCTTTCATTTAATGTTAATTCCATGCGCATACATTTATTCCGCATACTTGAATTTGTTTCTAAGGATTATCTTCTGTGAATTGTTAAAATTGTGGTCTGGTTTCTTGCGAGCGGAATCTATGGCGGATTTTCTAAGGCCTATTGAGAGCCCTAGGTCACAACATCAGTATATTCGAAGCGCAAGTTTACGAAAGTTGTCTTTATCAATACACAACCATAACGCTCGTGGATCCTAATTAAATTGTGTAGTGAGGTCAAGACAGTGTAGGAATCTCCAACCTAACAGTCCACAGACAACCAGTAAGTCGCTAGATCCATTGATACTTAACGCAATTTTCAAGACAGCGCAGAGACTGACAGCGACTTGATTTTTGGGTGTCGATTTTTGTGTCTATTTTCTTCTTAAGCCGCATCGAAATACACAAAAAACAGCTGAAAGCGTAAAGTAGAACCATTAACTTTCTTATATATGAGGTATGTAAAATTGTACATAGGTATATTTATTTATTTATTTATGCAGTTGTTCTCTACTACTCCGGTATTTACCTAACGAATTAGGAAAACTGCAGGAAAACCTAATTCGAAGCACCCGGCAGAATGCTCGAAATTGGTCTAAGGAAATTTATATGTCACCAAAGAACGAGAGTTACCTTTTATTTCTTTTGGGGTTCAAGTTCCATACATGATTTACGTAAGATACCAATTCTTGTTCAAGGTGCAAGTTTTGTCCACAGTTACCTGTGGATGCCGACGCCCATAGCTGTTAACAGCAATACCTAAGGAAGGGGATGTTTTGTTAGAACCTCGCTTGGAATTGGTCTAAGACCTTTCCATCCCCTTCAACGGGCGCGAGCTGAAGGAGGAGTGCTGGGAAGATACCCTTTGCACCAGTCGGTCGCCTTAAAGGGTGTAAAGGCAATTCTGGAATGAGGCCTTACCTAGTCTTCTGCCTCTATGTCCCATAGAGAAGCCTTTACTTACGAGTGCTAATGAGGAGCCCTCTGGCTCTTGACGGTAACTATGGCGAATAGCTCACTGTCATACTTGCCGCACTTCTGCTCCGCTGGGGGCAGTTTTAAACAAAAAATGCTAAGGGTTTCCATTATCCGTCCACGTCAGCAGTGACGGCTCGTGAGACTCCCTTCTTGTACGAGTAGTTGGGCCTTCCTCGACGGCTTCCTCTGCCTCTTGTTGTTCCTTGTTCCTTGTTAAGCCTTCAACACTTTTGTGGTCACTTTTCAAGGACAACTTTTGATAATTTTTCTAATCGTTTTCGGGTACAATACAGTAACAAGAAATTTGGGAGGCATGGAATACCTTTCAGGCAAAGAAAATTCGATAAAAATGATTCCAAATGTCTATAAGGCTTGGAGGGAGGTGGGGTCTGGGGGAGACCTAGAAACTTTTCAGGCAAAAAAAGTTCTATAGCCCTCCCTAAAAATGCTACCTAACAAACAAGCTAATAAAAGCTTAAGAATTTTGGAGGGAATACAGCACCGGTGGGTCTGGGGGGTATGAAATAGTCCACTTTAAAAAAACGATGGAAGGTTAGAGAATTCTGGAAGGGTGTATGACACCGGAGGGTTTGGGGGGTATAGAATACCCCCCCCCCTCTCAATCATAGGTATTTTTCCAGGACAGAGAAGTTTTTGAAGGGGTCATAGCACCGGTGGCTCGGGGGGGGGGGGGGGGTATAGAAATACCTTCCAGAAAAGAGAAGCTTTCGGAACCTTAGTGATAATTCTGGAGGGAGATTTCATTCCTAGGATGTATTTATCTGGGGGGTATTCTATACCTCCCAGACACCCACCTCCCGGTGCTATACTTTCCACCAACATTTTTAAACCTTTAGCACTTTTGTTATCAATTTTTCGAGAGGGCTTTTGAACTTTCTTTGCCTGAAAGGTATTCCATGTTTCCCAAATTCCCGGTTACTGTGTTGTCCCCCAAAACGTTTAAATTTGGAACAATAATAAAAAATTGATGGTCCTTCTTGCAAAATGATCACAAAGGAGTCGAAGGGGAGAGAAGGGCCTTAAAGCACAGGGTGTGGGGGGTATGCAATACATCATAGGAAAGAAATGTGCTGTGAATCTCCCTCCAGAAATGGTCTTTAGGTTTCCGAAAGCTTCTCTTCCCTGAAACGTATAAGTACCTTTTTCTTAATAGGGGTTTGAAAAACCTTTTCTAGCTTCCCCCGCTTGCGCTGGGCCATATTGGGGGGGAAGGGGGGGGGGCACATAAGGTTTACCCACTACGACCCTATCCTCTGATCCTCTCTATACATTAAGGTAGGGGAGGTCGGGGGCCCACCGAAGTCTACGTTCCAGGAAAGAGAAGCTTTTGGAGCTCTCAGGATGTATTTACCCGTGAGGGAGGAGGGAGGGGGTTATTCCATACCACCCAGACTACCCGGCGCTATAATCTCATCCAAAATCGTAAACGCTGCTTCACTTTTGTGATCATTTTTCAAGGAGGGTCAACTTTTTAATGTTTTCTAAGCGTTTTGGGGGAGACCACAGTTATAGGGATTTAGGCAACACGCAAAACATTTCAGGTAAAGAGAGTTCGGCAGCCCACTTTAAAAAATGTTGAAGGCTTAAGAGTTTTGGAGTGGAGTATAGCACCGGGGGGTCTGGGGGGTATGAAATGGTTCAATTTAAAAAATGATAACAAAAACGTGGAAGGTTTAGGAATTCTGGAAGGGTGTATTGCACCGGGGGGTTTGGGGGTATGGAATACCCCCCAGTCACAGATATACTTTCTAGGACAGAGAAGCTTTTTGAAGGTGGGGGGGGGGGTATTCCATACCTCCTAGACCTCCCTACACTCTCCACCAACATTTTTAAGCCTTTAGCACTCTTGTTATCATTTTTTAGGGAGGGTTTTGGAACTTTCTTTGCCTGAAAGGTATTCCATGTCTCCCAAATTCCCTGTTACTTGATAAAAAATTGATGGTCATTTTTATAAAATGATAAAGGTGTCGAAGAGGGGAGGGAGGCGTATAGCACCGTGGGTATTGGGGGGGGGGGTTATGCAATACCTCTCCAGGTGTAAATATATCATACGAAAGAAATGCTCTTGAATCTCACCTCCAGATTTGTCTTTAAGATTCCGAAAGCTTCTCTTTCCTGGAACGTGTACCTTTTTTTAAATAGAGGTTTGGAAAATCTTTTACAGCTCCCCTCTATACTTTAAGGTAGGTAGGGGACGTCGAAGGCCCACCGAAGTCTACGCTCCAGGAAAGAGAAGCTTTTGAACAATATTCTGTTTGGAGGGAGGTATAGCACCGTGGGATCTGGGGGATATGGACTCCTTTTTTTAAATTATTCTTGTAAAGGTTTTGTCGGGGCTAACACGATAACGGGGGATTTGAAAGACATGGAATACCTTTCAGCCAAAAAATAATTTTGAACAACACCGGGGGTCTGGTGGATAAGAAATATCTTCTAGTCAGAGGTATACGTTCCAGGAAGGAGAAGCTTTCCTGGAATTTATTTACCAGGGGATGTATTCCAGACCTCCCAGACTCCCCTCCGGTGCTACACTTTCCACCAACATTTTTAAGCCTTTAGCACTTTGGTTATCATTTTTAGGGAGGGCTTTTGAATTTTCTTTGCCTGAGAGGTATTCCATGTCTCCCAAATTCCCTGTTAATGGATGGTTCTTCTTATAAAATGATCACAATGGTGTCGAAGGGGAGGAGAAAAGCGTATAGCACCGGGGGTCTGGGGGGTATGCAATACCTCTCCAGGTAAATACATCATAGGAAAGAAATGTTCTGTGAATCTCCCTTCAGAATTGTCCTTAAGATTCTGATTTCCTGGAACGTACACCTTTTTTTAAATAGAGGTTTGGAAAACCTCTTATATCTTGGGAGGGGGGGTGCACCCCCCGATCACAGGTATACTTTCCAGGACAGAGAAGCTTTCGAAACGGGAATGAGAATTCTGGAGGGAGATTCACAGAATATTTCCTTCCTGGAATGTATTTACCCGGGGGGGGGGGGGGGAGGGGGGTTCTGGGACATTACAGTAACGGTTTGGGAGACATGGAATACCTTTCAGGCAAAGAAGGTTCAATAACGCTCTCTAAAAATCATTCCAAATGTATATAAGGCTTGGTGGGAGGTATAGCACCGTGGAGTCTGGGGGATATGGACTCGGGGGGGGGGGGGGGTGCTATACTCCCATCCAAAATTGTAATTGCTTCAGCACATTTGTGATCATTTTGAAGGAAGGTTTTGGAGGAGACCACAGTTATAGGGAATTTGGGCAACATGTAATTTTTCTAAACCTTTTGGGAGGAAATACAGTAACAAGGAAATTAGGCGACAATGAATACTTCTCAGGCAAAGAATGTATTGCCCTCCCTAAGAAATTCTAAAAAAATGAAGGCGTAAGAATTTTGGAGGGGAATATAGCACCTGGGAGGCTGGAGGGTATGGAATCCCCTCCAGCCACAGGTGCACATTCGGAACCTTAACAACAAGTTTGGAGGGAAAGTTTTCTAAACCTTTTTGCGGTACAACACAGTACGGAAGTACGACACACCCCCGCAGGAATACATTTCAGAGAAACACGGACTTTTTCAACTCCTAATGGCAATTTGAGAGGGAGTTTTACTGGAAATATTTTTCCTGGGACGTATTTATCTTGAAGATATTCCCAGGTTCTGTAAGTGCCGAAACTAGAGATCGCCGAGTTCTTCATGTTCTAGTAATTATTGCCGAATTTTTCACTTCTGTCTGACGTTCAATCTTCAGACCAACTCCCTCTTTATTTTGACCTCCTTATCTTTCAGAGGTTGTAACAGCTTTCTACAGCCAGAAAATGCCGGATTTTCAAGTATTGATTCAGTATTTAGTACATAGTTTCCTTTAACGAGCAAATTTTACAAGTTTCTACATGATGAAAAATTCGATGATGTTGTCGGTTCAGCTACCCTCTCAGAGATGGCGCAACGATTGCCACCTCGTCGCCGCGCCGGTTTGGTTTCGTATCACAAACATCAATTTCCAAAAAAAAAGAAGAAAAATTGATCTTTTCTCGGCTCTTTCACACTTCCTGCCTTTGCTCATCATTTTCGCTCGCCGGTTTATCCACGCGCTGCGACCTCATCCCGTAAAGACGTGAACAACTCGGAATAAAAAGAGCGGAATTGAAACAATTTTGAAAGCTCGCGAGCGCAATAAAATTGGATTAAGAAATTTCATAATGCGAGTACGTGAGACCTCAAAGGATAACTTAGCTTTAAATTCGATCGGAAACATTCATTTCGAGCAAATTTGAATATTTGTTTCGTATATAGCGGCACTCAAATGATTTTCCTGTTTTACATTTTTTTTTCTTCCCGGCCCCTCATCAATCTTTCTATATCATCCTGATATTGTTCCTATGTTAATTCCCTTATAAATATTCCGTTAGTGTAACTTCTACTTAAAGTGTTTCGGGACTATTAATTTTTTCATAGATTTTGGCGTTTCCGTAAGCTCGAGTCGAATTTGGTTACGAAATTTGTACCTAATTTTAATTGAAATTGACTAACGTGGACTTCTACGGAAAATATTGATTAACTCGGGTGGACCCCAATTTAGGTCTCGTGTTAGGCTCCTTTACGTAGGTGTTTCCATAAACACCTCCGTAAGTATCCCTATCCATTGTTATGGGGCAATTGTCTGGTGGCCTAGATGAGAGCACTTTTGATTCGAAATGCATGGAAACGGGGCAGTAAAAAAACTGATTATAGTTTCGCGATATCGAATTTTGGAGTTTTTGTGCATAAATAACAGAATGATATAGTGCGGCAGTATGAAGTTTCTTTCGGTTGTCCATGTTCAACCAGTTAGCCTTATTTAATTTATATGTAATTCTATCAAACTTCTTATTCACGTACATATATCGTAAACACCCTCTGAATGCGATTAATCTCAGTTTAAATGCATGGACCGTATATCACGCCACAGTAGTAAAATGACTTAACACGAGAGTGTCCATTAATTTTAATTTCAGAGCCTGCGAATGTACGTGGCGATGTGGACACAATAACTTTCAATTGGAGTATGCCTTTTGTATGTACTTCGGTCTCTCTAAATGGTAACCATTGATAGGTAGGATAATTTCTTCCCTACAAAAAAAAACACTTGGAAGAATTTATCATAAGGTGGTGGTGCCTCACTGACCAATGCATCCAGTTCGTTATTTAGAATTAGCTTTTATGACATCAGACGGGGGAAATGAATAATTGTTGTATATCGTCTGCATACTAAGAGATATGACACACTACTCAAGACAAGCGGTGAATATATGGAGAATAATAACGGACCAAGAGTAGAACCCTGCGGTACTTCAGCTATAATTTTTTTATAGGAGCCTTAATTTTTTGTATAGGCAAAACACGGTGCTATGCTGACCAACAGAGAAACCGATGTCAGCTCTCGGTCCATCACCTGTAAATTACACGAAACCCTCCGGTTTGAGGAACGAGCAATCTGAGTTCAGTCACTGCTCCCTGTCCATCCCTTCTTGTGAGGAGGGGATAGGATGTGAGGGTTTCCCCCCAGATCCACCTGTGCTCAAGGCTTCGTAGGTCCTTCCACTCGGCCCCATCATTTAGCCGCATGGAAGCTTTTCGAACCTCTTCCTTCACAGTGAATTATAAATGGTCTAGTCCCAGAAGTGCCTCCATGGCCAAAGCTGGCAGGGTTTTCGTGGCTCCAGTGACTCCCAGACAAGCGAGCCTTTTTACCTTTCCTAACTGCTCAATCTCACCCTCAACTTCAACCTCAACCGCTGCCTCAATCTCAATCTCAACCGCAATCGCAAATTCAAATCCAAATTCAAATTCACATTCACATTCACATTCAAATTTAATTCAAATTCAACTTCAACTCCAACTTCAAATTCAACTTCAAATTCAACTTCAAATTCAACCTCAAATTTAACTTCAGATTCAACTTCAAATTCAACTTCAGATTCAGCTTCAAATTCGACTTCAAATTCAACTTCAAATTCAATTTCAACTTCAAATTTAAGTTCAATTTCAATTTCAAGTTCCAGTTCCAGTTCCAGTTCCAGTTCTTGTTCAAGTTCCATTTCAAGTTCAACTTCATGTTCAACTTCAAATTCAACTTCAAATTCAACTTCATATTCAACTTCAAGTTCAACTTCATATTCAACTTCAAGATCATCTTCAAATTCAACTTCAAATTCAACTTCAAATTTAACTTCTAATTCAACTTGAGATTTAACTTCAAATTGAACTTCAAATTTAACTTCAAATTCAACTTCAAATTCAACTTCAAATTCAACCTCAGGTTCAACGTCAAATTCAACTTCAAATTCAACTTCAACTTCATATTCAACTTCAAATTCAACTTCTAATTCAACTTCAAATTCAACTTCAAATTAAACTTCAAATTCAACTTCAAATTTAAGTTCAATTTCAATTTCAAGTTCCAGTTCCAGTTCCAGTTTCAGTTCCAGTTCCAGTTCCAGTTCTTGTTCAAGTTCAATTTCAAGTTCAACTTCATGTTCAACTTCAAATTCAACTTCAAATTCAACTTCATATTCAACTTCTAATTCAACTTCATATTCAACTTCAAGTTCAACTTCAAGATCATCTTCAAATTCAACTTCAAATTCAACTTCAAATTCAACTTCAAATTTAACTTCTAATTCAACTTGAGATTTAACTTCAAATTGAACTTCAAATTTAACTTCAAATTTAACTTCAAATTCAACTTCAAATTCAACCTCAGGTTCAACGTCAAATTCAACTTCAAATTCAACTTCAACTTCATATTCAACTTCAAATTCAACTTCCAATTCAACTTCATATTCAACTTCAAATTCAACTTCAAATTCAACTTCAAATTAAACTACAAATTCAACTTCAAATTCAACTTCAAATTCAACTTCAAATTGAATTCAACTTCATATTCAACTTCAAATTCAACTTCTAATTCAACTTCATATCCAACTTCAAGTTCAACTTCAAGTTCAACTTCAAGATCATCTTCAAATTCAACTTCAAATTTAACTTGTAATTCAACTTGAGATTCAACTTCAAATTGAACTTCAAATTCAACTTCAAATTTAACTTCAAATTCAACTTCAAATTCAACTTCAAATTCAACCTCAGGTTCAACGTCAAATTCAACTTCAAATTCAACTTCTAATTCAACTTCATATTCAACTTCAAGTTCAACTTCAAGATCATCTTCAAATACAACTTCAAATTCAACTTCAAATTTAACTTCTAATTCAACTTGAGATTCAACTTCAAATTCAACTTCAAATTTAACTTCAAATTCAACTTCAAATTCAACTTCAAATTCAACTTCAGATTGAGCTTCAAAATCATCTTCAAATTCAACTTCAGATTGAACTTCAAGATCATCTTCAAATTCAATTTCAAATTCAACCTCAAATTTAACTTCAAATTCAACTTCAAATTCAACTTCAAATTCAACTTCAAGTTCGACTTCAAATTCAACTTCAAATTCAACTTCAAATTCAACTTCAAATTAAACTTCAAATTCAACTTCAAATTCAACTTCAAGTTCGACTTCAAATTCAACTTCAAATTCAACTTCAAATTCAACTTCAAATTAAACTTCAAATTCAACTTCAAATTCAACTTCAAGTTCGACTTCAAATTCAACTTCAAATTCAACTTCAAATTCAACTTCAAATTAAACTTCAAATTCAACTTCAAATTCAACTTCAAGTTCGACTTCAAATTCAACTTCAAATTCAACTTCAAATTCAACTTCAAATTCAACTTCAAATTCAACTTCAAATTCAACTTCAAATTCAACTTCAAATTCAACCTCAGGTTCAACTTCAAATTCAACTTCTAATTCAACTTCCAATTCAACTTCTAATTCAACTTGAGATTCAACTTGAAATTCAACTTCAAATTTAACTTCAAATTCAACTTCAAATTCAACTTCAAATTCAACTTCAGATTGAGCTTCAAAATCATCTTCAAATTCAACTTCAGATTGAACTTCAAGATCATCTTCAAATTCAACTTCAAATTCAACTTCAAATTCAACTTCAAATTCAACCTCAAGTTCAACGTCAAACTCAACTTCAAATTCAACTTCAACTTCATATTCAACTTCAAATTAAACTTCTAATTCAACTTCATATTCAACTTCAAGTTCAACTTCAAATACAACTTCAAGATCATCTTCAAATTCAACTTCAAATTTAACTTCAAATTTAACTTCAAATTCAACTTCAAATTCAACTTCAAATTCAACTTCAAATTCAACTTCAAATTCAACTTCAAATTCAACTTCAAATTCAACTTCAAATTCAACTTCAAATTCAATTCAATGTTCGTTCGTTCAAAAAGATCCAAATAGATTTTTTTTAATTTCAAAAATCGGTTTGAAATTTTGTGTATTTTTTCAATCATTCGAACCTAATTTTTTGATTATTTTTTTAATCTTTTTTGATTTTTTTTAAGCACTTAGATCTCATCCATCATCCTTAGTGTTTTGTATTTTTGAAAAGACAATTTAACGTGCTATCTTTTTGGATTAAATCATACGGGGTGTCCCATTAAAAAAATAAGGTTAGGTTCGATAATTTTTTTCAACAATCATTATAAAGAAACTTTTATTATAAACATTTTTCTGTATCTCTTTTAACTAAGAAAATATGATCATTTTGGAATTGAGAACTTTTTAATTTCCCCCCGTATCTCATAAGCGAAATTTTTCAAATTTGGATTTTACCATTTTAAGTGTGAGCCAGAAAGAACACAAGCCGCCTATATTATTTTGTTGATAGCACTAATAAGTAAGTAAGGAGACGCCCTATGAAATTGTTGGAAATGGGACATCCTGTACAGTATGTCCCATTTTGTTTGGGACTGCAGTGTATCTCAGCTGTTTTAAAGCTAGAGACGATTTCGTCGTTTTCGCGCAACTTTTAATACCACAAACAGAATCAATCTGGTTACGTTTGTTTCTGAGATACAGGGTGGACACGAAAAGTTTGACTTTATGAAATGTTTTCATTTCTTACTATCCATATATAAGATAGAAGAAAGATAAAAACTGCTCATTTTAGATATTTTATGTAGAATCCAAACGCAACACCCTGTATATGTTAACGTCTTTTTTTTTTTATTTCTTTTTCCTCAACTCATTGATGTATCACAATAGTTTGTTTATGAGATACAGGGCGAAGAGATGTTTTCATGTCTGACTATCCACATAAGATAGAAAAAAACAAAAACTGCTCATTTTAGATATTTTTATGTAGAATCCAAACCCAACACCCTGTATATTTTAACGTTAATTTTTTTCATTTCTTTTTCCTGATCACATTGATGCATCATAATCGTTTGTTTCTGAGATACAAGGTGAAAACGAAAAGTTTGACTTTATGAGATGTTTTCAACACCCTGTATCTTTTATCGTCAATTTTTTTTTCTTTTTCCTGATCACATTGATGTATCACAGTTGTTTGTTTCTGAGGATATACAGGGTGAAAACGAAAAGTTTGACTTTATGAGATGTTGTCATATCTTGTTATCCGTATAAGATAGAAAAAAGATAAAAACTGCTCATTTTAGATATTTTTATGTAGAATCCAAACCCAACACCCTGTATCTTTTATCATCAATTTTTTGATTTCTTTTTCCTGATCACATTGATGCATCACAATCGTTTGTTTCTGAGATACAGGGTGAAAACGAAAATGAAAATGTTATTATATCTTACTATCCATATAAAATAGAAAAAAAACCAAAAACTGCTCATTTTAGATATTTTATGTAGAATCCAAACGCAACACCCTGTATATTTGAACCTTAAATTTTTGATTTCTTTTTCCTGATTACATGGTTGTATACCTATACATTACTCGCTATATTATTTCCGGAATTTTCCGCTATCTTTCAAGGATGTATCTAAAACGGCCTGAAAAACCGTGGATCACATTTAAACAGTTCTGGAAAAACGCAATAACGCTCTAGAATGTGCGTATAAGATTCTGACTTACTGACCTTCCATAGCTTTCGAGTGCTTTTTCCAAGGCACCCTCCGCCTCTCCTAAGCTGTCTACACCTTAATAATTCAAAAAGACCTAAATAAGAGTGGGATGGAAACACCACTCTAGTTTCGCTACGAACCTCCAAAGGTTTCAAAAACCTGCCAGAGCCTCCTATAGTGTTATAAAGACTTTGAAGCCCTTTAGTCGGTTTTGAAAACCTTTAAAAGACCTTAAGAGCTTTTTAAAATCCTTCGTTGAGTGTTCACGAGACTGCGTTGAAGAGCCTTTGGGTTCTTAAGCGTCTTCACTAAGCTGTAAGTGTATTTCTACTGTTCTAGAGCCTTCATGAGTCACCAAATGTGTTCTCCTCAAACTCTGTAGCCCTTTAAAGTCTTCAACTCGCCTTTAAGAGCTTTTGAGAGTCGTTAAGGGTTTATAATAATTTTTAAAAATCTTAATATCCTGTACAGGGTGTCCCATTTTCGACACTTTTCTAGGGTATCTTCCGTAACTGTTAGTGCTATCAAAAAGTAATTTTTGAGTTCATCATGGTCAGTTCAAAATTTTAAAATATTCTCTCGCTTAAGAGGTACGGGGGAAAATCAATAAATTGCAATTTCAGAATGACCCTACGTTTTCTTAGTTAAAAGAGATGTTTATTACAAAAGTTTCTTTGCGCTGATTGTTGCATGTATATACGAGGTGAGGTGAAAAAGTAAGCGGACCTAACCTCATTTTTTAAATAGAACACCCTGCATGTATTAACGCGTCTGTAGACAGCCGAAAACTAACAGGAAATGCAATTCGGATTTCTGGTGTATTTTCGTGAAAAAAGTGGGGGGGGGGTCATTTTTTACCACAAATGCTGGTGGTAAAAACACAAGAAACGCTATAACTTTTGATACACGAGTACGATTTTCAATTTTCTGAGCGATTTGGAACGAGGGGAATCCCCACCATCACAAGCGCCAAATCAGAGGGAGGGGGTGGCTGGTATCCCACTGAGGGGGGGGGGCATTGTAAAATTTGGCTATACAATCTTGAAAAATCTTTAGCACTTCTTTCATAAATCTTTACCGTCTTGATCGATTGAAAGCAGAAAACTACCCCGCGATTTAGTCAGCAATAAATCTAGATCAAGTCGCCGGCACGTGTCGGCCATCTTTACTTGTCGATGACATCGGGACGTGCACTGTTTTCGTTTGGGGCACGAAGACGTTTACATTTACGATTTATATCCAAATGGAGCCTTCCTCAATTTCGACCCTCCATTTTCTCGTATTATCAAAAAGCTCGAAAGTTTGTTAACGCACGACGTCCTAATCGCTTTCGTCGCGGTCCGAATTAACTCGGCGTGCATACAAATGGAAAGTTTATAAGGGGGTGGGTCATGGGCTAATAAAATTTAATCTTCCCACCCTTTGTCTCATAACTCATAGAGCTCTCTCGACGGGCAATAAAAAAAAGAGAAAAAAAATCAATTCGAAAAAGTTACCACTTGACGAACGATAAACTTTTGATGCCGGCCGAAGGGAGCGCCGCCGCGCCGCTCGTATTTCACGTGGCCGTTTCGCAAAACGAGCCGAAAAAGAAATATTGCCCCAATATGAATGTCTAATTGAAGCAAGCACAATAAATGTTGGTTTGCAACGAGAGACGTAATGAGTCGCACGTAATGTGTGTAAAGTCTATACATTTGAGTGATGTGTCGGGGAGACGCCAGCGTGACGTCACTAGACGTCGGCGTCGGCCGGTCCGGTCACCCCTTACTCTTCCGATATACACTACTGTGTCCTAGACCCTATCCTACTAACAGCCTACGTGCTTGCAAATTATCTCTCTGTACGTCGAGGCATTTCGAATGTCTCCACCCCTTCGAGATTATTACAAACAACTCGGAAAATCTATTTACCGCAAGCGTCGCCGCCGTCCCACCGTGCGGGGGGTTAACAGCTTTTGCCCTAGAAAGAAAAAATTACACGAGCACTTTTTGTAACTACAGAGAATTTTCCAGAGACGTTTAATGTGCCTATCTTCACTTCTCTAGGTCAATAGTCGCTTTGGCGTTACGTAAGATCGCATTCAATGCACTCAGGGGGTGCTTAAGTGAGAATTGTTTCATACTCGCTGCAAATTGACGTGCAATTCTAATTTTAATATACGTCGTTGCAGAAATACTGTGCCAAGTAAGTTAAGGGTGCATTGCGATTTTTTACTTCTTTGCCGTTTTCGTGAACACCTCCGATGCCATCTACACCTGATCAATTCTAGGTTGAGGTGTCATAATAGGAATACTTTAAATCGGAACTACGAGTAATGTTTTTAAAATTCCAAAATAGTGTTCAAAACTGTTTTTTAACGTGCCCTACAGCCTTCTAGTGCTCAAGAGCCTTTCAACGCAATCTTCAACGACCCTCAAGAGGTTTCAAGAAGTTCCTATATTAGTCCTCAAGACTGTTTAGTGTCCCTCAAAATTCTACTGTTAATAGGAATTTCTAAAAGATATACAACCCTTAATTTTACATAACTAAAGTTACGCGATACCTCATAAGAAATGTCCTTCTGAAGACTACGATCCTGACATAAAACAAGTTAGGGGTGGCCCTTCCTGCTTCGTGAAATGATAGAATGATATGGACTGTAATTAAGATATTACCGTCGGATAACTTTTCTTCTAAGAATTTGTGAAGGTGTCGTGGTCCTCAGAGTGAAGTGTTTTTGTATAGATTACGATAAACGTCATCTGTATTACCATAATAGGAGAACTTCCCACCACGAAAAATCGCACATGTCACTTCCATGAAGGTTAGGCCTTGAAAAATTGTGAGACTCTTTGACATATTCTTAAAGTCTAAACGGGTCTTTAGAAACTATAAAATATTTAGTAAGCTTTAAAATCCCAAAATTTCTGAAAGTGCTCCGTCACAACCAGGGCCGGATTTAGCATAGCGCCATGTGGGCCCGGGCCCATAGCGGCACATTTTTAGGGGCGGCAAAAAACAATGCGAAAAATAAGGTAACCACTTAAGAAATTGAAGTTGGAATGTTAGTACGCACACTCTTCCCAACTTAAAACTAATCATGAAATATGTAGTAACATAACCTCACATTTCGACGAAATTATTTGAACTTTGTATTAAGGTTGTGGAAAATTTAGGGCTTTTTCCGCAATTTTTTTTGTTGAAAACGCCTAATTAAGGTTACTCAGTAACTCGGCAATTCTTGTTCTATTCCCCTAAGAGTTCTACGGTAGTCTTTGGGAAAAGGTAATCGAATTTTCGTACACACTGGGTGGTATTCCATACCTTCAGGCCTCCAGGTATTACAATCGAACCAACTTCTCAAGTCGGGGTGTTAGCGACCGTGCCGTAGAATGCGTGGCACCCCAGTGCAGTGTCGATAACGCCCGCGGATACCGGGCGACCTCCGAATGGTGGCTCCTTCCGTGGCTGGGAGCTAAGCCTTAGGCCCAGGCGAGACCGTATTTCCTCACTATGCGTGGGTATGGCCAATAATTCAAACAAACCCATTCTGGGCTCCTCGTCAGAGGCGACTAACAACAAGCATATTGACAGAGGGGCCGGGTCCAACTCAGGGCTTTATTCAAGAACCTGGTGGTGGGCTAGCAAGAAGAATAGCGCAAACAAGGCGACGGCGAGGAAACACCGGCTCGAAGGTCAAGCGGGCCCTGCGCCAAAGCCTAACGTTGTGTCTGGGTCGTTGGCTCAGGGAGGTAACCCGACATCAGCAATCAAGCGTCTCAGACCGGAGAGAGAGACTGGCTCAGGGCAGCCTGAGAAGAAGCTTAGAACTTCTGGAGCATCCAAAGTTGCGGGACTCAGGGTGTGGCCATCGTTCCGGTATCGCAGCCTGAGGTGGACATCACAGAGCCTCAGTCAAGAGACAGCTCTACCGAGGCAACGAGACCAACGATATCGACCTCCAAAAGGCGTCGAGATCACTACAGGTGCCGCCAGAGATCGACAAAGATGTCAGCGAGCTTTTGACTCGTGTGGAGGTACTTGGTTCCTACCAGCGGTCGGAACCGTCGGCCTCACTAGGGGAGGGGGAGCCCGGTACATCAGTTATGAACAAGGCAACAGCTTAGGGTACACGCGGATCTGGGAGGAAACCCTCAGAACCGATCCCCTCCTCAAGAAGGGATGTGATCCGGTCCGTTTTTCTGAAACCAAAGAGTCTCCTAGACAGCGAACATTGGCTGAACGCAGATTGCCTGTTCCTCAAATCTCACAAAATTACCATTTTTGGGGAACAACGTAGTACCTTGGGGTTTGGGGTTATGGAATACCCTCCAGTATACGATGATTCGATTACCTAGTGAGTGCTTGACAATTTTTGCACAATTACTAACACTTCTATGGAACACTATTTGGGAAAAGACCATAAAATCCTCGTACACACTGGGGGTGTGGTATGGACCCCCCCCTCCCCGTATACGAAGATTCGATTAGCCAGTAAGGGCTTGACAATCTTTGCTCAATTACCCCTAACATTTCAACATCTACTTCTTTGGAAAAAGGTAATCGAATTTTCGTATACACTGAGGGTATTCCGTACCCCCAGCTCCCCCAACCCATCCCCCGGTACCAAGATTTCGCATACAACAGCATAAGCATTCCAAATTGCTATGATACTTTTTTGAAAAGGGCAGCCGCATCTTGGTTTCCTTTTCTCAAAAATTGTCGTTTTCGGTGAAGAAAGTAGGGGGGGGGGGTCTGGTAGGTATACTAAGATTTGACTACCCAGTAAGTGCTTGACAATTCTTGCTCTACTATCCCCAACAATTCTACCGGAATCTTTGGGGGAAGGTAGTCGAACCCTCGTACACACTGGGGGGTTTTTCGTATCCCCCAGACCCCCGGTACTATGATCTCGCATACAAGAGCTAAAACATTCAAAACTCCCCTGATACTTTTTAGAAAAGAATAACTACATGTTGGCCTCCCGAGGGAAACGATGATCTTTTCTCGAAAAGTACAGTTTTTTGGAAACGTAACGTAGTACCGGGGTTTACGATGATTAGATCACCCAGTAAGGGCTTGACAATTTTTGTCCAATTACCCCTAACCCTTCTCCGGTATAATCTTTAGGAAAAGGCAATCGAATCCTCGTACCATACCCCCCAGACCCCCCAGTACTACCATCTCATATACAAGAACTAAAGCCTTCAAGACTCTCCTGATACTGTTCAGAAAAGGGCAGCTACATTTTCGCCTCCTAAGGAAAGGTTCGATGATTTTTTCTCGCAAATTACCGTTTTTGGGGAATAACATAGTAGGGGGGGGGGTTATGGATTCCCCCCCCCCCATACGACGATTCGATTACCCAGTACGGGATTGACAATTTTTGCTCAATTACCCATAAAACTTCAACGGTATAATTTTTTGGTAAAGGCAATCGACGTCCCGGTCCCGTAATCGCAGGGGAGGGGGGAGGGGGATCCCCAGACCCCCGGTACTATGATTTCGCATACAAGGGCTAAAGCCTTCAAAACTCCTCTGGTAGGTACGTTTGAGAAGAGGGCAGCTACATCTTCGCTTCCTAAGGAAAGGTTCGATGAGTTTTTCTCGAAAAATACCGCTTTTGAGAAACAACGTACTACCGGGGGGTATGTAATCCCCCCCCCCCCCTCTATACGAAGATTCGATTACCCAGTAAGGATTTGACAATTTTTGCTCAGTTACCCATAACACTTCAACGGTATAATTTTTTGGAAAAGGCAATCTACGTCCCGCAAACACAGGGGGGGGATCTCCAGACCCCTGGTACTATAATTTCTTCAAAACTCTTCTGATAGGTACGTTTTAGAAAAGGACAGCTACATCTTCGCCTCCTATGGAAAGGTTCGATGATTTTTTCTCGGAAATTACCGATTCTGGGAAACAACGTACTACCGGGGGGTATGTAATTCCCCCCCCCCCACCCCCTATACGTAGATTCGATTACCCAGTAAGGGTTTGACAATTTTTGCTCAATTACCCATAACACTTCAACGGTATAATTTTTTGGAAAAGGCAATCTACGTCCCGTAAACACAGGGGGGGGGGATCCCCAGACCCCCGGTACTATAATTTCTTCAAAACTCTTCTGATAGGTACGTTTTAGAAAAGGGCAGCTACATCTTCGCCTCCTATGGAAAGGTTCGATGATTTTTTCTCGGAAATTACCGTTTTTTGGGAAACAACGTAGTACCGGGGGGTATGTAACCCCCCCCTCCGTATCCGAAGATTCTATTACCCAGTAACGGCTTGACAATTTGACCCAGTGCCGGTGCGATGGAGGGATTTCAACCCCTCGTTGTCCACCTCCAAGTGGCGTCGAGGTCACTATCGGTGCTCTCTCAGAGATTTTGGTTCGTGTGGCGGTTCTTGGCTCCGACCGAGGGTCGGAACTGTCGGCCTCACTAGTGGGTGGGGAACCAGTGACGGACACGGTAACCTTCTTACGGAGTAATTTGCAGCACAGTAAGGGGGCGACCTGTTTAATAAGCCGTCAACTTGTTATAAAGCAGAGAGGCATATCTCTCATACAAGACACTTGGGTTTGCAGAGGACGAGTAAAAGGTCTGGTCCAGGCGGAGGATTGTCTTTATTATAAGAGGGAACCTTAGGACTCGCATTTATGACGATAGACAAATCGACCCTTATCTAATGGTTGATTTCTTGATTCAGGGATCTCATAGCTCGTAGGGACGGAGCAGGCACGTGAAAGAGCTCGTGCAGGGGGCTTTTGAACAGGTGGAAAAGTGGAAAAGACAGAGGTTGTTCCATTTATGAATAAACGGAGGGCGGACCTTAATGGGCTCACTCTTCAAGGACGTCAACTGGGTCAGACTAGGTCAGTGAAATATTTGGGAGTTATCATAGACTCCCGCCTGACTTAGAAAGGGCATATTGAGCGAATAAGCAAAAATGCCAGTGAAGGTCTATGGGAATGCAGAAGGACTTTTGGCTGTACATGGGGCTTGAACTCTCGACTGGTATACTACGTCCACTGCAGGAATATGGACTTCTCTGGGACACTTAGTTGTGGAGGTAGAGGCTCAGAAGACCTCCATACGGTTAAACGATTGAGACCGGTGGAAAAATCTAGGCAGTCTAGGGTACGAGCGCATCTGGGAGGAAACTCTCAGAACTGATCGCCTCCTCGCAAGAAGTGGCTTAAAGGAGTCATATCCTTTACTGAGAGGAACGGGCTCTGAACGTAGTTGCGAAAGAAGGGGGCTAGGTAAAACGGGTGTTTGGTTTTCTAAGTGCCGCCTGGTCGTGCTCCCCTGTGAATAGATAGATCACACCCCTACAGTAGCCTTTGAAAGAAGGTAATCGTAAACACTGGGGGCCCAAACCCCCATAGAGCTAAGCATTCGAAACTTTTATGATACTCTATGAAAAAGGACAGCCGCATCTTCCGGAGGACAGGTGCGATAACCTTTTCTAAAAACCTTGGAGGGGGGGGGGGTCTAGGGGATGTGTGCCCAGTCTAAGAAGACTCTATTACCAAGTAATGGCTTGACAATTCTTGCTCTAAATACCCTCGAACTTCTACGCTAGTCTTTGGGAAGAGGTAATCGAATCTTCATAAGCACTGGGGGGTATTGGGGGTATTCCATACCACCCAGACACCCCGGTACTACCTTCATTTTCATTGTCGAAAGTATGATATATTATGGTGACAGACTTTGAATCGACTTTATGCTGTCTATGAGAGGTTGGAAGTTTCATTACACTCGCGGAGATCGGGGTTATGATTCCTTGAGAAAATAACGTGGATATCACTCTAAACTTCAGCTCACAAAACTTGATTATGGTAATCAAGGGAATGTATGACGCCGTTCATAATCTGTAAAACAAATTCTTAATAAGTCTTTACGGCGACGTCGTAACTTGTCTGTGCTTAATGGACCATAATCGTTTGTGTAAATGGCGTGTGAATGTGCAAACAAGACGCTCGCTAAACGTTTATTATGGATGCAGGCTGAATTTAAGTTTCGATAATGAAGCTTTACAAGATAATAAAATTTTGTTCATTTACCTGTTTCAGTCGGAAAATTTTTTTTCGGTCACGTTTTATCCTAATTATCCATCAATTGCGGTAGGTGAGCTCCGCTGCCTTTAACTGCAAGACTCACTTACCTGTCCTTCTGTTAATCCGCATATTTATCGGAAAAGTACCAGATCATTACCACTTTCCGGAGGCGTACAAAGAGTAATGCATTGCAATTGTAATCTTTTACCGACTCGGCGGGTGTGTTTGGTTTCGAAGCGCGTTATCTGACCATTACCATTTTACGGGCGAGTTTAGAGGTTCGCCGCATAGTGGTTGCAATTTTCCGCTCGCCCTTTAAACTCGGATTGCTTTCGCAAATTAGAATAGAGGTCAATTGCCGATACTTTTTGTGTCTCCCCCAAAGTATCATTATTTATGTACGCGATAACGTACGATCTTAAGGGGTCGGAAGAAGTCAATAAACACGAAAGCACGTTAAAAAAGACATTCAAATCGGAATTTCGAATGGGTTATTACTACTATTTACTTTCGTGAGTGTTTACTGCTCCACTTACGCTCGAAATGGGTTTTAATGCACTTTACGTCGAGGACATTATTGTATTCGTCTTATCTCGACTTTGTCCTTGCATGCGGAAAAAAACCGCCCCGTAGGGGTACGAAAATGGGGGGGGGGGGGGGGGGGTCGCGCGCGTATTCTTTTACATTGTCATTTAATACAAGTTTCGAAAACTAACGTAGATATCGTCCGAAAGAAAGTTTGTTCTTATTCTCTCCTTGAACCATTGCCAAAATCTAGACAGATCCGGAATAAATTATTACATCTCTACACAAATCTCTCATATATAAGGAACTTTACGAACGTTTGTCTACGCAGAGAGACTATTATCGGTGCCATATCCATCCGGCCTTGTAAGACAGAGAGAACAATATTTTTTCACTTATTTTAGAATCGTCAATGTTTAAACCATGTAAAGTATCGCTATACGGAACGTTGCCAAAAATGCACATTGCCAATGGTTTTTGCAAGCTCTCCAGTGAAACACCCCTTTTATTGAATCCTTTTTTGTTTGCCATTCTGATGCAACTCCACATTCAAGCGGATTAATTACATTTCTGCCCCAAATATTAAACCATCCCTTAGAAAAACGCCAAGTCGTTTTTACAGATTTTTATTTCTCTTATTTATACATAATTTTTAAAATCAGGAACATTGTTGACGTCTCATAAAAATTGTAGCTTTTATTTACCTAATACTAATTTCGTTAGTTATTTATCAAATAATTTTTAATTTACAATTTTTGCAAAAGCTAAGATGTGTTTCATGCTTTTGTATTTTGGACTTAGTTTTACATACACACAGATAGAAATCTATGATATCTTCAAAGAATTGATCTAAAGATAAATAATCTCACTTTGAACTTCCTCCACGCACGATTTATTGCCATCACTCATTTACATAGAAAATATAATATTAAAACATCTGACTAGCGGCGAAAAAGTTCAAAGCCTTCTCCTCGTAATCTTAAAACCTTTCGTCTTCTTCGCGCAACGGTCGGCGGTAACGTCTCAATTTTTTTAGTTTGTCGATGAATTGGGTCATTTTGTTAAGATAGGTGTAGGGCGAGCGCGAGGGGGGGGGGGATTCCCCTCCAATCGATGGTTTCGAATGAAAACTTTCGCCATAAAAAATTGGAAGCCTTCCCATTCGCACGGAAATTTATTATACAAATGTGAGAAGGAAGATCGGTGACATCCTAAACGTGAACCAATTGCCTAAAAATGACGTGGTTTTCCGATCGTCAACGCCAAATTGGCACCTCCTCAACGATACAGTTGCTCTATTGAGTATGACTGAAACAGCAAAACTCGTAGAAAATTCACGCGAATAGGGCCTACTAAACAACTTTTGCTAATTAAGCAATTTTCAGCAATAACTTCTAACAATTTTTATTTTCTGTTTCAGCAATAATTGATAATCAGTTCCAAAATTGACAAGTAACAAGAGGTAATACCTGATTATATGCTTAATTTTTAAGTAGTCGGGTTTTTAAATTAATTTTTGCTTAATTAGGTAAAAATAATTAAGGTCTTGATATTTTACCGAAAAGCATAAGAGCAGCTACAAAATGGCAACATTCATTACTCAGCTCAATTTTCGAAGGAAACACTGAAAAGTGTCGAAAACATTTTGCTAATTGCTAATTAAGCAATTATTCAAAACAATTTGAGCTCAAACGGGCAGTTTAGTTGTATGAAGCAAGCAGGGGCAAATTAGTATAAGTGATTTTGAAGAAACTAGTGAAAATGGACTCCAAGTAATATTCTTTTGCTTAATTAGGCGAAGCGAAACAAATTCAGAAATTAATGTTTCAACAGAAGGCAGAATTTTGAAACGAGATTCACTGTGGTATCCAAAATTAACTTAATTAATCAAAAATAAGATCAAATGTATTGCTTAATAAATTAGCTATATTTTTCAATCTAGCACACAATTAATTTGTGAAGTAATGTCTCCTTAGGCAAGTAACGATAAAATTACGCAGTAATTATTACTGCATTGCTTACTTTTTTGCTAATTAAGTCAAGCAAAAATTAAGTAAAATAATTTTACGTCTTATTTTTAAAGGGATTATAATTATAATGAAACTGCAATTAGTTGAATTTTTCGATCCAAAAAACGTAATTAATTTATGAATTAACGTCATTTTGAAATAAGGCAAGTAAAGGCGGTGTCATACGGTAATTAGTGCGTATCAACGTCAGTTTGGGTAACAGATATTAATTTCAATTATTTTTTGTCAATTAAGCAAAGCAAAAAGCAAATAGATAAAATGTATCTAAGTCAAGGAAATTTTTAATTGAGTGTTAAACGAGTTAATTAGATTATAAATTAATTGAATTCACGATAAATACAAAATGTCAATGCGAATATTCGCAAATGAAAAAAATTGCGAATCCTTAAATGGATAGTTTGCTAAAAAATAAGTTCACTTTAAAATTATCAACAATTTGAATTAAACTAGGCACTTGGTATAAAGAAGCAATTATTGTGCCATCGTTAATTTCTTAAAGAAATGTTTACGCGTTATTTGTGTGGTGGTAATTTACCATTATAAAGTAAATTTATAATTTATTATAATTAAGCGAGGAATGCTAATTAAGCGAGAAATGCTAATTAAGCAAACAATACTAGCAATTGCTTCATTTTTAACTATGAGTTTAAAGCTAATAGAAATAAATATTAATTGTTAATCAATTAACGTAATTTACTGATGAATTAGTGTCTCCTCAAATGATCCAAATGGAGAAGCGGCAATTATTGCTGCTTTGTTTAATACAATCCATGTTAATTGGAGTAGGCAGCAGGAATTAACTTTAATTAATTTTTTCTGATTGAGGAAAGGTAATAAATTAGTCAAAATTGAATTAAAATTAATTTGTCTATAAGAGATGGAGACAGAAATTTCAACTCAAAGTTATTTAAAAAATAGCCAAAGCAAATTTTTTTTCGGTAACTAGCAGAACTCAATTAGTTCATAAAATTAATAACGTAGTTTCGACTTTTGTAAGTAAAGGTATAAACGACATTCTCGAAAGAATGTTGAGAGGAAATTCTCTAAGTAATCAACAATGAGCTTAATTAAGCAAAAGTAAGATCACATGTTTTGCTTGACGAAAGCATAGACGTTAATTAATTAGTTATATTTTTTAATCATTGTCTTCCTAGGTAAGTAACGGTGAAATTATGCAGCAATTATTTCTTCTTTGTTTTAATAAGCAAGTAGGAGAAATTAATTTCAATTAATTTTTGCTAATTTAACAAAGCAAAAAATTAAATAGAGAAAATGTATCAGGCTCTACGTTTTATGTTTAGAGCGATCACAGGAAGCATTAAAATGAGCTTCAATTAGTTACATTTTTCGATCTAGCAAACAAAATTTTGCTAATTTAGGAATAATTGTCCTCTTCAGATTCAACGATAATTTGAGTAAGTAGCATAAATTACTATTAATTATTATCCTAATTAAGCAAAGGAAAACAATAAGTAGCTAAAATGTATCTGATTCAACTCCTATATACATTTTTCGAACCAGCAAACGTAATTAATTACAAATTGATCTATTTTTAAATGAGGCAAGTAAAGGTGAAATTAAACAGTAATTATCGATTATCAACGCTAATCTGAGTAACAGAAATAATTTTCAATTAATTTTTTGTCAATTAAGCAAAGCAGAGAATAAAACAGAGGAACGTATCTGATTCAATTGAGTTTTTCGCTCTGACAAAGGTAATTAATTAATCAACCTTAAAAAGAAAGTAAAAGTGAAAGCAGACGGCAATCATTGCTGATTAGCATAATATTCAAAGTTTATTTCAGTGCGTGAGGAAAAATAATTTTAATGAATCTTTTTCGCTAGTTCAGCAAAGACATATTGCTGAGGTTTTTTTTCTAACCGATCAACAAAAATTATAAATTAGCAATGATAACGTAAAAAGGCGACCATGATTAGACCTGAGATTTGTGTTGAAGGTTAAATTTAAAAAATAGACAATGAGACCTTTAATTGAGTTTGCTAATTCAGCATAATAAGATAACTGTACTAATTAATAATTACACTTTTGATAATTAAAGCTAATTAAGCCAATCGCTTAATCTTTAACTGGGAGTTTAAAGCTAACAAAGTGAATATTAATTGTCAATTAATTCATTGCTGAAAATTAATGTCTTCTCAAATGATCCATGTGGAGGAACGACCATTATTGCTGCTTAGTTAATAATCCATGTCAATTTGAGTAGGTAGCAGAAATTAATTTCAATTAATTTGTTTGACTGTATTAAAATGAATTTGTCTGTAGAATGTGGGCACAGAAATTAAAGAAAGGGTGTATGTGATTCAAACTCAAGATCATTTAAAAAATAATGAAAGCAATCCTTTTTGTTAATTAGCAGATACAATTTTGACATACTTGAGTAAAGGCAGTAATTTTTAATTTCTGGCAGAATTTTAAAAGGATATTCACTAAGGTATCAAAAAGGAGCTTATTAAGCAAAAATAAAATCAAATGTTTTGCTTGATCAATTAGTGATATTTTTCAATCTGCCAAACACAATTAATTTGTGAATTATCGTCTTCTTAAGCAAGTAACGGTGAAATTAGGCAGTAATTATTGCTGCTTTGCTTAATTTTTTGCTAAAAATTAAGTAAGGCAATGTATCTGACTCTACGTCTTATTTTTGGAGCGGAATCAAAACAGAAAACGAAAAAAAACAATTTGTGCAATTTTTTAATCCAACTAACGTAATTAATTTATGAATCAACTTTTTTTTTAATTAAGGCAAGTGGAGGTGAAATAAAACGATAATTATTACTGATTAGCTAAAAATTGAACATTAATTTAAGTAAGCAGTAGAGGCTACCTTTAATTAATCTTTTGCTAAGTAGGAAAACAAAAAAAAATAAGGTAAAAAAATGTATCTGATTCTACGTTTTGTGTTTAGAGCGATCATACACTTCAATTAGTTGAATTTTTTTATCCAACATACGTAATTTATTTATGAATTAATGTCTTTTTTGGAATAAATCAAGTAGAGGTGAAAGCAGACGGCAATGGTAGATACTTAGCTTAGGATTGAACGTTAATTTGAGTAAGTAACAGAAGGTACCTACCTTTAATTAATTTTTTGCTAATTAAGCAAAGCAAAAACAAAGTAAATCATTCTACGTCTTATTTTTAGAGCGATTATCGAAAGAGTTAAAAATAGCTTTCGATTAGTTGAATTTTTCGATCCAAGAAAGGTAATTAATTTATCTATTTCGTTTTTAAGATGTCAAGTAATGGAAAATTTAAACGGTAATTAGTGCTCGTCGCCGTTAATTTAAGTAACAGAAATTAATTTCAATTATTTCAAAGCAAAAAGAAAATAGATAACTTGTATCTAAATCAATGAAACTTTTAATTGAGTTTTTCCTAATTAAGTGATGTTAATTAAATTATAAATTAATCCAATTGATGGTAAATACAAAATGTTAATGCGAATATCGGCAAATGAAAAAAAATGGTGAACACTTAAATGGATAATTTGGTACAAAATAAGTACATTTTATAATTATTAACAGTTTGAAGCAATTTTTGCTTAAAGAAAGGTTTAAGCGCCATTTGTTTGCTAATTCAACACTTCAAAATAAAATTGCTAATTAATGTTTAATTTTCTGATAATTACACCAAAAATGCTAGTTAAGCCAAAAATAATAACAATCGCTTCATTTTCGACTGAGTATAAACAAAAAGGAATGTTAATTGTCAATCACCTAACGTAATTTATTGATGAATTAATGTCTTCTCAAAGGATCCAAATGGAGAATCGGGAATTACTGCTGCTTGGTTTAATAAGCCATATTCATTTGAGTAGATAGTGGAAATTAATTAATTTAATTTAAATCAACTTGAATTAATTTGTCTCTATGATGTGGACATAGAAATTAAACGACTCAACCCCAAATGCAGTCATTTTTAATTGTCAACGGAATTCGAAAATGAGATTCACTAAGGTACCAAAAATGAATTTATTTAACCAAAAATAAAATTAAATTTTGCTTGATCACACAATTAATGTGTGAATTAATGTCTCCTTAGACAAGTAACGGTGAAATTAGACTGCAATTATTGCTGTTTTGCTTAAAATTCCGAGTTAATTTGAGCAAATCGGAATAATTGGTTACAATGAATTTTTGTTAATTCAGCGAATTAATTTTTTGCATAAAATAAAGTAAATCTGATTTTAAGTTTTATTTTTAGAGAGATTATTGAAGTAATTAAAATTATACAATAATTAGTCGAATTTCAATTAATTTTTATCAATTAAGCAGAGCCAAAGATAAAATAGAGAAATTCTATGTGAATATATTTTTAGATAGATTACAAGAAGCCATAAACTGAACTTCAATTAGTTAAATTTTTTGATCTAACAACAGTATTTAATTTAGGAATTATTTGTCCTCGTAAATGAAGCACGTGGAAGTGAAGCAGACGGCGGATAAGTAAAAGAAATTAATCATAATTAATTTTTTGCCAATTAAGCGAAGCAAAAAATAAAGTAGAGAAAATGTATCAGTTTCTACGTTTCATTTTTAAAGCGAATTGTCCTCTTAAGATTCAACGATAATTTGAGTAAGTAGCAGAAATTACAATTAATTAAATTTTATCCTAATTAAGCAAAGCAAAAATAAAGTAGGGAAAATGTATTCGATTCAACCCCTAGTTAGAATCAACCGGTATTAATTTATAAATTGATGTCTTTCTAAATGAGACGAAATTAAACGGTAATTATTGCTTATCAACTCCAATTTAAGTAACATAAATTAATTTCTACTCAGTTTTTGTTATTTAAACAAAGCAAAAAGGGAGTAGGTGAGTAGGTAAAATGATTTTAGCAAAGTTTTAATTGAGGTTTTTTCTAATTAAGCGAGTTAATTAATTCAATTCGTGGTAAATAAAAATTCCAATGCGAATATACGGAAATGAAAAAAAATAGTTTCACTTTATAATGATCAACAATTTGAATTGAATTAGGCATCTAGAATAAAGAAGCAGGCTAATAGTTGAAAGAAATGTTTAAGCGTTATTTGTTTGCTAATTCAGCAACATAAAATAAATTTACTAATTAAGCCAGAAATAAGTCCCTTTGAAGTGTAGAAATAGTCGCCGAAAAATAATGGAATTTTAATTTAATTTTTAAAGCTTTTCATTGATAGCGGAACGCTTCAAATTCCGCAGTTATGTACAGGGTGGCCCGATTTAATGCAACAATCAGTTACCGCCAACCGTTTCGGACTAAAAAAAGAAACTTAAATACCACAATTACAACTAATTATCAGTTCTTTAGCGTTATAGGTAGGTATCTTCTTAATTAAGGCATACACTTTGTAGGTATATTTTTTGCAACAGAGCGTTTTCAAATATTTTTTTTCTCTCTTAATAGTGCGGGTAATTGCTAATTAAATGAAACTCTTTACAAACACTTCCTCTCACTTTAAACTCTACGTAACAATATTAAAAACGGAAAACCCTGTAAAGAAGTTTCACTTAAAACTTTGCTCAATTCTGAAAGCTGTGTAACTACAAGAATAAGATAAATATGGACTAGTAATTATTTGTTCGTCTATATATGAATTATTGCGTAGACTGAAGTACATTTAATTTTTCTTCTTTTTTTTTAATAATTCGTTATTGTCATGCGTAATGTTTCACTTATCTTACAGTCTGTTTGAAACAATACGAAAAGCACGTGGATTATACAGGGTGTCTCGACGCGACGTGCTCAATCCGATAGTCGCGTTGAGAAACCCGCGCTTGATAAATAAATAAAATATAAAAATATTGCAAAAACAATCACAGGTATAGTAATCAACAACAACACTTAAATAAAACAAAATATCATTCTGGTAATTCGTAATGATCACAAATTCGCTTAAGGTAACCAACATTTTGAAAAGAAGCTTGACCGAACACACCCTTGATATGAAAGAAGGAATGGAATGAAAAGCGAAAGTGTCAATAATTTTCAAAATTTTGATTGCCTCAGTTTAAACAATTAATATTCTAATTAACAACTATGGTATGGTTAAGCGTTAATAGTCAGTTGATTTTAGGTTAGGATCCCGACAGTCCAGCGCAAGCGCCGACAGTATCGGTCTATCCGCGTCCTTTTTCAATCTGGGCGGATAGATCGAGACCGAGACGCGACCGTTATTGTAAAACACCATCTTCATACCTACCTTATTTGAAACTTGAACACAACACTCGCCACCTTCGTAATTTTGCTTACCAAAAATTTACCTAACCTCAATTTTAACTATGAAATATAAACGAGTTCATTTCATTTAAATTTGATAACACCATATCTAAGTTTAAAAATACAAGTCTACGGGCATCCGCATTCGTCCACGACCATTTTCGGCAGGTCCCTTTTAATAATATTACTTTCGGGTCCGAAATAAATCAAACTCATACTGGAAAACTTTAAGGGCGCACAACACGGCTGCATTCCGCTGAGGTGCTGCGCCTTTCTCATCTCTTCTATCACATGCGTATGATAAGTAACGTAGGTGTCCGGCGTGCGATGATTACCGCAGTCGCCCCGACAGTAGTTAGCGTAGTACCCCTGCGGCGCGATAACCCAATCGTCCCAACCCAACTCCTTAAAGCTCACATAAAATCGTTGCTTGCAGCATTGGTTGCCCGAATCGGGCGAGCAGTCTAACGCTCTTCTCCTTACGCGCTTTGATATATTTGGATCGGTGTATATCACGAGGAACGGCCGGTTCGGATTCGCGCGCCTCTCCGCGCCCGCGTCCGATAGGTGCAGGTGGACGCTCGGACAGCTGCAGCTGCAGTCGATCAGGATCCGCAGCCTGTCCGTCTCGCCCTCGGCGAGCCAGCTTCGGACGGTGTCGGTCAGGTTCAGCTTCTGCCAGCCGTTGTTTTTCGAGTCGATCTCCTGGCGCGTGCCGAAGTCCTCCTGGAAATAATGAAATTATTCCAAAGTTAATTAGGCAAATCGTGGCAACACGCCAAGTAATACTAAAATAGTCCCCCCCCCCCCTAGCTTTCAGTTTCCGGTTTCCTATTTGAGCTTCCACAGGTTCCTAGCTACCTTTTTGCTTATAGTTGCGAGTGACGGGGGGCAATGGTCGGGGGAAATCGGCGTAGGATCTGGAAGAAGCAGGTTTGGTGCTCCCAGTAAACCAGGGAGAACGGTCCGGCATCACTGGTTCTGACCACCACGTTCCAAAATACAAACTCTCCTCAGCGTTTAACAAAACCTGGCCAGCCGGCTGTCAACCTCCCAGTGGTGCTCCCTGGTAACAACCTCAGTGCTCTGAGGTCGTTGAATGACAGTAAGGTGAACCATATCCAAATCAAGGTGGAAACAGAGGAGTCGCTACCTCTAACCACCGCTGATTTAGCCTTTTACGAAGACACCAGCCTAGACAGTGTCATCATCCATTTCTCTAAAGGCACACTTGAAAACCCCAAAGCTTCGAGTAACGCCTCGGTGGCCTCAGAAGAGATAAGTGAATTAAACAAACCTGTGGAGGGCATGCAATTAGAGCCTACGTCACAAATAAAGGTTTGTGGAGCCGCTTGCAAGAGGTTAAAACAAGGTCACCAATGGATATATTTCTTGCAGACGTCTCAATCGCCCTTTATGAGTACCCTCTTCCGATAATCCGTTGTTGATGTATAAGGGAATATACTCGATCCCGATAAGAGGTCGAGGAGGAGGGCTATGGTTGGTAGAAATCAATTTCTTTCGTTGAGACCTTTCATTAGAGTACCATGAAGGATAAAACTAGTTCCACTCCCCCCTTCCCCCTCCATCCCATACTTTGATAAGAGGACAAAAAGAAGGGCAGTAGTTTGTAGAGAATTGCTCCTATCGTGAAACCTTTAATTAGAATACAATGAGAGATAAAATTAATTTTTAACCCCCCCTCCCCCTCAGGCCCCGTCACTCACTGATCTCGAAAAAGGATCGCACGGGAAAGTTATAGTTTGTACAAACCAATTTATTTCGATGAGACCTTTCATTAGAATACCATGAAGGGTAGAACATGTCCCCCCCCCCCCAATTTTCTAAAGTTTAACTTGGCACCACCACCACTAAAGGCAAGCGTATGCACATTATGAGACCAATTGGTTGTCGTATGTAAAAGTGATGCACGTTTTACTTTCAAAAACAGCATTTCAGGAAATAATTCGTGGGGGGGGGGGCCTTTTAGACAGCGAAATTTGATTGCCGTCTGGCACACCTTGAAGGTATAGGCTACCTACTGCAAAAAATTTCAGGACTCTAGGACCATTCCCTTAGAAGTAGTTCAAAACGGTAGAAGTGGGTCCGGACGGACGGGACGAACGGACGGAAAACGCAAACAATAGCACATTTTTAGCGCATTTTTTAAGAATGAAAAAAATGTGCTATTGTTTGCGATTTGTCCGTCCGTTCGTCCGTCTGTCCGTCCGTTCGTCCGTCTGTCCGTCCGGACCCACTTCTACCGTTTTGAACTACTTCTAAGGGAATGGTCCTAGAGTCCTGAAATTTTTTGCAGTAGGTAGCCTATACCTTCAAGGTGTGCCAGACGGCAATCAAATTTCGCTGTCTAAAAGGCCCCCCCCCCCACGAATTATTTCCTGAAATGCTGTTTTTGAAAGTAAAACGTGCATCACTTTTACATACGACAACCAATTGGTCTCATAATGTGCATACGCTTGCCTTTAGTGGTGGTGGTGCCAAGTTAAACTTTAGAAAATGGGGGAGGGGGGGACACATGTTCTACCCTTCATGGTATTCTAATGAAAGGTCTCATCGAAATAAATTGGTTTGTACAAACTATAACTTTCCCGTGCGACTCTTTTTTGAGATCAGTGAGCGACGGGGCCTGAGGGGGGGAAGGGGTTAAAAATTAATTTTGTCTCTCATTGTATTCCTCGTTGTATTCTAATGAAAGGTCTCAACGAAAGGAACACTTTTCTGCAAACTACTGCCCGTTTTTCTGTCCTCTTATCAAAGTACGGGGTGGAGGGGAAGGGGGGGGGGAGTAGAACTAGTTTTATCCTTCATGGTACTCTAATGAAAGGTCTCAACGAAAGGAATTAATTTATACTAACCATAGTCTTCCTCCTCGATCCCTTGTCTTGATCGGTTATAATTCCTTATATCTTAAGAGTCAAAGGAAAGTACCCACAAAGGGCGATTACGATTAGGACGTTTGGAAGAAATATAACGATTGGGCATTTAAATAAAATTTGATACATAACCACTTGGAATAAAACAAAATTTAACAACAGTTTCAAAATTTGGTATTGCGCATGTGCAGTGCCAGCTTGCTTATTTATGGAAGAAATTTCGTAGGGGTGTTTATAAAAAATGCGGTATACCTGCACAAGGGGTGTGCACAATTTGTACTTGTATTTAATTCTTAAGAAATGCGCTAAAAATAGCTGCTGGATACAACCCTAACTCAGAAAAACCCAGCAAAATAAAGGCGAGAAGAGGAGGAAAAGGGATAGTTCTGTCCTCAGATGGGAGTGCAAATAACGCCCTTAAAGACACCATTCCATTCCCTCAACTCCTCATTCTACGGAGGAAAGCGAAGGTGCACCTACACCTCCAAAGAAAACCTTCCGAGACGCTGGATCCTCAAAACCAAAAGAGCCTCTGGCGGAACACTCAAAGCAAAACCCACCAGGAGCACTCCAATGAAATTTGGGAGAAGCTCAACTGACCCAATCATACGAGCAAACCCTGGTCGTGGCTCAACCAAAGCCAAGAGAAAGGTTTTTGCTCAAGTGCAGGATCAGGAAAGGAGACGTCCCTCCTCATTTACGCAAGGGGGACACACGATAGAGCCATGGTCCATAATGGCCGAAATTTATTCAGGTGAACCTACACAGGGCGAAAGCGGCCACCAGCGCACAATATTATACAGGAACAGGTGTGACGCCAACTACCATCGCCGGCACTGGGATAGCACGGACACAAACCGTATAGGTGAGTACTTTTAGAGTTTTCCTTATCAGAGGAACCAGAGATAATCAAGGCAATGAATCAGAATTTGTAACCAAGAACAGGAAAGAAGCCCAGGATATTAACTTTTCCTTCTCCTCTCTAACAGGCATAATAGTGGGATGGAGGGTCTGGGACGAGCCCTCTCTACCGGACCACAGAGAAATCTGCTATGGTATAAAGGTTGAGAAACAAGCCTAACATTCATACCGAGATCCTCGTACAAGGGATTGGGCACTGTACTAGAAATTATTGAAAAACCGTTAGATTTGGTTTCCGGTTTCCTGTTCGTGTTTCCAGCTTTTTTGTCAGTTGACTTACAGTTGCTAGTATCTGTACTTCGGTTTGGTGTTCCCGGTTACCACTTTTCGGTATCAAACATTTAGATTCAGTTTCCGGTTTAATGTTTGAGTTTCCACTAGGACTAAGTCTTCTTCTTTTTGCTATCACAGCTTATAGTTATCAGTTTCTAAATTTCGGTTCGCTGTTCCCGGTTACCAATTTCTAGTGTCAAACCGTTCGATTCAGTTAGAAACTTTTAGCTTTCAGTTTCCGGTTCATATTGATTTTACACCAGGACCAAGGTTTCTTTTTGCCACACGGCTTATAGTTGCTAGTTTCTCAATTTCGGTTCGCCTGTCCTGATCTAAAATTTCCAGTTTCCAGGCTTCCAGTGCCCAACCTCTCGATTCAGTAATCCCGCGCTTTCAGTTTCCGGTTTCTTATTTGAGTTTGCACTAGTTCCTAGTTTCCCTTCTACTACACGGTTTATAGTGGCTTATAGTTTCCTGTTTCAGTTTCCGCTAGGACTGAGATTTCTTTTTGCTACACGGCTGGTTTCTGAATTTTGGTTCGCTGTTTCCGGTTACAAACCTCTAGTGCCAAATTTTAGGTTCAGCAAGCAAAATTAACATTCTCGTTTCCGGTTTCCTATTTGATTTTCCACTAGGACTAAGCTTTCATTTTACTACACGGCGTGTAGTTGCTAGTTCCTGAATTCTGGTTCGCTGGTTCCAGTTACCAATTTCCAGTGCTAAACCATTAGGTTCAATTTGCAACTATCAGTTTTCCGTTTCCAGTTTCTTATTTGAGTGTCCACTAGTATCTAGTTGGCAATTTCTGCGTTTTGGGTCGGGGTTTCCGGTCTATATCCTCCACCAGATTTTATTCCTCTAGTACATCACCCACAAAAGTATTTCGAAGCCAAATTTCGTTTTAAATCTTTTCCAATTTGGTATCAGGAGGTTATAATATGCGAGGAGGTGTTTCAGCTCCTAATACACGAAGTGCCAATCAGAAGATTCATGTAAAATTTTGTCTGACTACCAGGAGAACATAATGGCCGAGGAGGTCTTTTCCCATCACCCACAAAAATATTTCGAAGCCAAATTTCGTTTTAAATCTTTTCCAATTTGGTATCAGGAGGTTATAATATGCGAGGAGGTGTTTCAGCTCCTAATACACGAAGTGCCAATTGAAAAATTCTTCTAAAATTTTGTCTGGCTACCAGGAGAACATAATGGCTGAGGATGTCTTTTCTCATCTCCCACAAAAGTATTTCGAAGCCAAATTTCGTATTAAATCTCTTCCAATTTGGTATCAGGAGGATATAATGTGCGAGGAGGCGTTTCAGCTCCTAATACACGAAGTGCCAGTCAGAAAATTCTTGTAAAATTTTGTCCGGTTATCAGGAGAACATAATAGTCGAAGAGGTCTTTTCCCATCACCCACAAAAGTATTTCGACGCCAAATTTCGTTTTAAATTTTTCCAATTTGGTATCAGGAGGTTATGACGTGCGAGGAGGTGTTTCAGCTCCTAATACACGAAGTGCCAATCAGAAAATTCATGTAAAATTTTGTCTGGCTACCAGAAGAACATAATAGTCGAGGAGGTCCTTTCCCATTACCTACAAAAATATTTCGAAGCTAAATTTAGTTTTCTCTTTTCCAATTTGGTATCAGGAGGATATAATGTGCGAGGAGGTGTTTCAGCTCCTAATACAAGAAGTGCCAATCAGAAAATTCTTGTAAAATTTTGTCTGGCTACCAGGAGAACATAATGACTGAGGAGGCCTTTTCCCATCACCCACAAAAATATTTCGAAGCCAAATTTCGTTCTAAATCTTTTCCTATTTGGTATCAGGAGGATATAATGTGCGAGGATGTGTATCAGCTCCTAATACACGAAGTGCTAATCAGAAAATTCTTGTAAAATTTTGCCTGGCTACCAGGAGTACATAATAGTCGAGGAGGTCTTTTCCCATAACCTACAAAAATATTTCGAACCCAAATTTCGTTTTAAATCTTATCCAATTTGGTATCAGGAGGTTATAATGTGTGAGGGGGTGTTTCAGCTCCTAATACAAGAAGTGCCAATCAGAAAATTCTTGTAAAATTTTGTCTGGCTACCAGGAGAACATAATAGTCGAGGAGGTATTTTCCCATAACCCACAAAAATATTTTGAAGCCAAATTTCGTTTTAAATCTTTTCCAATTTGGTATCAGGAGGTTATAATGTGCGAGGAGGTGTTTCAGCTCCTAATACACGAAGTGCAAATCGAAAATTCTCCTAAAATTTTGTCTGGCTACCAGGAGAACATAATGGTTGAGGAGGTCTTTTTTCATCACCCACAAAAATATTTCGAAGCCAAATTTCGTTTTAAATCTTTTCCAATTTGGTATCAGGAGGATATAATGTGCGAGGATGTGTATCAGCTCCTAATACACGAAGTGCTAATCAGAAAATTCTTGTAAAATTTTGCCTGGCTACCAGGAGTACATAATAGTCGAGGAGGTCTTTTCCCATAACCTACAAAAATATTTCGAACCCAAATTTCGTTTTAAATCTTATCCAATTTGGTATCAGGAGGTTATAATGTGTGAGGGGGTGTTTCAGCTCCTAATACAAGAAGTGCCAATCAGAAAATTCTTGTAAAATTTTGTCTGGCTACCAGGAGAACATAATAGTCGAGGAGGTATTTTCCCATAACCCACAAAAATATTTTGAAGCCAAATTTCGTTTTAAATCTTTTCCAATTTGGTATCAGGAGGTTATAATGTGCGAGGAGGTGTTTCAGCTCCTAATACACGAAGTGCCAATCAGAAAATTCTTGTAAAATTTTGTCTGGCTACCAGGAGAACATAATAGTCGAGGAGGTCATTTCCCATCACCCAGAAAAATATTTCGAAGCCAAATTTCGTTATAAATATTTCCCAATTTCGTATCAGGAGGTTATAATGTGCGAGGAGCTATTTCAGCTCCTAATGCACGAAGTGCCAATCAGAAAATTCTTGTAAAATTTTGTCTGGCTACCAGGAGAACATAATAGTCGAGGAGGTCTTTTCCCATCACCCACAAAAATATTTCGAAGCCAAATTTCGTTTTAAATCTTTTCCAATTTGGTATCAGGAGGATATAATGTGCGAGGATGTGTATCAGCTCCTAATACACGAAGTGCTAATCAGAAAATTCTTGTAAAATTTTGCCTGGCTACCAGGAGAACATAATAGTCGAGGAGGTCTTTTCCCATAACCTACAAAAATATTTCGAACCCAAATTTCGTTTTAAATCTTTTCCAATTTGGTATCAGGAGGTTATAATGTGGGAGGAGGTGTTTCAGCTCCTAATACACGAAGTGCCAATCAGAAAATTCTTGTAAAATTTTGTCTGGCTACCAGGAGAACATAATGGATGAGGAGGTCTTTTCCCATCACCCACAAAAATATTTCGAAGCCAAATTTCGTTTTAAATCTTTTCCAATTTGGTATGAGGAGGTTATAATGTGCGAGGAGGTGTTGCAGCTCCTAATACACGAAGTGCCAATCAGAAAATTCATGTAAAAGGTTTTAATTGGTTCAGAATTTCGGTTTACGGTTTTCAGTTACTGTTGAATTTGCTTTTGCTGGTTGCCGATTCGCTTAGTGTTTTCGGTTCTCAGAATCTGATTTCCGATTTTCCCACTAAAATGTGCTTGTATGCAGTTTCCGGTTTCCGGTCTGTAGTTTCCGGCCTTCAGTATTCAGTTTCTGAAGGTACGCTCCCTTGCTGCCGGTTGCCAGATTCCATTCCTTCAGTCTATAATTATCTGCTGGTGGTTTTAGGTTTTAGACACAAGTCCATCTTTCCTGTCAAGTTACAACTTTGAAACTTATTTTCAGTGTTCACTAAGGGTGAAGGGTAAGGTAAAATTGAAAGAGGGCGAAGCCCAGAGTGTAACAAACTGTAAACTCACCTCCTCAATTTGTAACTTATTCGAAAAATTTGGCGTTTCCTTAACCCTAAATGCCCACAGAAACTGTTGGCAGCTGGTGAGCGGCCGCTTCCTCAAGTCCGCCTTCAGCCAGAGGGAAGCCGCCCTAACGCGCAGCTCTTGCATCGACTGACTCGGCTCGGCGGTAATTCGAAAATCCAAGAAGCGATTTCCGTTCACCGTAAACCCTGAAAAAGAATACAAAAATAGAGTCACTTTAAAAACAAGTCGAAAAGGCGTAAACCACCCCAAAATTTAGTATCTCCCCCGCCACCCCGCGGCCGCATTCGTAATAAACTAGACGCTTCAACTTTTTTTAAGTATTTAACTTTCCACATTATTGCAGCGATAAAGTATTTTTTTCGGTGTCCAAACACGAAAATATAAAGACTTCACAGTCACATTCGATAGTTTTACGAACTTCTCCCTAAAAGCTTAATCGAATAAATTGGCGCAGCTCACTTAGTTTTTCAAACGGTATAATTTCTCTTCGCAAAGACTAATAAAAAAACATATACCGAAGGAAAATAATAGCGAAAATAGAACAGGAGAATTGTTTACGGCGCATAAATATTGATGTTAACTACGTTATTTACCTCAATTATTACAGGATCATAAACATCTCGCGAATGGCGAAATTTATTTATAAAAAAAGGAGCGAGTTCGAGAAGAAAAGGGCGAGCATCAATTTTATAATAAAAATGTAAATTTTCGCGTGTAGTTTTTTATGGCAGTTGTACTTTTGGCTATCTGTTTTTTAATCACGTTCGGCAACGATTTTAATAATTGTTTCACTTGTTTTATTAGGCTACAAGTGCGTAGAGTTAGAACTATGTAATATGAGGATCTATTCCATTTACATCGCAACTAATGCATAAGAAATTGAAGGAAGAGACCTCTTTAACAGAAAACGCTTCTGATGTACCAACACCAATGCCAAAATTCGACTACACCCATGTAATTGTTTAACCGACTTTGTAGTTCAATGGTAGAGCGTTGGACTATAAAGGCCGGAGGCCGGGTGTTCGAATTTGGGCTGAGGTAAGAATTTTTTATCTGTGGTAGAGACGGGAATTTCCTTAGATCAGTTTTAAGCATTCTGCCGGCTACTCTGAATTAGGTTTTCCTGCAGTTTTCCCGGTTTGTAAGGTTCCCCTTGAAAAATGATCACAAAACCCCCTGAAGTCTTAAAAATTAGGAAGAGGGAGGTCTGGAGAATAAGGAAAGCCCTTTAGGTAAATACATTCCGGGAAAGAAGAGCGCTTTCGAGATTCTAAAATGAATCTTTGAGGGAAATTTGTTCTCCCTAGTTCCTAGTTACTGTGTTTGTTGTCTTCCAAAACATTTAGAAAAATAAAAAATTCATGTTTCTAATTGATAAATGCTCACTAAGCTGCTAACGGCTTAACGATGTTGGAGGAGAGTATAATAGTTCGGGGGTTCTGGGGGGGGGGGGTATGGAATATCCCACAGGCGAATAGATCCCAGGAAAAAGATGTTCTGTGAATCACCTCCCGAAGTTTGCCAATTTTATACGGGAGCATAGCAGCAGGGGGGCTGCGGGGTATGGAATACCCCCCAGGTAAACACATCCCAGGAAAAAAGGCTCCTCTTTTCTGGAATGTATCCTTGTGGGGGTATCCCCAGACTCTCCTCCAAAGTTGTTAAGCGTTTTACACCATTGGAATCATGATTAAAGAAGGCAATCGAACTTTCTTTGCCTGAAAGGTATTCCATGTGGCCCAATTCCCCCCAGGGAAATACGTTCCAGCAAAAAAAATTTTGTGAATCTCCCTCCCAAATTGTCATTAAGAGTTCCTAAGGTTCGTGTTTCCTGGAATGTATTCCTGTGGCTGTGCCGTACTTGGTGCTATTAACTGCTTTCCAAAATTGTTAAGCGATTAGAGAAATAATAAAAAGTTGAAGGCTGTCCTTGAAAAATGAACTGAAAGTTTAACAATTTTGGAGGAGAGCATAACACTGGGGAGTCTGGAGGGTCTGGAATGGTCCCCAGATAAATACGTCCCAGGCTAGAACATTTCCGTGAATCTTCATCTCAGAAATTGTTAAGCCTGCAAAAAGTTTGTTATCATCGAACGTTCAATTCCTGAAAGGTATTTTATGGGTCCCAAATCCTCTTTTACCGTGTTCCCCTCCCCTCCCAACCTTTAAACCTTTAAAAAAATAATCAAAAATTGATGGACCTCCTTGAAGAATGATCACAAAAGTGCTAAAGGCTTAACCATAATTGTGAAGGGGAGCGGGGGGTCTGGGGGCTTATGGAAAACTCTCCAGATCCCCCTCCATCCAAAATTTTTAATCGAAGAAGGTTTAACAGCTTCTGATGTGTTTTGGTCTGGTCCCTTTTTGATGGCTTGTGAAATGTCGTCTTCTGTGATGGAATACCTGTGGTACCCAAACTTTTAAAGTGACATTTGTTGTCCATAAAGTGAAATTTAGCTCACCCAAAATCCCATGACATGACATTTCGTCTGAACTTGGATTATCCGCGACAAATGTCCAAAACGCAAGGTTTCTTTGCACCGTGTGACAAAAGAAATTTCGGGGCCCATATTCTGAAATTATACGATTGGTATGACCGGCGTCTTTCCAAATGTGATGTAACCGGTAATCCACTGTAACGGAAATGCTGCAGACATGACGTCGCCTTTGGCGCTCTGGAATTTTCTACGCGTATTCGAGAATGTACTGGACTTACATTGCTTGCGTGTATAAATGGTTGCGGACCGAACATCGCGGGAGTCTACTATCGAACGAGATCGAGTACGGACGAAACATAGAGCGCGAAAAGCTGATATAAATTTCGAAGTGTGTGATATAAATAATCGATATAAATTGTACGGATTTTTATAGTGTTTTAGTTTTGTTTAATAAATATTGATATAAATCGAACCCGAACTTATAAATAACGTTACATTGGTGTCAGGAGTGGAATTAATTAAATTAATTAAAAGTAAGATTAAATTAAGTGCTTGTGCTTGTGTATGCCTGTAACAAGATCTGCTGCCGCTAAAATGGAAGAAACGATGCTCAATTTGCTCCAGCAAATCCAAAATGGCCAACAGGTGTTGCAGCAAGAAATGAAAAGCACCCAAGAGAAGTTCGAGAAGTTGGAAGAAAATTCTAGAAATTTTGAAGAGAAGTTCGAGAAAATGGAAGAAAATTCTAGAAATATTCAAGAGAAGTTCGAGAAGATGGAGGAAAATTCTAGAAGGATTAATGAAGAAAATTCTAGAAATATTCAAGAGAAGTTCGAGAAGTTGGAAGAAAATTCTAGAAAGATTATCGAAGAAAAAGTTGAAGATAGAATTACGGAAGTTTCCAAAACATTTAAAGCAACATTCGTCGAGATTGAGCACAAGTATGAAGAGCTGCGCGAGCAATTCTTGCGACTGACTACGGAAGAGCGTACTAGTAGTGCCCCAGATGAATTACTGATGGACCGTCTTCTTGAGGTGCCACAGCTTACTCATTACAAGAAGGTCGACCCAGAAACAAATACAAGAGTAGAAGGCGACGTTCAGCAAGCCCGAGTAAAGCCACCTACTTTTGATGGTAAGATTCCTTGGACCACGTACGTTCGACAGTTTGAGGCAGCGGCTGCGGCAAATAAATGGACTCTTCAAGACAAAACTACAGCCCTGATTCTTGCTCTGAGAGGAGATGCTCTGGATGTGTTGAGGACCATCCCCGAGGATCAACAGAACTTCCAACAAATAGTAGCGCGACTCGAAATGCGATATGGCGATAAACACCTTCAGCAAGTTTACTATGCCCAAGTCAAAAACCGAATGCAGAAACCTGGAGAAAGTTTGCAGGAACTTGAAGCGGACATCGCTAGACTGATTCGATTGGCATACCCTACGCCACCGGAGAGCTTTCTTGATCAACTGGCTGTACAAACATTTATCGATGCCGTTCGTGATGGAGATGCCCAGCAGGCTTTGAGACTGGCTAGGCACGACAAACTTGAGAAAGCTTTGGCCCATGCGTTAGAATTCGAAGCCGCCAAGAAAGCTAGTCATGGAAGTGCGCGAGTACGTATGGTGGAACCTCGCAGTGACAGCCGGGTAAGAACCATCGAAGAGGAAGGTGGCTCTGAAAGTTTTGAAGAAAAGGTCAGTAAAGTAGTGGAAGAAAAGGTCAGTAAAGTAGTGGAAGAGAAGGTCAATAAAGCAATACAGTCAATGGCAAAGAAACGTGAACCACGATGTTGGAATTGCGGCGAGATTGGACACGTTCGCCGCAACTGCCAAAAACCATTACAGCAGCCGGAAAACTAAGAAAGGTCGACAGGAAGGGGCTATCGTCGACCTGCAGAAACAAAGCCCCGATCTTCACTGTAAACATTACGTCGTCTGGAAAAGTTCTGAGCCTGTACATCGATGGCCGAGTTAATGGAGAAGACAGATCCTTGCTAGTAGACACAGGTGCAACAAGAACTATTGCAAGACCAGAGTTATTGAAGAATCATTCTCGGATCTCATCTTCGACCGTGCAGTTAAAAACAGCAACTGGTGAAAGAATAAAAACGCACGGAGAAATACAAATGTCTGTCACCATCGGAAAGACCACCATCAATCACCAGGTGCTAATTGCTGATATTTCTGATCAATTCATCTTGGGGATGGATCTTCTTAAGAAACTCGGAGCTGTGTTAGACGTGAAAAAGGGCGTGTTAAAGGTCGGCGATGAAGAACTCCCTTTCCATGAAGACAAAGAAGATGTCATCCGCCTGTTAACCACTCATGACGTCATTATACCCGGACTTAGTGAAAAAATTATAATGACCACTTTAGATGGATACTGTCGCCAGGGAAGCCTACGGATAGTCGAAGCACTAAACCAAAAGAAATTTCTAGTGGCTAGGGCTCTGGTAAAAGTTCAAAATGACGTTCCGATTCGAATTATGAATTTGAAAGATAGTCCTGTTAAGCTAAGCAAACGAACTGCAGTTGGACAGTGTGTGCCCATCTCGGCTATTCGCTCTGTGAGATCGGAAAATCTATCTAAAGGAAAGTATCCAAGAGAGCTGATAGATATGGTCATTAAAAATACCCCAGATTTGGACAATAGACAACGACAAAAGGTGAAAAATATGCTTGTGGAATTTCGGGATGTGTTCGCGGTAAACGACCAGGACAAGGGCAAGACAAGCATAGTCACCCATAAAATAAATACTGGCAATTCCCAACCGATTAGACAACAGCCAAGGCGACTCCCATTGGCTAAACGAGACGAAGCGGAAGAGATTATCAGAGACATGAGAAAGCCATCGAATAGTCCTTGGTCATCACCGATAGTGCTTGTAAAGAAGAAGGATGGCTCCACAAGATTTTGCGTTGACTACCGTCTATTAAATTCGGTCACCAAGAAAGATAGCTATCCACTGCCAAGAATAGACGACACCTTGGACACTCTATCCGGAGCCCAATGGTTTTCCACACTCGACCTAAAGAGTGGTTATTGGCAAGTGGGGATGGAATCGACAGACCGAGGGAAGACCGCGTTTTCTATAGGCTCTGGACTTTGGCAATTCACAGTAATGCCTTTCGGATTGTGTAATGCCCCCGCGACGTTTGAGAGACTTATGGAGGCAGTTCTAAGGGGACTAACGTGGCAGACATGTCTGGTATATTTGGATGATGTAATTGTCGTAGGAAAAACTTTTGAAGAACACCTAAAGAACCTGAGAGAGGTGTTTGGACGATTACGAGAGGCCAATTTAAAACTAAGTCCCAAGAAATGCTTTATGTTCCAAAAAGAAGTTAAATATTTGGGGCACATCGTATCTCGTGATGGTGTTACAGCGGACCCAGAGAAGATTATAGCGATTCAAGAGTGGCCGATTCCTGAGAACAAGCACGAGATTCGAAGTTTCCTCGGTTTGTGCACCTATTATAGACGATTCGTGAAAGGATTTGCCAACATTGCCAAACCATTAATAAAGTTGACAGAAGAGGGCAATGAGTACGAGTGGAGTGAAGACTGTCAAAGAGCTTTCGAACATCTCCGGCAAGCTCTTACTAGCGCACCTATCCTTGGCTACCCCAGAAATGAAGGAAAGTTTGTGCTAGATACCGATGCCAGTAACACCGCCATTGGAGCTGTTCTTTCTCAATTGCAAGACGGACAGGAAAGAGTCATTGCCTATTTCAGCAAAGTACTGTCGAAACCCGAGAGGAATTATTGTGTGACTAGGCGAGAGCTCCTGGGTGTGGTAAAGGCATGGGAACATTTCCATAAGTACCTTTACGGCCGCAAGTTCCTGATAAGGACAGATCATGCAGCGCTAAAGTGGCTCTTGCAGTTCCGAAACCCAGAAGGACAGGTGGCAAGATGGTTAGAACGTCTTCAGGAATATGACTACGACATTGAACACAGGGCTGGAAAAGTTCACAATAATGCAGACGCTTTGTCAAGAAGACCGTGCAAAGACACCTGCACACATTGTTCTAAAATAGAAGACAAGATTGGCCATCTGCGACGAACAACTGTAGAGAGTGAGGAATGGAAGCCAAGCGAAATCAAAACGGCCCAAGAAAACGACCCAAGTATAAAAACTGTTCTGAATTGGATGCGCCACGGACAAAGACCAGGCTGGCAAGACATTAGTGCCACAAGTCCTGAAGTAAAGAGTTATTGGGGCCAATGGAATAGCCTGACTCTGAAAGACAACCTGTTGTATAGGACCCTTGAAAGTGAAGATGGCACCGAATCGACGCTGCAATTAATAGTACTAGAAGCAAAGTGTCGGAAGTATTGCGAAAATTGCATGACGGCGCTTCCGGAGGACACTTTGGTATTACGAAAACGTTGCAAAGGGTACGTGAGCGATTCTATTGGGTCAACCGTAAAGAAGATGTCCGGCGATGGTGTCAAAAATGTGAGTTATGTGCTACTGGAAACGGACCAGTTTCCAAGAAGAGGGCACCCATGAGGCAGTATAACGTTGGTAGTCCGATGGAACGAGTTGCTATCGATATCGCAGGACCGTTTCCCGAGACAGATGGCGGAAATAAATATATCCTAGTCGCTATGGATTATTTCACAAAGTGGACTGAAGCTTACGCCATTCCAAACCAAGAAGCAGCAACAGTTGCAGAAGTGTTGGTAAAGGATTTCTTTACACGTTTTGGTGTTCCTATAGAAATCCATTCAGACCAAGGAAGGAACTTTGAATCGGCTTTGTTCCAAGATGTTTGTCGATTGGTAGGAGCCAATAAAACCAGAACAACACCTTTGCATCCTCAGTCAGATGGAATGGTTGAGAGAATGAATCGAACGATGGGTAAATATCTTTCAAAAGCCGTGGCAGAACATCAGAAAAATTGGGACCAGTACCTCCACCTGTTCCTTATGGCATATCGATCAGCCGTTAACGAGACCACGGGTCAGACTCCTGCCTGCCTTATGTTGGGTCGTGAACTACGCCTTCCATGTGATCTCGAGTTTGGGCGTAAACCCCATGAAGAATATGTCGCAGGTGAAAATTATGTTGACCAACTAAAGGCGAAGATGAACGATATTCACGATTTGGTTGAAAGTCATATTCAGATTGCCAGCGATCGCATGAAAAATCAATACAACCTCCGCTCGGCCAATGAAACTTTTGAAGCTGGAGATCTGGTATGGCTGCACGATCCACAGAGACGAAGAGGTCTTTCTCCCAAGCTACAAAGACAATGGGAAGGTCCGTATGAGGTGATCAAGAAAATAAATGACGTAATATATCGTATCAGAATGAACCACCGGAAACCGAAAGTTGTCCACATTAATCGACTCGCACGATATGCCGGATCCAACAACAACGAAGAAGTTAGAGGTATTCGAGAAGAGCAACGCAGCTTTGGGATCGAGCCAAACTTTAACGATTTTATGTCAAATTACGCCCAGCGGAAGAAAGCTCGATTTGGCGTTACTCAGGAAATTTATCAAAATATTTTTGAGCTTCCGGTTAACGTTTCCATCGCCCATTGTGTCGCCGAAGACCTTCGCATGGATAGAGGTATAGCTTCCGTATTCCGGAAAAGATTTGGAAGAATGGACGAGTTGTTAAAGCAAAGACCACGAGTGGGTAAAGTACTGCGCTTGGAAGATAGTCAATGCTCTTTGTTCTACTTGGTTTCAAAGAAAACGTCAGAAGGCAAACCCACCTATGAAAACCTCTGGTCTGCTTTAAAAAGCTTAAAGAAACTCATGGCATACTATGACATAAATAGTTTGGCGATCCCGAAGATTGGATGTGGTTTAGATGGCTTGGACTGGAAGATAGTGCGAACCATGATCGAAGTGATTTTTAGAAACACTAGCGTTCGAATTACAGTATGCTGCTTCAACCCACAGGGGACGACCCTCCGCAAAACTGTGGACTGTTACTTTTTCAAGAAAGGTGTTTGTCGAGCAGGCTCTGACTGCAGATTCCGACACGAGGCATTAAAAAGTAATACTAACGCAGTTTCCGAACGAGACGTCCAGAATTAAGAAGGGGGCAGTGTTCCAGACATGACGTCGCCTTTGGCGCTCTGGAATTTTCTACGCGTATTCGAGAATGTACTGGACTTACATTGCTTGCGTGTATAAATGGTTGTGGACCGAACATCGCGGCAGTCTACTATCGAACGAGATCGAGTGCGAACGAAACATAGAGCGCGAAAAGCTGATATAAATTTCGAAGTGTGTGATATAAATAATCGATATAAATTGTACGGATTTTATAGTGTTTTAGTTTTGTTTAATAAATATTGATATAAATCGAACCCGAATTTATAAATCACGTTTACATTATCTTCATCTATCCACTCTCAGAAACTTGGTGTTTTAAAACTCGACACGGAATGCATATGACATATTCGTAAACGAGAAAATAATACTATAAATCGTACAATGGTTTGATTAGTTTTTGTCTGTTCGAATTTTTTATCAAAAATAAAATGTTATAGGTATGTACTTCTATTGTTAATTTAAATTATCAGCTACACTTCTCGCAACACTTCTTTCTTACCAGATGTCACTAAATAATCTCGGTATCGCTCTGGAATTCGCGTAATCCCGTATGGCTTCGATGTAGTAGCCTGTGCTAGTAAAAGGTGCTGGTTTAACCACATCTCCAATGCCATCTTCAGAACTTGGTTCCTCTGGAAAATACTGAAGCGTCTGAAGCAAACTTAATGGTTTTAAGCCTTTTGCCTACGCAAATGATCTTGTAACTGTAGTCCGCGAGCGTATTTTGTAAATTTTTGGGCAGATTGTTTCCGAGTGCTACCCCGGCTACGTTACTGCGTGTGAAAGCTTAGAAGCTCCAAAAAGTGGCAGGAAGTATTACGTATTGGGTCAGATTTTGTTCATTTTTGTTTGATGAAGAATTTTGTTGATAAAGTGACAAGCGGCAGGAAACGTAGTCTGCTCTGCCTCATCATGGAAACTAAAATTTCCTAACAGAAAGTAGGCATGAAAATGAAGGTTTCAGGATGATTTTGGGTAAAAAATTTTCTTCCTCTTACACAAACAATCTAGGGACACACTGTATAATGCAAACCTAAATATAAACGACTACCGTGACGAAATCACAAAAAAGGAACTTCAAATGTGTAACGAGGCATAAAATTTTAAATATAAAATATACAGTTCGTCGGTAAACCTAGGATGTGGATGGAACACAGGAAAAATATAAATGGTCTGACTGAAATGTAGAGCATCGTTTTATTTGACTAACAGATTACATCGCATAGTAAGTTGTACAATTAGTTTGTTCTAATTAAGCGAAAGTGAGGAAATGTGTTTGTATTATATCGTGTAACGATATTTCTAGGTCAATTCGAAGACGCCCGTGTAAAATAAACATCATGAGAAATTTCCTGTCGTGGGTGTCTATTATATTAAGAACACGTGAAATTTAAGATAAAAAACGCCGTTTGTGTATTTTAAAACCAGTTTAGATGTTAATATATGTTAAGTCGAATGCAAGCCAATACCTACCATTAGCATATCATGATTTAACTTCAAAAAATAACGGTTCTCCGAAATTAAAATTAATTTCCGATAAATCTTTTCACATATACCTGCGGGTTTTTAATTATAGATTTTTGGAAACTTTATTAATTATAAATTTGATATATTCTTTTCAAATTTTTTGAAGTGGGGTAGTAGGTAAAGTACGTGTGAAGAGCGCATGAGCTTCTTTGGGGAAATTAACACATTAGCACCAATTAATTCCTTATTAAGTAATTTGAGGGTTACATTTTAAGTGTTTACAAAAAATAGGAAAGAAAAAAATTGTTTAATCATCTTTCAAGGCGTCGAGCTTGAACACGAATTTCTTAGTACTTGCTTATTCCATTAGCAGTTCCTTTTTTGAACCTTTACCTATGTTAAAAAATATGACATCCATCTAAAACAGATCCAATGTGCTACATTCCTGGGATTTTGTTGCTTTTATATTATCTCACTGTCACGCCAATTTCTTTTAACCATGTTGTATGCAGATTCCATCTTTTGAAATAATAACCAACTTTGAATTTCATTCCCGACTTTTCCACCACAATTACTGAACTCTGCCAATCGATCTTTAATACCACAATAAAAATGAGAAGCTAAGATGGTGTTATGAACGGATAGGAGTGTAGTGATTGGTCCGCCAAATTTTCCGTCCACTCCTGTTACAAGTCCAGCTGATACAAGGTCGCCAGCAGGCACCATAAAATTCAAAGGCGCGATATCCTTACAAGAGTCTTTAAATATATTTGAAATATTGTTGTGCAACGTCGTTATTTTGGCCTAAACACCAAAAATAATGATGGGACACTCTGTATATGACAACATTCCAAATTTATTAAGCGTAAGCCTGGGTCATTATCTTCGAATAAGGACAAAGTTGGTTTGTTGTATTTGAATTGGTGTATCAGTATTGATTTCCCTTTTGGAATTGTTTGTAATTTTTTGTTTTGTTCGGATTTCATCGCTTTGTAAATTGTGTATTTAAATTTGTGTGTTTAATTGTAAAGCGTGAAGTAGGGATATCTGGTTGTTTGCGATAAGGAGTTTTATCAGACGAAAATTAATTAACGGACGTGTTTTCTCGCTGTTAAGAGGTAAGGTGTTTAAAAACACTGCGCGTTTCATATCGGGGTCGTTTGGTTTGGTTTGACGATTCGCGGTTGATTTAAAAATTCTCGAGGAAGGAGTTTATTTAGTGGTTGCTAATTTAGAATGAACTCATTTCGATCATATTTTTCAAAGTTGAGGACGTTTTGTTTTGCATTTATTGATGATTGATTTGGTTTGGATAGTCGCGTTCTATTTTGATTTTATTTTAGATATTTGGAAATAATTTTTTTGTTAAAGTTATCTCATTTATTATTAAATTTATTATCGTTGCGTAAGCTAATTAGTTTGAAGATAAACAGATGTTTTTCGCCGACGTAAGTATAGACGCAGTAATCCTGATATGAAGGAGACAAAGGAAGGGAAATTGTTTTAAATAAAAGAGACGGACATTAATAACGGCTTGTTTGCTGGTGGACGTTAATTGTGGTTTTTTTTTGGTTTGGTGAACGTTGAAACGTAGCCGCTTATTGTTTTGGTGTTTGGCAGGTTTCCGTATTTGAGCATATTATTGCAAGATAGTCCGTCTTGCCAGTCGTACAGTTTTGTAGAAGGAAGTTAGGTTGAGTGCTCTAAGAGATTTTTTTACGCCGTTTGTTTTTAAGTCGAATTAAAGAAGTTTATGAAGAAGTTAGTTGGAGTGTTGTTTGTAGGGCAGTTATCGCATACGGCAGCCTTTCTTCAGTCTTCAAGTACCAGTTACAGGAAGTTTTTTCACGGCCAAAAAGCCAATTTTACATCTGTAATTACAACGATCTGTCGTCTAAATCAAAATTTAAGTGCAATCAAAGAAATCAATTTCCGAAGTATCATCTGGTGTTTGTGGGTCATAACTTCCTTTTTGTTAAAATTTTAAATGAATTTGAGACTTAATACTTATTATTTCGTGGGTGGCTGCTGTAATTAGTATTGATTAAATTATTATTCTACATTCTGGATATCGCTTGTGTATTCATTTTATTTTAATTTTCATTACACAACGTTTCGAGAAACGTTTTTTCTCCTTTTTCAAGTTTACCGTGACAATTTACATACAAATGAAATGCGTTATCTACTAGAATCATTTCGTAAGACCAACTGGAGCCTTTTAGGTGCGAGTGTTTAAATCTGTGCTTTTAGATAGCTTTAGGAAGGTATTCTAATGGATATTCTTTACTCATTGCCTTTGAAGAACTGTTTTAGATTTCCCTGTGGCTATTTCTTTATTTTTTATTTCGCCTTTTTGTTTCTACCCGCCATTTTGTTTGTTGTGTTGTTATTTCTCAACATTTTTGCCAATACTGGAGTTGGTTATGGGTTTCTGAATTGACGCTTTATTTAGAAACGATTGCTATTTTTATGCATTGAAGCTTTGGTTTAGGCCGTTCTAGGTTCTAGTCTACGGGAGTAGAATGTGTTTCTTCAATAGGTTGATTGATGTCTTTTTTTAATTGATTTCTATGTATACCTAATCCACAATGGTCCTAATTATTGTAAAACATATCTAATTAGTTAAGCGTTAAAATGACAAAATAGCTTTTTTCTACAACTGTCAAAAAAACCTGTCATTGTCTGACGAATTTCGAAACGCGAAGTACTAGATTTTTAAACTGTTAATTAATAAGTAAGGTTGCTCTTGACCAAGGTTGGTATATTACACCAACCTTGGCTCTTGACAACGTGCGCGAAATCGTCAACAGTGAAAAAAAGTATTTCGCGCACGTGACAAAGTTGAACTTAAACAGCAAATTTAATTAACAATCGGTTCAGTTGTAGAAAAAATATTGTATATAACGCTAGCGCGAAGTTATTTCGCGCATTTGACTGATATCTTGACTCGGCTTCGCCTCGTCAAAATACCTTCAGTCTCAATGCGCGAAATTGAACTTCGCGCTCTTGTTATATAAATAACTATTGAATATCAATTCAAACTAAGTTTAGTTTAGATTTGAAGTTTAGTTGCCACATCTCGTGCGGTTTTTGCTTGTCCCCGACCCCCGTCGAGTTTAGCAGTTTCCCGGCAGCAGCCTTGCATCCGCATAATGTGTTCAGCCGTTTCATCTGCCTGTCCATAAAGTCTCATGCGATCTCCGCCGCTGTGCAATCCTATGTAAATGGTACTAGGGGGAAAGAACTATGAATTTTTGGTGTACACCCCTCTGAATTAATTTGAATTAACGTGAATTAATTAGAATTAACGCGAATGCATGGAAATTGATTTAAATTAATGTGGAATAATTTGAATTCCAGTGAATGAATTTTAATTAACATGAATTAATTTGTAGGTATTAACGTGAATTAATTTGAATTCACGTGAATCATTCTGAATTGACGTGAATTAATTTGAATTTTTTTGCATTTTGCAAAGCGATGGGGTATACAAAAGGGAGTATTGCTATCAAACCACAAACAATCGAAACGTTATTGGTACTTTCAAAGCAAGCAAAACATATTATGAAGATTAAATTTTTTTCATAATATCAATATTTAAAAAAAAATTCCCTCTTGTATACCCCATCGCTTTACACACTGTACATACATACATATATCACTCCCAAGAAGCACTAACTTTCACAATTATGAGCCGATTTTGAGGTTGGTATAACATAAATATCTCGATCAAGTTTGGGAATTTACACCATTTGTAACAAAATGGCGACCACGTGTTAAAAGGCTGTAACTTTTCCTAATTTTAATACCAAAGCCGGTGGTGCAGTGGTTGCGTCGCCGACTGCTATTCGGGAGGTTGTGGGTTCAAATCATGTTGTCGACTTCTTTGTCTGGGTTTTTTTCAGCAGGCTTTCCTCAGACGTACGTAGCTTCGCATAATGCTAGCACTATGTTGAAATCTTCGAGGTGAATTCTGGAACAGTACTCTTCCCTTTCAGCACCCTACCTCCGTTCCCATCCTTAATTTTACCCATCCTTACACTGCGGGAGTATCGATTCTAATAGTGGGATTAGTTTGAATTAATTTGAATTAACGTGAATTAATTTCAATTAATGTGAAATAATATGAATTTACGTGAATGATGTTGAACCGCCTGTCACCTGTGAACCGCCCTTTTGAAGGCTGAAGGCTGAAGTAACGTGGTCGTAATGATAATTTGTCCTGTCCTTTTCCTGGTACCCTCTGCCAGTGAATCTTATTCATCTCCTCCCACTAGTTTAGGGCTTCCTTTATATGGTTTATGTGCAATTCACCTTCCGTCTGGTTCCTTGTTCTGGCCAGTTCATTTGCCTTCATGTTGCCTGCAATGTCCGAATGCCCTGGCACCCACCAGTGTGATGCTGTTGCCAATTTCTTTAGATTGCACTTCCAGAGTAGTTTGGAGTCGCCGATATGGGGTACTAACACCTTTGGTGCAGCTCATCTATGAGGAGAGAGAGAAATTACTATGCCCAGATTGCCTGCATACTCTTGCACATAGTAACCTTTTTGTGTTAGCAGGATTAGTAGGTGATCATAGTAATAGCGATAGACCCCCCACGCCCCCCTCCGAAGGCACCATCTTCTGGTAATCACTGTGATTGACTCCTATTGTTTTGGAGGTGAGATCTTTGTTTCCAGCGGCCGTTTCGATGTCGTCATGCGAGGTGTTATCAAAAGGTTACAGCCACCTCTTTTGACATGAACACCTTTTCAAGTTGGTGTGTTAAATTAGGTAGGGCCGTGATTATCGATTTTCATTTTTGATAGGCGTGCTGTTGTGAATCAACCGGATGTTTTCGGAGAACCTCGCTTCTCAGGAACTTGTCTAAGACTTTTCCATCCCCTTCAAGAGGAACAAGGTGAGGCTGATGGGTCTTTGCGCCTTGGGCAAGTCGATTGAGCGTCCTGACCCTTTTGGTGTGAACACTACATTCACCTCCGGCCATGTTCTGGGTATGTAAGCTAAACAGAATCTGCCTCTGTAGAGCTTACATATAGTTTGCAGTCAACAACCTTTTGGAGGAATGCTGGAAAGGGAGATCTCCTCTCATACGCATTAAGTAGGAGCAGTACTTATTGGTATTACTTATTCAATGGTAGGAGTCTTTGTAGATCATTTGAGGTTACTTCCTGGTCCTCTTTCGTGTCTACCTTTTTGGGTGATCTCATCAACTTCAGACCTTATGTACTTCTCATAGGAGTACCAGTCTGTTAGTTGTGGGACCTTGATTGTAATTGACTATATGCATGGTGCCTTTATCTCGAACCTTACATGCTTATGGTTCGAGAGTGAGGTCTCGTCTGATACATGCTAGTTAGTTTATGTTGGACCTAATTAGCGGAGTTGAGAGAGTAATAACCTCCTGTCTAATTTATTGATTTCATTTTTGGCCTTTATTTTTGAGTGACTGCTCTACCAACCCAACCCACTATACATTTATAAATATCCATGCCCGAACTCGGATTCGAACCAGAGATCCCTAGTACCGCAATCTCCACTGTTCGCTATTTCAAGTGAGGTTGAATTTATATAGTCAATTAGCAATTCACCCCTCTTGGTTGTGTCTGTGCTGCCCCATGCTCCGTGGAGCGCGTTGGCAGTTTACCCGCCAGAGCCTTTACTTCGCCTGTAGGTATATCACCGTTGAGTCGCCCGGGAAATAGGCCGAGGTAGAGTTCATTAACTGGAGTACATAATAAATTTGGTAATATTAAAGTTTTGTAACGTAGATAAAGTCTAAAACAATCAATGAATCAATGAAGATATTTTGTACCATTGTAGTTCAAGGGTATAATATCTATATATAGACGGTGGCACGGATTTCCAAAAAGCTACATGAAAGCTACAAGTTGTTCGCATTAAGAGATCGTTTATGCATATTTGTGCAATATCATAAATTGTTATAAAACGTACGTTTTACATGCACACAGTTCAACTATTATATTGGATTAAAGGTTCACTAAATTTTACAGATTTTTTAATCAAATTTACATATTACAAGGATTGAGTCCATGTCACTTAAGGTGAAAGCCTAAATTTTCGTTGAAATTTTGGCGAAATGAAGTTTGCAATACCCACACAAGGAAAAATCGAAGACTGACATGCCGTCACTGACATGTTTATTGCGGTAGAAAATGTATGCTACGTAAATATTTATAAATGCATCTTTTGATACAAAAAATAACTTGCTTTGTACATATACAGGAAACGAGTTTCTCAATTTTGTTGCATTTGTCGTTAACGTGTATTGCAATTTTTCTGTACTCTACCGTTCACGATTAGAAATGCAAATTATGTACATTGACAAAGTCTTCTTACAGCTAACAGGTTACTGAAATGCAGATAAGGAAATTTCTTTATTAAACGCAAGATATACCTATAGATAATTTTAAACAATTGCAAATTGCCGCGAATCTAATCAAGTGGGAAAATTATACCACTTTACTTTCTATGCATTGAAGCTGTACTTTAAAACATCTTTATTAAACAATTGCGCAATGTAAATGTTATTAAAAAAAGTACACGCACTTGTAATTGGTGCAATATAACATGCAATTTAGATGCAATGCAACTAATGATATCGATCTAGATTTCTTTTCTGCTAGGTTCGAGATTTGTTTTTATACTAATTAATTATAGGAATTCTGAGAAAGTATCCATTGTGTTGGTAAAAGTACCTATCTATAGAACGTCGTTTCCTTCCTCTACGTGTAGTATAATTGTTAACTTATAATTTATATGTAACTACGAATAAATTATTTTTTTACATAGTGATGAAATTATCGGACTTTTTTAAACGAAAAATCGTATGGAAAGTGCTATACCTTTTTTCATGATTTTTACCATGCGTTTCCATGGAGTTTAGTCCTGTCTATGAACAATAGCATCCACTTTTGAGTGTGACAGTAAATCGCAAATGTTAATCAACTTATTCAATTGTGGGGTATTATGGATCACTATGCAAAAAAATTTCGTGTACAACACGTGTTGAAAGGTCTTTTATCACTTTCAAAACTTGTTGTACTTGTACAAATAATTACTTTGAGTGTATAAGCGTACTTTTGTTGTAAATATTAAGTAAATTAAGAACCACGAATTTGATTGGCGCGAATCCCATTCATTTGTTACGCTAACCGGGGTCACAATGGACAATATGCTAAAACGACGAGACAAATCTGCTAAGTATCCAGATGATAGGGGACAGGGGTTCACATTACATGGCAAAACTGTCGGATGAGTCGTTGTCAAGTGATAAATGCGGAACAATGAATAACGAATATCAGGAAGGAGCATTACTCAGGTTGTATACAAGAGAGAGTGGGACGGAAGTCGGCCATTTGCAAAAGCCACTTATGACTCATTTTTGTTGTGGTTTTTGCAGTGACATAAAATAATGGTTAGTTGTTGTGCTTATGGTTGCTCCAAAACGGAAAAAAATAAAATTTTGGGAATTACATTTCATGTGTAAGTATTGATACCAATATTATTTTTATATAGTACATGTAAATTTACAAATTTTTTATCGGAATTTAGTTTGAAGTTAGTTAAACAAAAGTCATAGGCGGAGTAGACACATGGGGGTTTAGATTGTTTTCGTGTAAAATTCTTTATAATTGTATCCTTCTACAACTGTAAGGTAGGTACGCCACTGGAACAGGAAACTACTGTCCGCCATTTGCAAAAGCCATCGCGGTCGCACGTATATTGTTGATATTCTCCTTCTTGGTATTCTTTATTCATTGATGCGGAAGCACAACCAGATTCACAAATTTGCCACCATTTGCAGCTTTTGAAAAATAAACCTTAGGAATTATGGTGGTAGCTCAACGTTTTCGTATTAAAATGTCGCTGAAGTTCCCTCATCTACATTTCGCAATATTTTTACGCCTCAAATTTGCATAAAACAATCCGGTAGTTGTGCATCCAGAACACATTTAACCTTCATTTTTCATTCACAAAACCTTTTTGACGGTAACGTGTTCATCTCGAATCTCACATTCAAGTCGGCGATTTATTAAAATGTATTCAACCTTATTATACGTAGAACCCAGCTAATTGAATTGATTGTTAACAAGTTTGCAATTACCACATTGTTGTTTTATCCATTGTGATGTTCTATACAATTATACTAAATAAATGAGTGGATCTTCCTTTGTAGAGAGGATAATTAGTTAAGTGAATTCCATGCACGAATCTTCTCAATAAATTTTATTTCAATTTAATTAACAACAAATTTATTTATCGCAGTTCACCTATAGGACTTTTTCTTCGATTCGAAAAGGTGACGAGGCAAAAAACTCTACGCTATTAAGTTTATTTCCTCCCTCTACATATTTATAGATAATAACCAACCCAACTTGCGATAGCGACATTAAGTTGAAACTGCTCACAAACTATTTACCATTAATGCCTAAACATTTACGGTCGGTACTTACACTGAATTTATGTAGGTATTTACATTTCTACACTGTTGTACTTGTACTAATTAATAATGGACATTAACATATTCATTATGCAACACGCGTTTTTGTTTGGTAATATAATTACTATTGCACACTTGCTTGACACTAGCTGTAAAGTTATTAGATTACGAAATGACTGTGATTTTCGAGAAAGCATTTCACTGCATCTCTCCTTAGCGATACAATTTAGGGATGCACCCTCCTGGGGTAGAAATTTTCGGGACATGTGTGCGAAATCAGAAAAAGAAGTACCTAAAAACATACGCATTCATTTTCTCCTTCTAACATAATCTGAGTTATAATTATATCTGCGGGGATCCTCATGTATTTAGAGGAATTTAGAATTATCACCCAATTTTCATTGCCCTCTTTAATTATGACACCCCGTGCAATTATGTGTTACAGAACAGCTCGGTTTTAGGTCATGAACATTAGGAAGTATATAGGGTATTAAAAATGCCGCGTATATAGGGCGTTCACACTACAGGGCTGTTTATTCCAAAATTCATCTGAAATCAATAGATTGTTAATGAATTTGGCGCTCTATATTTTGTGAGTCATTGGCTACCGGATACGTCGAGACCGGTTAATCGCTTGGACCTTTCCAGTTATCAGCGTCAGTCTGACGGGTGATAACAAAATCGTGACCAAAACAGCTGAATCAGACTTAGTGATGTCATGGATCAGCGTAAGAAGCGCAAATTAAGCGGTCTTAAAACCTGGTAGGATTTGATAGAGTTGGGGTGGGGGTTTGGGAAACGAAGTCGATGAGTTAACAATTAAAGATGACCGCTTCAACCTATTAGCGCGATTTTGTAGACAGGATTTGTAAAATTGAAATAAGGATGGAGAAGAGAGAGTCCGTTTTTTGGTTCTAAGATTGAAGCCGTCAGAGGGAAAGCCACATTCATGTTTTAATTCACGTTTGTGCTTTACTGGAGCTTAAGTAAAAGAACCGCAAATTATCAGTACGGATGTGTTGTACGTGACGCATTTTCAAATAAATCTACGAGCTTTAGTATAGAGTTCATTTTTGGTTAGTAAATAAACATTAAGAAAGGAATACTTAAAGCAATTAGTTAAATCGTGAACGCAGAAGTTCCGTTGGAAGGTAATAATCAACTGGACGGTTGGCGAATCCAAGGATTGTCGTGGAAAGTCAGTAAAAATAAATTCTTTCGGCACAACCAGCGCGCGATAGTTCAGAATTTAGAGCTATCGAACGGACTTTTTCGGTGAATAAATCAGAGTGACAGTTGTCAATCATTGAAAAATTCTACTTCCAAAGCGAAAGTTACAAGAAACAAGTTAGATCGGTTTCTGTTTGGTTTTGTAGTGACCTATTAATAAATTAAATTGCAAGAGCTGAAAGTTAACTGAAAGTAGACGATAAGAGTAGACACAATTGCACAAGAAGAGATTGAATTGTACAAAAAATAGAAAACGTAAGGAGCATTCCTTACGGAGATCGAGGTCTCATTCTGTCAAGCCTTAAGGTACTATCCCTTCGAGAAAGGCTGATTTGCACCATACGGAAACCATCAATTCCAAAAAACGCTATAATTAAGGTAACTAAATTCTTTTTTGTTTGCATTCAAAATAACTAAGAAATTGTAAATTTTATTGAAAGTATTCAGTAACATTTTTAAAGGAATCGATCTTTGTAAATTTGTTGAATGGAGCAACTTAAGAACTTGAAAAAGAAAAATGTGAGAGAAAGTAGAACTTAAATCGTTTCATTTTAAAAATTTTAATTTTAAATATTCCATCAAAATCGACACGTTACCTGAATTGTATCTTGAAATCAATAAATACTGTCAAATACAGGCAATACATCGTCTGAAAAATCAATCTTAAATTTAATACAAACTTTAAATGAATGATAAACCCCCCCCCCACAAGTCTTACGTGCAAACGATATAACGAATTGTTCAGAGAAACGCAAACGCAATTCAGTTTGGTACATATCAAATGTAAACAAACTAACCGTATCTTGAGACAGCTGACGTACCTGTTACGTCACAATGAACATGCAGATAAACGGCTCAATTTTCCACAATTTACGGAAAAATATAACGACGACAAATGCAGAATTATTACAAAGAGGGACTTCGATTAACAGCAAATTCTACATGAAATACGTGTTGACAACGAACAGCGTAAGCTTTATAGGTAAAATGGCTGCTTCTTCATACAACTAACTCTCTTTTAAACTGACCAATATACCTTGATCTTGATCTATTGTTGATGTGGATGGAAAATCACATGTGGAATGATATTTAGCTTCCACTAAATCCACTAAATATAAGTAAATTGCCTGATTCTTTCATGTTATGTCTAAGAATATGTGGTTTAAATCGGTTTAGCTGTTTTGCCGGAAATGAGAGTACAGATAGACAGACCGACAGACCGATTAACATCATCGAGATTTTGTTTGATTCGAATTTCAGGCGCTTCAAAACGTGTATTTCCGTCAAAAAGGGGGGGGGGGGATTTACCCCATTGCTAACGTATGGGTGGTAAAAATCGGTGCTATTAAATTTTCTCTTCAAAAATATAATACAGATTTTTTGGTATTTTTTGAATCATTTAAACCTTTTTTTGAGTCACTTAAATTTGTTAATATCGTTCCTAGTGTATTATGTTGTTTAAGAGAAGAATTTAATGATATTTTTTTAAATTATTATTAATTTATACTCGTATATGCAGGGTGTCGCATTTAAAAAAATGAGGTTAGGTAACTTATAACTTTTTTACCTGGCCCCATAAGACACTTCAGAACCTTGAAATTTTTTACACATTAACAAAAAATTTAAATCCAAATCTAACGCTCTCGTTACAATACCCTATAAAAGGGTTGAAAATGGGGCACCCTGTATTTCGATTTACAGCTTTTTCTTACAACATTTTAAAACCACACTGTATTCAATTGAAGAATCAAAAAATCCAATCCCCGAACGGGTTCCCGTTACAGGGGGTCTAGTGAAATATTTAAATGTGTGGCAAAAACTTGGGTGTTCTCGGTGCAGGTCATTATAATGGGTTTAATTTATTAAAAAAATAACAATAAAGTGAACTACACGGGTTGTAATGGAAATTTCAAAATATAAATGGTAACTATTTTAAGACAAAAAAAATGCTTTCTACATTCGAACAAAAAAGTGTTTAATAAACCTTGACTATTGTTTTGAATTGGCTGCGCAAATCGCTCTTCCCATCTTTGAAGCCAATTGAGTTACCAAAATTCAAGAAGTAAATGTAGGAATTTGTGTCATTTGCATGCTATGAGTCGCATCTCCGTTCGGTGAGATATTGTGTGGCAGGACATATCTCTTTCTTGCACATAATTCCATCTTTGATTCTTTGGTGGATTTCCCATTAAGGCCATAGAGACCCCTTTTGCTTAGGGTCCGGATTTTAATCCACTTCTTTCCGCTAAAATCCTATACTTAAATCAAATATCTAATGAACCGTTTAAGCTCCCCTAACGTATCCTTTTGCATACATATATGAAGTCCACTATATAAAACAGAGAAGTCGTCAATTAGTGGATCAGAATGTGCGTCCATCTCTCAAATTATTCAAACAATATTTAAAAACGAACTAACTGTAGTGTGGCGAAACTCTCCTGGATTGGCCTTTCAAACTTGAAAAACTAGAAAGATCCTCCTATATGCTAATCAGGTAGCATCTGCTAATTGAATCAGTAACCAGGCTAATTGATTTTAGGTCAAATGTTAACGTATGCTAATCTTTAATACTGTAAAGCTATCTTTCAATTTCTACGAAATTATAAGATGCGGCATTTTTTAATTTTTCTCGTCACTTTATTTACTTTCATTCATATTTTAACTATTGACTTCATGTACGATGACATTTTTCATTTCGTTGACCTACGGCCATTTTAAAGAGAGTGTGCAGATGCATTCTCCTTGGGTAATTGGTATAGTCAATACTACTATTTGTGAAAATCGAAGTACCTATCTACCTATTAAATGTTTTTTTTCCTTAACGGTCATAGTCAAGAACATAAAATAATTTAAATAATAAATCTTCTTATTACCCTAAACGTAATAAGTTATTTTTATTGCGCAATGTGGCTACGTTAAATTCAATTACCGTCTTGCGCCTTATTGCAGCAATAAAACAAAAAAACACGCTATGTAAATTTTGAGATTAGCACTGCGCCTAAACGAACAAGAATGTTAGCCGGGGGATTAAAATTGTTCTGCGGGCATGATTTATTTATTTGGTGTAATTGTAATAAAATTCTACAAGAATTAACTGAAACTGTTATTTATAGGATGGTACAAACTTTATTTTTCCAGTCGAGGACGGTATGGACCGTTTAACGTAATCTTCTTTAATGAAAATACTGTAGGTAATTTATTCATTACAAAAACTTACTGGGGAAGTTGTTCTGTTCTCGCTGAATAATTGGCGTACCTATACTGAAATAGTAGTCAGATTGACCTATCCGTAGAAGAAAGTAATGACATAGCATTAGTACCATACGTACGTACAAAGAATTTGATGATTTTAAAAAAACCTCCTAAGCGTATACCGTTAAATCTTTGAATACCTAATATTAATCAGTGTTATGTATATTTAAATTTCCGATTATCACATAACAACTTTTCAATTGAATCGACGATTCAATTTATCATAGAGTACCTATATTTTTAATTGAGATTGATTGTTGATTGTAACGCAACAGTATATTACCACATCATTTTATTGTAAGTATGGAGTGCCGAGTGAAGAAAATAAATGTTAGATTCGTGGACTCAAATGAAATTTACCGGTAGCACTGTAGCAATCCCTCTTGTGCTGTTGCATTGATTTGGTCTTTCCACGACCGATTCTAATGAAACAGGGGCCTTCAATAATTCCATTAAAGGACACGCGCAAAAAACAACGTGTGCAATTCGTTACATTCACTTAGGGGAAATGTCACAAAATTACCTTGAAATAAGCACACGGTAACCTCAGGCAAAGTCGGGGCAAATATCGGGTTTCTTGTACACAAGCAAAAATGGGAACTGTAGTACTAGTAAACCGGATAGGCGCCACTTTGTTTTTAATAAAAGTCATTAGAAACATCAGGAGAATATTTACCAAAGGGGGGAAACAAGGCACACTATAGGATCCTTGTTCTAAAAATGTTTAGAACATACAATAACAATTACAATTGAGGGTAATTTAATAAATGTTCTCAAAGACAATGGTAATATATAGATCTGGAATGTCAATATTTGAATTCAGATTAATAAAAGGACCTTTTGAGCTCAAAAGGGCGCGCTCTGCAAATCTGTAACTGACAACAACTCAAACAAACAAATAAGAGGGGTAATGAAGAGCGCAGCACAAGGACGTTAAAAATACTGGACGCGACATTGTGCCATTTGTTGTGAAGCGAACATCCCACGCATTGTTTTCCACAGGTTTGTCGTGTAAACAACGATGCAGGATCGTGTAACCTTTACTGAAGGGAAGAAGTACAGTGAATACGTAAGACCGAATAAAAGGAGAAGGAATAGCATTAAGTGCAGAACGGTTTAAAACGTGCACTCTAGTAACAAGTCAAAGAAGTACGTAAAAGGAAACCTCTAACACTCTAGGCAATAAGAATTCTAAAGATAATAACAAATTTTTACATTTTAAATAGTGGATTACAAACGGAACACTTAGTCCTAGATGCCGTAAGGATATTGAATTTACATTACAGCGAAAAAAATTTAAATAAACGGGAGTATATTTATAATGTTAAGGAAAATGTGCAAGCAGAAAAAAACACGTTACAAATTTGCTTGTTAATAATCATATATAATACCACAAGTAGTCGAAGTATTGTCGAATATTTTTGAGGTGCTGTCACGAATGCTAGTTACGCGTAACTAGCATGAGTGGAGCAGCAGCTCAAAAATAATCTACAAATACTTCGACTACGAATGGTATTCGGAGGACTATTCAATGAATCAAAAGAAAAATTAAGCCCACGGAATGTATTTCCATGACAACAATAAATGTCAAAATAAATTATGGAAGTTGCTTTTCATTTTGCTATTGATTCTATTCGAACTTTTGTGCTCCAAGCTAATTCGTTATGACGACCCTTGTTAATACGAATTTCGCAAAAGTTTGACAAATGAAATAGTTGGCTGAAATACCACACGTGAAATTAACTTATTCCGTAACTTTCCTGGCAGGATCTTTAATACGGAAAATACGGAAAAATAAACACCAATCAGTTAGCTTCCCTGTGATAAGAAATTAGCCACAAACTCGGTTATGTATGATGCGTCACCATTTCTTAATCGTGACTCTGTTGCCAACTTAAAATCTCACTAGAATTCTAACCAAAATAAACCATAGATCCTATCAACTAGGGCATCCTGACAAATCAGCCCTGTGATGTATCAGAATCATCAAAAAACGTTATTCTGCGTTACTTAGTAGGGGCAAAATAAAGTTTTATACAGATAACCTACGGGTTAAGTTTAACGTTAGTGATACAAAGCAGGGCTGAATATTTGCGCCTCCACTAATCCTATAAGTTACCGGTAATTTAATAAATTACAAAAAAAAACTACAAATACTAATGCAAACAGTCAGCCTTGTGATGTATAGCTAACGTTAAACTTAACGTACAGGTTATCTATAGAAAACGTTATTATTGATTGCATTTTGTAACCATAGCTATTTTGCCGCTGGTTCCCGCCGTTGAAATTAGGAATTGCTTTACTTAAATAGGGCATGATTACGTTGGGTCGTGGTTCTCTCAATGATTGGTGACTGTGCTGGGACACGTTCCGCAGTGTTTCATAAAACATTTGTTCGCTACGCATTTGTCTTTCTTCCATTATAGACATCATCCTCATCATTTCCACAAAAAGTGAAGAGCTGTCAATCAATACTCGCCATGAACCTGGTGGCCATTCCTTTCGAAATGGAAGACATCATTAAAAAAACTTCCGTCTTGATTACCCGCAAGAATCTCACAAGCTATCTCACTGCTCAACTCGTGATGCTTTCAAAATTTCTCCCCAGATTCATCCCTACCTATTCCCTATGAACCCACAAAATGGCGTCTTATTAATGAAAACGTCTAACTTTAATTGTTGAATGGTTTGTGCACCAATTAAGATAAAAATTATATCTTGTTACCCTGACATCTTGCCCGCTAGATTTCCTATAGCTGTTAAAAGTTCAACACACTGTAGAATTCAAATGACGCAGGAAAAATGATCGCTAAACTTTAATTGAAAACCTCAAACTTCTCTACAAATCTAAATTTACTCAAATTTTGAAATTACCAAGCCTATACTTCGACCATCCTTGTGCTCTCTTCTATGCAACTTATAACAATACGCATCCCTAAAAATGAGTTTTTAATTCGCGTTTAGAACCTTACTCGTTTGTCCGTTTTCGCTATTTATCTCTTAACCAGTCGCAAGGATTTAATTCATCCGCGATTTTAATTTTCCAGATATCTAACTTCGTCAGCGCGAGTTCTCTGCGAAAAAAGCATTAACACCCCAATCTTTGGAGTGTCACCCCGACTATTAAGGCGGAAACACATTACTGTCACGTCACGTGAGCTCATGTGCTATCACGCAAACTCACGTTACCTGCGCAATATGTGCAACTCCACTGACGTATAGAAGTTTATGACGTTTATGTCTTTAGAATCATACTACTGTCACCTCACGCATTCACGACGTGCTGTTCTGATCTCGCATGATATCACACCTCCGTTATCCCGCAAAATTACATTTTGTAGTAGAACGTGACATCACGTCAAGTGTTTTCCGAAGTGGTTTCGTCAAGAAAACATGGACGAACATTTAATTTAGCTGGTGAGACAGCACGAAGGGCTATACAATCACTCCTCTGCTGAGTACCGGGATCAGAGGGTTCGACAAGAAGCTTGGTAGAACCTTAGCCACTGTAAAAGCAGCCACCAGCCTCTTCCTCGTCTGAAGAACTGGACGAAGAAGAATCTACTTCGCTTCATCGCTTCTAATGACTAAATGCAAATCTTAAATTGCAACGACATTTACCGCGCGACACCGTGAGCGCACACAAGTGTATTTCCTAACGAGGTATGCTTGACGTGAGCTCACGTGACGTGACAGTAATGTGTTTCCGCCTTTAAACTACCCGCGCTAAAGGTTCATTATCCAACTTTGCTCATGGTTCAACGCGTATTCTCTCACGGGTTAATGCAGGTTTTTCACAAAATAAACCACTCCGCACTAGTAGGGACGTGAATGCTTTCACGGCTCAACAGCTCTCTTCGGAAAATCAAATTCCCAGCAGTCTTTGATTCAAACCGTTTCCACCAATAAAACTAGTTCCTCTGTTCTGACTTTTCTTACCTGCGCTGAGGGATGCATGGTGTAGTAGACTTGGAAGTTTTTTTCTTATGACTGTCAATTGCGAATGAGTGCATTATTGGCCTTTGGTTTTGTACAGTGGGATACTCTACCCACCATAGTTGCGATTCTGGGATTTCAGTATAGGCTTCGTGTTACCTACTAAATAAATAAATTAGCGCATATACCTATTTTATAAGTATTAATCTTAGCAACACGCAATCCATGAGATAAAACAACAAAAGATATTCATACTTCGAACCGAATATTCATTAAAATCGAATGCTGCCAGGGTACTAGAGCAATGAAAGTTTGGGTACTTTCAATACTAGCTTCTTAGAAAGCAAAATTACTTGTTAATTATAGGTATTATTGTATATTGTGCATTTCTGTCTATTGTTGTAAGGGAAGAATTGCTACGATCGACATAATAAACTACCAACAGTACAACTGTAAACCATCCAGAGCAGATAAATATTTACCAGTTTTTACATAAACATGCGTTGAAGTGTATACGCGAGAAGTTTGAATTTATATAAAGTACTAGTAAAAATCTATGAGGTACTCATGAATATGTGTTAAACCAGCACAACGTAATAGGAAACACGCTTGTCTATAAAAATGTTAAATTATTGCTGTATAAAACTTCGAGCAAGCTCACTAAGACCGTCCGTAAGCTGGTAGTAACTTTAAACCAGCTGGATATTGTTATAGGACGTATGTGAAAACATAATTAATCAGATCTTGGAAACAGTAATGTGCCGATACATGTAGAGAAAACTTACGGCACATATAAGGATGTATGAAAAATTTAAATGTACATACCGACAGAGAAAATATCAGTGACGATTTTTATTCATTTGTGAATCAGACAATGCGATCTATTAATTTTTTCACTTTACCACTAACGGTTATCATCAATAACTAATTTTCCGCAACAAAAAAGGCCAAAGAATATTTTAACCATGAAATTATTCTAATAATTTTTTTTCAAGTACCTACACGAAACTACTTAGAGAATTAGGTAAGGTCTTCAGACCAAGTGAAAGAGGTATCAAACCTTCTCTTTACAAACACTAATTAATGTATAGGAATACGAAAATGGCAAGCTTCGTAGGCGATTAATATTGTCATTAATATTTCCCGCACGTTCACTAATGAGAAGACGTTTAAGTATAAATATTGTAAAACACGCAAACGTGTAATTTTAAGTCATTGTATTTAAATTCAATTTATAATTATATATGCATTTTGAAATTACACTTGCGGTATACCCGTAACATATTAGATACACAGTTAATATATCAAGTGAAAGAGGAATATTGACGAAGACTATGCATATTTATTAATCGTAAAAATTTTGCTGAATAATTTATTAGGAATCGCTTCTAATAAAATTGAAAAATAGAAAAAGTGTGAATTTTGTAATAAATCAAATTGATTGACCACAAGGTGGTTAGTTGTAGAAAGTGTAGGATTTTCCTTTTTGAGTATAAAATTAAAAGCTGTCGATCGCTTACTCACTTGCTGTTGTACAATATGTTGTATATTATCTAAAATGTCCTAAACGGGGTAGCTAATTCCAAAATCACATGTCGGGAGTCCCATTAAAATGTTAGTAACAAATGGTAAACAACCTTCGAACTTGTTGAATTAGAAATAATTATATTCACCATATTTGTATCACAAATTTAGAAATAGAAAGTTTTGTTGCGTCTCCAAATTAGAATTCACCCTTTCGTTATTCCTTTGAAATTCCTTCAAAGAAATTATCCTTAGCACGCCCTGTGTATAACTATTTCGCCTGTCCCTGTATACATATATGTATTCCCAGTTGTGTTGTGCGGCGCATGAGCCGTCTAAGTTAGAAGTAGCATGAATGGAATGCGCACTAGTCGAACAACAATTTGGGCGTCATACAATCGCCAACAATGAGCATGACTGTTAAATAGCAACATGCCATTTTATGGAGTTTAATTTGTAAATCGCCATGAGAGCTTTCGTTGTGATCATCGCTTTCGTCGAAGCCAATCATCACCTTCGTCGTTTTGATCAACCAACAAGATACGTTATCGCTACCGCGAAAAGGCAACTATCGGCAGCCACCATCGCTTATCGCCTTCGTTTGTTTATTGCGCTATGCGGAGGACGTTTTTTTTAAAGCGCATTTGAACGGAAATATCGTATCGTCGATGTTTTTTTGAAATTCACCAACATACACTTTTAAAGCATTATTCGTGCATTTTTTTTGGTCATTGTAAAGAAAGCCAAAGAAATCTTCAGCAGTTTTTAAGGTATTGAGGTGAATCCGTTGAGTCAGATGATGTCTCAATACTTGAATACTTCATAAAATAATTTCGTGCATTTTTTACCATTGTGAGCAAAACCAAAGAAAACCTTGTAATGCAATAAGGCGAGGCGCCAAAGAATCCCTCAAAAATTTGTAAAGTAGCAAGATGAGGTTGCGCATCAACCGATGCCGAACAGTGTTAAGCTATCGGTGTTGCATTTTCACTACTTGTGAGTAAAATACTCATTTTCAATGCCAAATTCGTCTTCCGATGGACAGCGTAAATTGTGCAATCATTCGAAATTACCAAAAAAACCAAACTTTCTTCCTTTAAGAGCTTCTCACATTTGATATTTCTTTTTTGTTTGACGGCCTTCTGGAAATACGCTAAGTAACCGGCTCGAAGTTGAGTCGCATACCCAGGAATTTCTATGTCATTATTACTGCAAAATAAGGTTTTCTGGTATTTGTGTCTTCAGCACATTGCTTCGCCTTTGAGGGTGTTTAAAGAATTAAAATATTTTGCCATTACTATTTTCAATGCCGCCTCCGTACAAATATCAACGTCGATAGTAGTTATTGCGTAAAAATGTGCGGATTTGCTTAAATGGCTACACAAATAAAATTTAGATATCGGAAGAAAAAGGCATAAAAATGGACGTACTCCATCCGATATTTCGAAAGCCATTCACTGTAAAATTTTTGGGTACGTCTTTTACTAGAAATCCCTACTCCAATAGGGTGTAAGAAATTACACTCTCCACGTAATTTGGTACCTGGGGTTTTTCTATATGCAAATAACGAATCCAAAATTATTTTTTTCTATTTCGGTGTTACAATGATGATTTTGTACAACTGTTTTCGGCCAGTTGCACAAAGACAGTGATTATAGTCGTTTTTTTTTGGTAACTCATCTATTAAGTTTGCAGTTACTAGTTAGTACAAGTAGGTACTTCGTTGGGTACTTCCATGTTTGAACTTCAAAATGTCAGTCTTACTACGCTGCCAACCTAAAACTTAACGGCATAAAAAGTGTTCCCAACAAAAACATGTTAGTTCTAATGTTCCCTATAGTTTCTGATAATGATTTTTTTAATTAAATTAAAGCACCGAAATAGAAAAAATAGTATGAAAAACGCGTGTTACAATGCTTTATACTCCTATCTTGCGGACACTCGTGGCTACGCTTCGCGTCGCCACTCGTGCCACAAGATAGTCGTATTACAATAGGTCGCATTGTAACACTTGTCTTTCAATATACTATTCTAAAGACGCCTAGGAGTTCAGTGATTATTAGAATAAAGAAAGGTTGTGTACGCACATACGATTTTTTTGTTCAAAAAATTGCAGTAGATATTTGTTTATTTAAAACAGATTTAAAGCGACCGCCAAAATTAAGGAAATCTAATCTCCAAGAACAATGTTAAGCACATTGTTGCCAAGGTTGACGTGTCAGCATTTTCTGCTTACTAACATAATAATTGACATAGTTTAAGGAAAGTAAATCTGTGATATAAATATCATGTAAACGCTTACAATAAGCATTATCAGTTAACCATCTTCGAACTGTCGGTAACATACCGAGATTGAGTTATAAGATAATCCCCGACCTTGTGTATTTTTGCTTGTGTGTAATTGGTACCGCACTACGTTTGTGTTCCGGTCAGAAGCGCAGTGGGCTACCTTCAGCCAACGCCACTCACAGACCATGGCCCTACCACAAAAGCCAGGACATGACTACTTCGCTCGTTGGATCAGCTCACGAAAGTTATCCAGGACACACGAGCAGAAAGTATAAACAGGTGGAGATTCCCAAAATCTGGGATGTCATCCACGAGGATATGATGGTTAGCGGCGAATTACCTCAGATGTTAGAGATCCACTACGAAACTGCAGAAGAACGTGGAAAAATGCAACGTCTGGAAACGAATCTAAGAGGTAAGGCCGGCAAAGCCCTACAGCATCCACCGGCATGTGAGGACGCGTGAAAACTACTAACGAACCCGTACCAGATAAAGAGCCTACTGTTATCCAAACAACTAAGCAACATTTTCGATATACCAAAAGTGAGTCCAAACTCTCCAGAGGGACCTAAAACTATCGATGACACTATCGTTGACAGCCGCGTAATTAACAACATGGGTGTGTACAAACCACATTGTATGCGAAAAGGTAGATGCGGCAACACTCACCGCCTTCGAAAACACCCTGCAAGCACCATAGAAGGTACCATCATTCGAGCAGGTTTTGAAGGCAAGGTTTCAATCATTGAAACTTAGCAAGGGCAACAAAGAAACCACCAACAGAGGCTAGGTGGAAAACCGTTGAGTACGAGTATACCACACCAACTTTATAGGATGCTCAATCTGCAAGGAAGATCACCTTTTCCCAGCCTGCAAGAAGTTTGGTTAAGTGTCTACAAGGGAACGTTGGCAAATTGCGAAGAAAAAACAGTCGTGCTTCAATTGTCTAAAGCACGATAAGAAAACAAGGTATACGCGTAAACACTCTTGTACAAGTTGCTGAAGGCAACACCACAGCATGCTTCATATCGAAAGCAACGATGAGAACCGCCGAAAATTAGAAGGGGCAAGCAACCTCTCCACAAGAGGGGAGAATGCCACTGAAATATTACTAGCCACCGCTATCATCGCAATACAAAATCAGAAAAGTGAATGGGATCCGGCGCGGCGTAGGAAAAATCAAAGTCGAGATCAAACCCTGGTTCCCCGTTAGCCGATCCTCACTACAACGTTTCTGGTCCAATCAACATGACAATTGGGTCTGATGTACTACCGTTTCTCTTTCTGGTCAAGCAAGATCTAAAGAAACCGCAAGAAGGATGCATCTTGTAAAATAAGGAGGTGTGTTGGATTGTTTCGGGGAAGACGAAGATATCAGCAGAAAGAAGGTGAACCGATACAAAGTCTATCATGGACGAGCCCGCGCTGACGTAGTTTTGGGAAATGGAAGAAGTCCAAAACCGAGAGGCAGTGCTATCGCAGGTAGAAGAACAATGCAAGAGAAGGTATCAAGAGAGAACCTTTATACCGTGAGTCTGTCGCTGAAAGGAGAAGTTGAAGAGTTGGGGGACACAAAGAAAAAGGCAACCGCCCGCCTTTTACAAATGGAAAGGAAGTTTTCCTATGATAGGGAGTTCGAATCCAGTTACAAATCCTTCATGAGGGAGTATTAAGAGCTATACTGTATTCATTTTAAGAAGGTAGCGGTAGAAAGCATAGGGAGCCTTTGACCGTCACTGTGATTGGTTAAAACACGATTCAGTATTACAATGAAACATAAAACGACTGGTGAATTTTGTAAGGTGGTAGTTAATGTTGCAAACTAAACTGCCGAAGTGTCATTAGTTGTTATTGTCAAAGATTTATTTCTGTTCGCAGTGCTGAATATTTCTACTTTACAATAATTTGGTGCAGTTTTATATTTTTCCTGTGTGTGTTTATCTTCAAACACAGCGCCATCTACTACCTTCTTATAATGAATGCAGTGTAGGACATATGTATGGTACCTGTGTAATATTACTTTCCCCACCATGCAGTATTAAAAGAAGAAAGCTCCACCACAAATCTACGAGTGGTGTTTGACGCCTCTGCCACTTCCAGTTCAGAGAAAAGCCTGAACGAAATGATGGTAAATTGCTAACTAACTAACTAACCAAAACTACAAGAAGAGTTATGGCAGTTACTATTCAGATGGATACAATATGCTATGGTAATGACCTTTGACATCGAGAAAATACAGACAAAGCAAAGTACGAGAAGACGATCAACTGTATCAGACCATACTTTGGCGCTCCTCCCGTAACCACAGTCACTTATGGCCAGAGACTTGGTTATGGCAGTACTTCCGCACCGTGCCTAGCAATAAAGACTCTGCAACAATTAGCAGGAGACTAAGCTATTCCCACAAGCATAGGCAATAGTGAAACGGGACTTCTACATTGACGACTTGATAGCGAGGTCGTACAACCAAGAAGTTGTGAAGGTCCTTCAACATCCGTTGAGCGAGTTGTTGAGAGGAAGAAGTTACAAACTTGGGAAACTGCACGGAACTCATTTCCGCCCTGCTCGAGGATCTACAGGAAAAAGGGTTCATGGTTGTTGGGCCAGAAGACATAAAAGTAGTACTGGCGGCCAAGCTGTTAACACGAACAAATAAACCGCCAACCTGGGAAATATTCACAGATTCGCATGTTCACACTCTATGAGTGTTTATCATGAATCAAGGGTATCCCCGTAAAAAGTACAATAATTCATGTGGAACAGAGAATAGAATCAGCTCCGGGGAAGTTAGTTGTGACGGCACGGACTCCAAGAAGCACCAAGTGCGAGGGACACCACACACGTCTCAGAGAAGAAGCAAGAAAAAAAGGTAACCTTAGAAACAGGAGTCTAGACATCAGGACCAGGTTTTACTTCCTTAACCAGATGATGAGGGTGATAGCATGCTGCCGAAGATTTGTCGGGAAATATAAGACGACAGCACCCGATTTACGGTCAGAAGAGGAGCGCAAAGAGATAATTAAACATCCACGAGTAATCCACATCCTTCCGTTAGATCGAGTCAATTGAAACTTGATTCCGCCGCCAACCCCTCACATGGGTTATGGGAAGTGGCGGTTAAATCCACCAAATTCCATATGAAAATAATCATCGAAGACAGTACGTGACCTTTCGACGGTATTGTGCCAAATTAAGGCAGGTCTCAATTTTCGACCATTGTGTGCTCACTCCGCCACATCTCGTCAACGGAAGACTGCTCCAGATGAGACCGACCTGACAGAGGAAGTTCGGCCCGCTACAAGATGGAAACTCCTACAAAAGATGAAGAGGGGTTTCTGGAATATTTGGTCCTCCGTATATCTACATATTCTTCAGCATAGGAGACTAATGAAGTAACCAGACTGGCAATTTAGAAGTGGGAGATGTCATGTTGATAAAGGACGATATACTAACACCAACAAGGCTACTGATGGCTAGAATCAAGAAGGTACATCCCGGCTGCGATGGCAACGTCAGAGTAGTGACCGTCAAAACATCCCAGGGAAATGAATATGACCGATTACGAAACTATGTCCCCTTCCAGGCAACAAAGAGGAAGACGCGGAAATCACCGCTCGACGGCCGAAGGAACGACCTAGAGCTGGTAGCACACTATCGCTAACAATAGCCCTATTGGTATTGGCATGTGTCAGTTTGTTTACAACGTGCAAGGCTGATACGTGATTAAAAAAACCCTTTGCCAAATGTAGCGTCAGGGTCGTAAATCCTAACGCTCACCCAAGCAAAATACACAAGGTAAAATCGGGCGAGGATTATCTTATATACATAGTGTTTACGGTCTTCTCTTTCAAGGGGCGGCAGTACAGCTCAAAAGGAGTCGACAAACCCCAAAACACCTTAGTAAAAGTTATTTAATAAGTGAGATAATATTTGTTTTATTTTTTACATTAAACGATTAATTAATTAATTAATAGTAAAGGTTAATTATTGATAACAACGTATACCTGTCAACTAAACAAACTTAAAACAATTGGACAATGCTGATTAAGTAGTATATTGCTAGATTTGTACACAGATTAATCGTTTAATGTAAAAAAAAAACAAATATTATTTCGCTTATTAAATAACTTTTACTAAGGTGTTTTGGGGTTTGTCGACTCCTTTTGAGCTGTACTCCCGCCTCTTAAAAAGATACAGAGAAGACCGTAAACACCCTGTATTATTTTGCATTTCCTTGTTATTTTTGCGGTTACTTTAAATCTGTTCTAAATCAACGTTTTTTTTCAAATTTCCACAAATGTTCAAACATCCTCAGATTCGTCGCTATCAGTTTTTTTCGCATTCCCTGTTTGCTCTATCTTGGGATAGGCATAGGAGTGTCAACATAATTCGTCGATAGAGCATACGCAAAAACCGAAGTAAAACCAAAGAAACGACTTTCATCTTTCAGAAAACATGTCCAAAATATCTTCTAAGTGCCCTGGAATTACTTGAAACACAGCGGATAGCCCACTTTCCAGAAAAGTGGCAAGAGTAGATTCCATTCATATATTATTGGTCTATTACATCCACTAATTTGCATTTTGACTTGTTACGCGATGTTAACATTGTGTTCCATACTCAACTAAATTGATTATATTATAAATAAACATTGCCGTTTTGGAAGCTTTCTAAAAGAGCGCGATACATCACCGATTTCTTAGAGATAGTGAAATAACGCACCTAAACGTAATACTTATAAGGTAACAATAAATATGCTAATTTAATGTTCTTGTTTTAGGTTTAACAGAATTTGGACTGCACTTAAAATAAGGTAAGACACTTGATTGCATCTTAATGTAAGACAATATTACAGGAAACCCGTTCTGAAATTGTTGTAGTTTTCAGCACTTTACTTTTACGGCAAAGAATGTAATATTTATGTGCTCCACAGACGATGTAAAAACTGACGTACAAACCTGAATTGTTCTTTGATAATGTTTATCAGGAAACTACATTTCCCCATTTGTAAAATTACAAGAATTTTACATTAAATACCGTTACACAAAATTCGAAATTCCCTGGCGGCGTATGATCTACGATTTTTGTTTTGCATACCTGTAAACCCGACAAAAATTTAAATAAAAGTCGTTTTACAGTTTCGGGAGATTTATTCAATTTATTTCTTGTAATATATAGTTTTGTCAATAGCATTTTTTGACTAATGAGTTGGCACGCTCTCTTAATGATGATATTAACACAGTTATAAATCACTGCATAGTATTTCTGGAAAAATGACTCGATAAACAGCAACACTTTCTCCAAAAAATACCTCAACAAATAGATAACAATTTTCAATTTGTTTCAATGCCTTCGTTTTACCAGTCATAATGATACACTCACAGGAAGAAAGTGCTGGGCTGGGGCTATTAATTCAAGTTAGTTATCCTTATAACAAGTTACGTCGTGTAAAGCGAGTATATTAATCAGATGCTTAGATATAGCTAGTGTAAATATTTCAAACACAAGAGAAGGTACCTAGTTACTGTTAAGTACATAATTAATGTACTTGCACGGAAAGCAGACATCATAAAAACTTAAATATTATCCCAATGCACGAAATCTGTCCTATGATACTCCCGCAGCTAAACCGATGTTTACGATATCGCATAATTAATGCTAAGTACCTGTCTTGATTTTCATTTAACAGGATCAGCTTCACTCTGTTGCAATCAAATTTAAATGTTCTGAATTCCCCAACTCCATACAGTGCAACGGTTGAGGAATTGCCCATACATTCCGGGGATCGAGTAGCAAATAATTGTAAATATTAGCATAAATCACAACCGGTAGAAATTATAATTCCTCAAATATGTAAATACTGAAACTAGATAATAATGTAGCGACTCCCAGGGTTCATTCACATTTTAACTGTTTACCAAAACTAACTATACAAAGTTTATTTGCAATATATTATTTAGTTAACTTTTGCAGGAATTAAAATTGATTGTTGATTAAAATCAATTTCAATCAAACGAGCGACGTCCCGTTACCTGATCAGTACGGGTGCCAAGCGCCGTATTAATGTGGAAGGTATTTTATAGAGTCGTTAATTATAATCTTATATGCAATTAATTGGAAATATTTTACGTTTGCAGAATATTTATTTTATAACCTGCTGTAATAATATTATATTTCAGTTACATGGTAATATTTTAAGGTGAGTGCAGAGCAACATAAAATATCTCTATTACTTTACAACATTCCTTTCTCCAATACCATTGTTTAAATACTATACCAATACTGCGTATAGTCTACCGAGCTGGGAGCGTTGCTATCACAAGTCTACCCCTCTCGCAAGATAAAAAATTATTCGATTGAACTTATTTCTACAAAGATTAAATTTTTGTTGGAAAAAGTTGATGTTATAAGCAACCAAAAAAAAAATGATCTACCGATCGCGTGATGTTGTTAAGGTCTCGGTAGATACGCTTGAAGGTATGATTTTCCGAGGGCAGCTGCTGCACTCCTCTGCTGAAAGTATCTTTAAATTATTATATACACGGTCAGAAAATAAAAATATTTCAAAAGCGAACATAGGCAATCAACATAGGAAAAAGGTTTTTTGCAGATCGTTGCATGATAATTTAGGTCTTAGCGGGTTTATAATGACACCAATCGAAAGAATATTTTTTTCTTTATCTAATGATATACGAATTAGTTCATTTTCAGTTGTATTTCTTATTATTAACGATCCTCGAGATTGTTTATAATTTTGTATTGCTGTCTGTCTCTCCGTCTGTCTGTTCATCTGTCCGTGTGCACGATTGAGATTTTACACCTACCAACGTTTGTTTAGATTTTACAACAACCGATTTAATGGACGGTGTATTATCTTTTCCAACGGAAATCGTTTTATTCATAAAGACGACGATTTTTATAAGCAAACGTCAAGTGACATTTCCATGGCAATCGTGAAATTACGAACACCCAGCCCACTTAATTAGACATGTATTCGGTATAACGTCAATATGACTTCATTGTATTTCCTATTTTTAAATTATACTGCAGGTATAATAAAAAATACTATAAGATACACGTGTATAATTGGTCTTTAGAGCACTTGCAACGTTAAAGGCACTCCGCTTTGCGTCGTGCCCTTAAACTCGTTGCGCGTGCTTTAAAGACTTGATTATACACTTGTATCTTAATATACTATTATTTCATGCTCGTGTATATAATAATTTAGAGGTACTTTTAGCAGAGCAGTGCAGTAGCTGCTCTCGGAAAATCATACCTTCCAGCGTGTCTACCGAGACCTTAGCAACATCACGCGATCGGTAGACCAATTTTTTTGGTTTCTTATAACATCAACTTTTTCCAACAAGAATTTCATCTTTGTAGAAATAAATTCAATCGAATAATTTTTTATGCATCTTGCGAGGGCGGTAGACTTGTGATAGCAACGCTAATGTTGACAATACAATAACCAAGCTGGAACACCCTCTCATACCGACAATGGAGTAGAAGATTAACGAAAAAGGAACTGCAGTTTGGCACCCTGGGCACCTGGGATGACTTATTGTCTTTACAGAAAAGAAATTTGTTTACTAAATGTCCTTCTAACTTTTGTTATATTCTTTCTCATTTCACTCACGGTGCAGTAACCTAATACGACAGGTGTCGAAATTGAAGGCAGTATGGGTTGCGCTGCATAATAATCCTGCAACTGAAGGTTATATAGCAGTGACTGTAGGAGAAGAACTTCGTCGGTGTAAGGCGACGAATAATTTGAATGCAACAATAAAAAAAAACAGTTATCTCACTGTTTTTATGTATATCCTCAGTTCTACACCAGTTCCTCTGTCACTTAATTTTGAAATTTATTAAGCTGCATCCTCACTGCCGATCTGCATGTCTATTGACTAGTGCGGATGGGGAAGTCTATTCTGAGTAGGTACGTAAAAGTTGTTATTTACTGTTGATTCTTTAAGAAAACCAGATGACGATGAAACTAAAATGTAACAATGTACCATTCCAGAAATTACATGCAGAGCATTTTCAGTACTTTATGGTTACATGCATTAATGAATGATTTAACTACGCCTTTACAGCTCAATAAATACCATTAAATTGAATGTTGACATACACAACCGTAGGCGGGCGTGTGCCTTGTACAAATACAAACGAAACTTATTTGACAAGATAATTGAAAGACGTAACCAGACTCGAAAGCGATGTTAAACGGTCGGAACACAAAACTGGAACAAGCCGTTTACGTTTGTATTGCGCTAATAAACAAGTTTAAAAGTGACTATAGACTACGAGATCGACCTGCAGTTACGTAATAAATCATCCTTAAGGCCCCTAACTAAATCGCAACAGATTGGAAACATAAAATTGGAAAATCGCTATGCACAGACTTGTTTATTGGATCAATTCATTACGATAATGAAGCTTTTCGTAGTCTTGTTAGAACTAAATAACTGCAATTACGCTCATTTGTTGAATATATGGTTGTAAAAGGGGATACAATTGGGAAGTGTTAAGAAAACTAAAGTAAAGTATTCGAAGTCACGTTGCTTGTATTCACCATCTGCTTTAGCAACTTCTTTGGGTTTATCACTAGATCTTTATGATCTTCTTTCTATTTATTTATTGATCCGCTCATTCAGTTTGATATATTCGGCGAAATCTAAGGAAATGTACCTACTTTTTAGTTTACATGTTTGTTGAATTAGAAATTACCATTGAAATCCCTATGCTGCGTTGCGCTAGGCACCACCCTGTATATACAAAAGCACTCTATCGAAAAATTTTATCTTCAAGGCATTAAGTTACTCCGCGCAATCGTTGACTCACCCTATACATCATTCCACATTCATTAGGATATTTAATTGGATTTTTGGAGATGATGAATAATTAAGATTGAAGATACTTAAAATTTTTTGGATGGTTGAGTAACTTTTATAGTGATTTTAAGACGATCTGATCCAAATGGTTTATTTAAAAAAAACTAATCTAAAACCAATGTCATGCAGATTTTAAATATCTCTAAAAACATTTTGGTTCACAGTAGGTACTCAAAACGCTTTCTCACAGCGTCTGACGACATTGGAAAGTTTGATTTGGAATTATGGTGATAATCAGACCATTGCGAAACTGACCTTACGACATTTTACCTGTTATGTTATCGCATATTCTACGTAACAATGCGACTTGCCAGTTCCAAATACCGCGTCAAACGAGAAGTTAGTGTTGTAAAAGGTGCAATGTCGTTCTTTCTGTGATATATGGGCTTTCCTATGGATTTGGCGAGAAAAAATTTTAAATGGGGCGAGAAGGTATGTATGAAAACTTCGAGAAAAGAAAATCATTAACTCTCTCAAGGAATTAAAAAATGACTTTAAATCGGTTTTTCGAAATCAAAGAAGTTGGTCCTAACTTAACGTAAGCTAAAGATCAGAAAAAGCGCATTTATTGTTTAAGTATATGCCCATACTAAATATCATTTTTAGATTAAACGTTGTTAACACATGTGGTAAAACAAGGCATTAGTAATTAACATCTGCGCGTATTGAAAACAATTCAAGATGGTGATATTTTTAATGATTATACGAATTTTTTGAAACCAAATGTCCAATTTTATATGTAGAAGGATCTACATGAAGCAGGTTTCATTTATCTTGTACCTACATCACTACACTTAGCCAGACGTACGGAACAACGCCCGTAACATCCCCAGGGATAATTTACATGGAGCGAGTTTTCTTGAGGAGTAAATGCTCCTTGCTAAAATATTGTGTTTATTTGTCATTTGTGCGCCAATCCCCAAACTTTGTGCGCTACGAGAAAATCAAAATTTTCCTTTGGGATTTAACTTAATGCTGGAACACCATCATTCTCGTATCCACATGACCCGCGGAAAAATTCAGCTGTTTTAATTATTTTTCCCCAATTTCTAATCATTTCACCAGCATGAAAAACCCGGTTTGAACCGGTAACTAATTTTTTTTGTAAAAAAATATTATATAGCCTGGACTAATAGTTTTTTCTACTCGTTTTGTGCTGATCGCAAGCTCGCTCGTGTCGCAAACGTAAACTTTCTGAATAATAAGCGTCGTAACATGGTAGTACAATTGCGCACTATTACCACTAAGTACCATATCGACGGTATCTGCAACTTTTCTTTAATCTACAGATTGCGACCGAGTATGGTACAATCAACACTTGACGCGACACTACTGTCTTCTTTTCTGCTTGACGAAACCGGTAACGACATACCCATACAAAACATAAACATTTCAAATGCTAAAAATAAAAACGAAATCGGCAAATTTCGGTGTTTCTGGGATATCTTCGAAATCAATCGCAATTTTTTGGTTTTCTTCACAGCATGATGATAACCGTTTAATTGTGCAACTTTTTCCTAATTTTACCATCATCGTATCTTCTGTGGTGATTGAGATCCCCATGATAGGCATCCTTATCTTGGACACTGTGTATAACAATCAAAAATATCAAATAACAATAAAATAAAGCTACTCCTATTAATTACGATAAGTCGTTAATCATTATACTTACATGCGAAATCGTACTTAACTCGAACTTCCAAAGGCGACCCGACCGCCACTCATTTTTGATCGCCCGTTACATTTAAACTATAAATTAGCAGTTTCCGCATACATTTCGATTGCATATTTCTTTTTTTCTCGTGCAAGCCATTGTACATACATATCCCACTTTAAATTTTTTATTTAAACTGATGCATGGTAAGTGAGTCATAAAATTCTCTTCAAAACTCGAGATACTAATACCCTAGTATGTAAAATATAAAACACCAATAAATTTTATGTTGCATTTTACACAAAGACCGTAAAACAAAGGTATTACAAACAATACGTTAATTCATGTATAGGGCGATTCATTGGAAATAATTAACTTTCGGTAGAAGAAATGCTTCCATCGCAGAATGAGCGTGTATTCTAAACAAATCATCGGTGGCTTTTATAATGCTGAAGGATCAATAGAACATCAGTTGACCGTAAACATTCTGGACGAACAAAGGGCAGAATTAAAAAATATTGTTTATAATGAATTCGCGTTTCCTTTGAACGGATCGAATCAATTTGGGTTGCCAATCATGTACCACTATCCGTTAAATTTCACTAATCATTTCTCACGTTAAAATTGTCATGTTCGATACCCTATGTTGAATATTACTCTCTACATGGTTACTTATTATAACGGCAGATTTTGTATATTACCACGTTAGTTAGTAGTTCAGCTTATGGTTTAGTTTAGGATAATTGCGTTAGCTTTGGGATTTTCTGATTTTTCTTTTACTTTTAGAGAAAAGTGCAAATCTAAAAAAATAATTTCACTTCAATTCAATTTAAAATTTCTCAAAAACTAAGAAACTCACAAAAAACTGTAATGGGCTTTTTTTAGAGTTTTTTATACCATTAGTGTATGTGAGAATAACTTACAAGAATTTTTTTTAAGCCATTATGGCCCTTTTAAAGCTTTTGTCACTCTCAAAACCCTGAAGATGCCAAAGGAACGAAATCACGCACCCACACCGCCAAATAAACAAAGGGCCCTTTTTTCGCATACACTGGCAAAATTCTATAAAAAAGTTCAGTTTTTTGTGAGTTTCTTAGTTTTCAAAAAATTTTAAATTGAAAAGTAAATCTATGTTATATATTTTTTTTAATGTGCACTTTTCTCGAAAAGTAAGCATCATAGCGATTAAATACAGAAAAAGATGTGTACAAAAACGAGCTGCACAAAATAGTCTCATACACTTTTTGCGTCAGGTTCAAAATAAAGGCGCCAGAGGTAAATATAGTGGGAAAGTCGGGAGTTTTATTAAAATTTGACATATTTGATCGCGCCTTCCAGCCATAAGCCACGAGATTTCAGACATGACCATTTCTAGTTGGCTATGTATCAGGATACTTTACAAAATCAAACATGTAATGATAACTAACATTATCTGTAGCTAGCTCTTAAGAGTTTGATAGAATGCGTCACATTCGTGCTGCTTAATTGCTTACCTACCAGTAATGGCACTTGTAACATTAAAATCCTTGTTACTATCCTTTTTAAATCCAGTACTTGTTGGATATTTAAGAGAGTGGCGTCCCTAGAAACAGTAGCCTTTAACTTGAAGGTTATATCGGCCGTCTCAAGTGAAACTCAATTGCAATTGATTTTCTTTTTGGGTGATAGGTATCGGAAAGTACACAGGGTGGTCCTCTTAGAGGGCTGGTTATTACAAATGTTGGTTATTTTCAATTTTTGAAGTCAAAATTGTCACAAGCACCTGTCTGGTGGGCAGCAATACAGACTTAATGTGATTTACGTGACCAAAAGAACAACAAGTAGACTTACTCATGATGAGATCACAGAGTTTCTTGAGAATCGCTAGGTTGCCGCATTTAAAATGACATTGGGTTAAGCGAAGCCGATTGAATAATGATTAAAGATGGCCGATTTCACTAATTGGCTCCATTTTGGAACGTGATGAAAAACTTGAAAAGGGAGTAGGGACTAGGTAGAGAGAGTCTAGCAAAGGGGATTCTGTTGGTGATCACCAGAACGTTTAAAATTTTTAGGGCGTAAATCAGAAAGCTTTTAGCTTATAACCCGAAATTCAGTGCGAAATTTTCAGTGAGTGGATAAATTCAATTTAATCGCGGAAAAGGATCCAGAGGATTATGTTTGTTTTATCGAGTACCGGTTTCCAGGCCGCAGGAAGAATTGAAGGAGAAAAACGACGCGATGCAAGCGTTTTTCGGTGTCGTACGCGTACGTAAATTCGTGTCAATTTATTCAGTTGAACGAACCAGCTAATTATCACTGCGTATAAAAATCTCTGTCGCCTTTGATCAAGGGGCAAATACCTACGGCAACATAGCCATCTACCAGTACCACCTCACCTGTTGAGAGGTAATCAACCATCCCATCACGAGAAACGAGAACGGAGTTCCATAAAGATAGGTAGTTAAATCCAGGGCATTCGAGGGAAGAGTCGGTACTCTATTTGCGCGTTGAGTAAGAAGGGGAAGTCGTTATACCTATTAAGTTACATTTAAATTTATATTCAGTCAACCGCATATTTAAGAGAGAATTGGAGTTTTTAAAATGAAATAATTTTCTTTGCAAATCAGATATTAATAAACATGTAAACAAATATAGCAAACGAGCTAATAGGTATGGCTATAGCATGCGAAAAACCAAATTTTGAAACTGGGGCTACATTTGCTTTTATTCCAAGTACCTAAGTTACAAATTTCATTTAAATGCTTTCGTAAATAATAAAGTTGGCACTGCGCATGCGGAAAACCAAATTTTGAAACTGGCGTTACATTTGCCTGTATTCCAAGTGCCTATGTATCATATATTTTATTCATATACCTTCATAAATAAAAAAGTTTGCAATATAAATGGTCGAAATGCAAAAAGGGCACTGAATGTTGAATCGATTAGACTCCACTTTTGGAATCGCGTATTATATGGTTAGAGCTATGCCAATATTGTAACGTCACTTATATTATTCGAGGGCAGTTGTTTCCCTAGGAGCCAAAGTCGTGGCAGAAGGCATGGCCGCGTTCCCGCCAACTACGACAGGCGTCCCATATTGTTTTGTTTTTGTTTTTAGAGTTGTTGTCAATTAATTAAGAATGCGTCGCCATAAATAATTATGTAAAAGTGTTTTCTTCAAAATAAATTATTATAACGTCGTTATTTTTAATATCAGCGTTATAATATTAAATTTCAGGCAATTCGGTTAATAATTAATAGAGATGTCAAAAGGGCTTTCCATATTTTTTTTACCTTCGTTGCCAATTCACGAACTCCGATCTACAAATTTTATAAAGAATCCACCTAGGAAATTTCATCGTAATCGATTCGTTATTGAGATATCGCGATAACGGAAGGACGGACAGAGCGACAGACATCGCAAAATTATAAACTCCTTAGGAGCTCGTTAATAAAGGAATCTTAAAGGGGTAGTATACCCAAAATCAAAAAAATTATAGAAGAAAATCTAAGAACAAAATTTCAAACCGGAGTTTTCTACGATGAGTAGTTTTCAAATTATTAACGATGAAAGTTTGAAAGACAGAACATGTGACGTCATCCCGACAACGTGGGTGCGGCGCACATTAATCGTCAAGATTTTTTTTGTTGAGGTGCCAGAGCTATAAGCTATTGAATACAAAAAGAACCTTTAAAACTGTGGGAGTAGTTGCGGCCTCGAACATTCTCAAAAGTCTATGGAAATGGAGAATGCTTTTATTGCAGGAACCAAAAAAATAATATGTTCGTTGCTACTAAGGAACTCGACAGGCACCCAGTGCATATCTACTAGTTTTTCATGAAATAGTGGTTTACAGTATAGTTGAATTCCGTAGTTCCAATTTAATAAGCGTGTACCTGAAACCATAAAACATTTTTTTGGACAGTAAAAGTTTATTTAAAAATAGAGGCTGATTAGCAAAAAAATAATGAACATGTATTAGGGGTTTATTCAAAACGAGATGATTGTGGCGGGCTCTGTGAGGTAATAAGCTCGACCAATCAGCTGTTAGAACCATTCAGATGACATACGACTTGGCAACATTGTAGGAGAATGCCATTTGTAACTTGCGTCATCTGTCACAGGCACTTGTCACTTGTTCACTTCGCGCACAGCCGTCTATAATTACAAGCCATGCTGAGAAGTTTGGCAACGTTGCCCGAAAGTCAATCGGTGGGCCGATTTAAGTTTTAATGGCGTCTTGTTGCTCTTGAAAAATTGCATTTTTCCTCTCTCCTGTGTTTCGCCTTGGTGGTTTTAATACAGACGGACGATACTTAGGCAGCTTACAATGGGGTTTTCCGCGTTTTTTCAAAAACCTTGAAAATGAACTCCAAGCACATTAAAAAAATTAGTGGTACTCATTTTTTTGTCAAGAGAAATCGTTGTGATTAGCAAACACGATTCTAAAATGAACGGCGTTTGAAAAGTTTCGAATGACCGCCAACGTTGCTGTGACGTCACAACGCACGTTGGCGCTCAGCCGTAGCATTGCTTACAATCGATTCAGAGAAAGAAAACGTCGTTTTGACGGAAAAAGGCGTCGAATAATTATTGCATTTGTGCCTGGGTGTGATATCAGAAGTCATCGCGAACCTAATAAATTGTATATAAACGTCCCAACAGGAAATATACGAAAAAAAGTTCGACGTGATACCGCGAATTTGACATCCCATTTGTATTGTTGTGAAGACGATTCTAATTAATTAAAGTGCATAATGTCGATTTACTTTCAGTCAGTTATCGACGAAAATCCATAGATATATAATATTGTAATTGTAATTCAGAATATGATTTACTTCGAACTCTGTTCTGGGCATATCTGTGCCCTTACAGCGCACACATTTTTCTCTATTTTCACTTCCACATATCCAACACCCTAATTTTCTCGTTGAAATCCGTAAGGTGCATACTGTATTAGGTACCTACACTATACCTTGCACTATACACACATAACTTGATGTTATACTTCCTATGAACCATAACAGATTTGCTTCTGGGCTTTGACTCCACTCGGACTCCACTCAACCGAGTGGCATGGAAAAACTCACTTTTCGAGAAAAAGGCGGCGACCATTAACACTTCAACCTTTGGCAGACTCTCTAACTGCCCCTTTACGAACCAGTCAGAACTCAGTTTATGGCAGATTGCCATAATAAGTCGAATCGAACTCCTATCAATGTCATGCACTAATATAACTCCCGATCGGCAACCCGCGTAGTGACGTATGCGACGCTCGGCCAATATCGGCATGTCGTCGGTTGCATGACAAAATTTGAAAGTTTTACGATATTATATGTTGTTTATTGACATGCTGCAATTAGGAAAAAAAGTTTTGTATATGAGATGTTTAATTACAGGTTATAAACTTTACAGTAAGACACAAAAAAGTTACAATATTTTTTTTCAGGAAGACCCTATTGTACATATATTTTATCCATTTTTATTTGACATTAAAATTCGGAACGATGTAAATTGGTAACTGCATCATAATGTGTTTTCCATCGAGATCTCAGAAATTGGTGAACTTCTGTCTAAAAAGGTCGAGGTGAAGTACACCCTTGAGCACTTAATTTCGGCAAAAGGACAGTAAATCGCTGTCCATCAGCGAGGTTTTATCAACGACCAGGTGCGATTTGGAATGGCAGATTTTAAGCCGGTCGCTAGCTACTCCAGTGGGTCTAGGTACGAAGGTTTTAAAGAGGGGATCCCCGTAGACTTCAAATTCCCGTACCGTGAAGTCCTGGGAATAAGCCGGAAGGTGCCTTCAGAAAATCGACTTGACATGTCCCTGCTAGAATATCTGAAATACAAACTAATAAAATAATAATTGTATTCTTTCACGATAAACACTTACCGTACTTACGTACCACGTAGTTTGTAGGTCATATTTGAGCTTGTACACAAATACAAGTGCTTGTAAAGGGTCCAGTAAGGAGTAGCCTGCTTTAGACGTTATGACAACAAATCGATATATTTCGTTTAGCAACTTACCTGAATAATAATTTCTGTTCATTCCGTACAGAGTAACACAAATTGTCGCATTCTCGCTATGTTAAAACAGGTAAATAGAAATATTACACCCAAAACACATATAAAATACACCTGAAATCTGCCAAGTTGAATTAGGAAATCGGCCTACCATGCAGTGTTGCCATAATTCTCAGCACGGCTTGTAAAGATAGATGGTTGTGCTTTCGCGTTAGATGCAGTTAAACAATAAACATGTCTCTTAAAACGTCAAATCCGACGTCAGACCCTCGCACCTCGCACAAGGTTGCCTTCTACGTGATTGGTTGTAGGCCTGGTTGTAGGTTTGTGACGTATTTTAGCTTTCAACTGGAGCTTGACTGGATATTAATACCTCATGGGAAAATTACTAAAATATTCTACACGTTCGATTCCTAGTCACGTCTACATCCAAACAAACATGTCGATCACGTACCTTTTTGCATCACCAACACTTGCATTAAATCGATTTGACAAACAAAATTTAGTCAATTTTTCAGTAAGTAGTGTTGTTCGTCAATGATACCGTGTGAGGTAGGATAAGTTTATAAACCCCGTTCAAAATGCGGAAATATGCAGTTTGACCTTCCCAAATATGCATGCATCACATCAAAGCTCGCAAATAATGTTTAAAAGAACACTCATTGCAAATGCAATACAAGCCGCATAATAAAAGAACTCCGTTTTTCTGTTAAACAAACTATTCGCAATGTTCATGAATTTTTATAACGCATGAGAAAGTAATTAAATGTTATGTTGTATCTACTTATGTATCTTACAAGACCTATTTGATGAATAAATAATTAGTAAAAAATGGTCCCAACGTCCTTTTTTAATTGTTTCTAATTAGATTTCAATCTCTATTAGTATTAGATTAATCGTCACCCGCTGCGTTACGAATTAAAGTAGCAATAAATTATAGCAAACGTTTATTTTAAAAAATCGATATTTTAATTAATTGGAACAAATAATCCTAAGTCATCGCGCTAATCTACTAACTTTGGGTCGTTGGACAGCATAAAAATGTATAGGTACTGTGGGTATTAAAAATGTACCAAATCAATTTTGTATTAGTTACTCGTGCAATTTATTTTTTACACGAGCAGATGATGCTCATAATGTATGTGCCGCCTACTGCGTTGATGGTGTTTCGTGAGCCCAAAGAACCCGAGAACAATAATTGTCGATGGTGATGCTACAATGACATTACAAGAATGCGAACATGTTCAATTTTTGCTCACTTATCAATAATGTAACACGTCGAGATTCCTATAAAATTGCCAATCTATTTGTGTACCATTGCTGTTTGACACGCTGCTAGTGATTTGTGCTTATTCGTTACGAAAGAATTACAGCACTCGTAATCTCGAAAATGTAGTTCGCGGAAAAAAGTAGGAACGTTCTTCGAATTCAAAAAAAAAGATGTTATAACAAAACATTATGCCGTGAATGGCTTCTATTACCTATACTCCAAATAGCTTTAAAGAGATTAGAAAGTTGTCATTCGTGTCAAAATCCCGGTATGGACGATCACGTTACGTTCTCATATCCTTTTGTAATATTTATGAGATGATGCTAAAGTGGTTTGTAACACCAAAATAAATTCGTGGACACTCTTTTTTGGCGAGATAAGCAATCTTTGAATACCTACACCAAGAGAACTGCACTCTTTGCCTGTTTCCTCTTTACCAATTGTTCTAAAGATTCCCCTTACATGTGCTGCTAAGTATTATTATAACTGTCATGATTTATTTCATTTCATCGATTTTGTTAACAAAGACTAAACTAGTTCATGCGATATTGCGATATCATCCCTTGCTAATTTGCAACCTGATGTACTTTTGTGCCGAAAGGAATGTTAAGGGTTTTAGTGCCTCCGAGTGCCAGTTTTCTCTCTGTTAAGTAATAACTATTCCCCATTTAAGTAATTCCTCCCACACTTCCCCTGCACAGAGGACCATATTATCTACTGCCGTGGCTAGTAGCCTCGTACTGGCCCTCGACCCCTTCTTATTGCCTAGCATACTTTATCTTCCTCGCATGCGGGATGAAGGTTAAGCTTCTGTCCAATTCTACTTCCAGTATATAGATGTTCCGCGCTGCCTTTATTTGTTGCCCCATTACCGTAATTTGTGTAAGCTTCAACCTTCTACTTCCAGTCATTAGTGCTGCCTTAGTTTTCTTAGGCTCCATTGTAAGTATCCTTATGCTCCATCCAGGTTTGCATCCTCGGGCAAGCTTCTTCTATGTCTCTTTTAATACCTTCCTCCTTACTTCCTGTTGCCACCAATTGCAATGGGATGTGTTTAATTGTAACAGTGGGCCGATCATTGGCCCCTGTGGTACATCAGTTGTGACTACAAATTCATGTACCTATGTACTTCTCCATCCGGCTTCACTGTGGATGACGTTCTAACCTGTACATAGCTATATGTACCTATATGTATTATTATTGCTTTAAGGTACTTTAAGGTTTGTAGTTATACCTAATCGAGTTCGGCCTATATTCCTCGCATGCTTGTATAGGGTTTGTGCATCCTACGAGTCTATGATCTTGACTTCCACAATTTAAACACATTTCACTCCGGTCCGCCCCACTACATTTTGGAACAATATAAAATAAATATATCCACTAAATGTCAAGTACAGGTTTCATAAGAAAGAAAGCAAATTTCCAGTTAATTTAATATTCTTAAGTACTGCAAATAGGCAATATATGTCAAAGCCAAAAATTAGTTTCGGTGACGCAGAGGTACACCACTGACTAAGGAAAGCGTGAACGAACAAAAGATACTGCTGTGGCCCCACGTTGGGCACCAAATAAATAATGCTGTGACCCCACGTTAGGCGCCAATTAAATAATTCTGTGTGCAATGGCACGCGGTCAACTACACTACTATGATCTCTCCTCGTACACCTCCGGCATTCGCTACAAAGCCAAATCCTAATAATGACTCGAAATTAAAAATTTAGGAGTCTCAGTAGCCTCGATTAACTTCCGAAAATTCCAAATAATCAACTTCAACAAATTTTTTTTAACACCTGCGATAAATCTTGGGCACAAATAGAAAAACCTGAACATGAGAACTCTTATCTGGGTCATACAATAGATTCAAATAGGTAAACATATTCCGAAACACATACGCAATTATCTCTCCCATAACAACATTATGAGCAAAAGAAATCGTGCACCTGTATCCTTTATTATCAGCACCAAACAACGTCTGGTACTTTTTCGAATTTGAAGGCAGTTTCCTCGGATATGTTGCATCATTGTGTATTCAGCTACTATACCATTGAAGCGGTCTGTTATAATTTTGCTAATAGGAGGAGCATTTTCGAAGGGAAGAGAAGATTAATTGTAACCTGAAATGAAAATCAACATCAATTACTATAAGTTTTTTTTTGATTTGTATAAAGTAGTGGCCGGTTACTTTTAGAAATTTGCATAAACGTTTTGTTAGAAGTAATTTTAATATTCCTAAAGAAATAGACCTATGAGAACAATCTGCATGAACAGATTCTGTATTGCAAAAAACTGAAGTGAGGGGCATTGAATTTTATTGGACTTATTTAAGGGTCCATACTAGTAGATTGTTTAACAATAAGAATATTTCCTAACATTAGAGTCAAAGTACCCCTAAATTGGGCCTCTACACGTATGTCAAAGAAAATCGACTAAGATTAAAAATTATTTCCAAAAAACTGAAGTGAGAGGCATTGAATTTTATTGGACCTATTTAAGGGTGCATACTAGTAGATTGTTTAACAATAAGGATATTTCCTAAATGTAGAGTCAAAGCACCCCTAAATTGGGCCTCTGCACGTTTGTCTAAGGGAAACGAATAAGATTAAAAATTATTTTCAAAAAACTGAAGAGAGGGGCTTTGAATTTTATTGGATTTATTTAAGGGCGCATACTAGTAGATTGTTTAACAATAAGGATATTTCCTAAATTAGAGACAAAGTACCCCTAAATTGGGCCTCTATACGTATGTCTAAGGAAAACGACTAAGTTTAAAAATTATTTTCAAAAAACTGAAGTGACTTCAAGTGAGAGGCATTGAATTTTATTAGACTTATTTAAGGGTGTATACTAGTAGAATTTTTAACAATAAGATTATTTCCTAAAATTAGAGTCAAAGCGCCCCTAAATTGGGTCTCTATACGTCTCTCGGGCGACTAAAAAGCTCTCGGGCCATAGGCCCTCGAGCTTTTTAATTCGTCGCCCTCGAGAATATAAACATCACTATTATGCCCTTAATACATAAATAACTATTTCATTACTGAGCTAAGCGTGGATAAATCAAAAATTCATTGTCACATTGGAGTTTTTGCCAGTGGCGTAGAGGTTCAATTGTATTTTATGCAAGTGACCTTTGTGAATGTAACGTTACAGAAGTAGGGAATTGCCATACGGGTCTGGAAAGCAAAGGTACTTGGAAGGCGAATCAGGGGAAGACCGCAAAAACCCTGAGATGGAAGGGGAATGACTTGGATTGGCGCAAAGGAAATAGCAACGAACAAGAAGTGGAGTGATTTCGTTCATAAACGAAAGCTATTAAGGGCAAGTAATATAGGTGTGAGAACGGTTAGGGTTAGGAACTGAGTATGGAACTGTTGTTATTTATTTATTTTCTTTTTTTTTTTCGTTCTCTTACATCGTGTATACGTACAAATTTAAAGTGGATTGATTGGTGCGAAATAATATGTAAATTTGAGCCCTAGACCTTAAAGGGCTTAAAGGTAGATAAGGTTTTTGATTATATTTATATAATTACCAATGCATAGCATCAAAGCAAGATTTGCAAACGTTAGAAAAACGTGTTGTATACGGCAAACACAAAATTAACTTGTATAGTGATTGATGATGTAATTTAATGTTCCTGTTCACGCTTTTTTACGTATCCGTGTAGAAAAAAGTGTAAAATTTACTCAAAGATTATTAAATACAAATTAAGACATATTTATGGCACGCTCAGTTTTACTATTATTGCTTCAGCACCATGCATTGAAAAAAGTTGGGCTTTTTAAGATTATCTTTAACCTGTTAACCAGGTTAAAATTAAACGCTTTTTTCCACGTATTTATTAACATCATTAATTGGTTTTTGTACTGTGTAGATTAGTCAACAGTCAACAAACAAACCATTAAGTGTTACAATTGGGTTTTGCATAAAAATTTCGCCGAAATCTTCAGCAGTCGTACCGGATCTGGAACACGCATTTTTACGTCATTAAACCCAATGAGCAGGTGTGTCATAGTGACAGCCTAATTTATCTTGTTCCTAATTCCTAGCTAAATCAAAATTCAGAATTACAAACGCATAATTCAACTTCTCTCGTTTTACACGGTCGGGTCGGTTGTATTGGAAAACGTTTCGCCATCCAAAAAGCTATAATAACTAACAAATTTATTAATTGTACGTCGGTATATGTAAACATACAATTTATAATTTATTCGTGGAGTGTCTTTGAAATCCGGCTCGCATACTATCGAAATTGGCTATAAATTTAAAGTAGGTAATACTCATAGGCGTTCGGTAAGTATAGATCGATTGCGTACAGCTGCTTTGGGAAGGTTGGGATGTAACTGTTAAAAAGCACGCATATGTCACTAGATCGTAGATATGATATGATTATATGAAACATTCCTCGATAATATTTTCTAAAAATCCTAACCAAGACTATAAATACTTACGTACCTACATAAAAATATTGTAAATCAACCCCGGCAAGAATCTCTTGCATAATCTCGTGAAGCTTCCTCTATTCGGTGATAAATGTTCTCATCTTCAATTGAAGCACCATGTGCTCCGTTTGGATCAAACTTGTCAGTTTCAGAATGATCCTTCTTAGCTTAAAGGTTTCATTATAATGATTGTTGAATAATTAGTCGTTTCCCAAACAAAATGGATGATTGCTTCCAACGGGATGTGCATGATTTTTACATATTCATTTTGTATGGCCTTTTGTTCTTTAATAACTTGTGGCTCTTTGCCGCCTCGATTTAGTATCAAATTACCTCCTTTTTAATGGAGGTATAAGATTACATTTCGGAGCTCAGCGTGTTACAACCCCACTATCTCGAGGATTGCTTTAATACGCAGCTTTTTGGATACGTAAAAAGAAGATTAACGACCTTAAAATTGGGTTTGGTAATAAAAAAGACATTAACCAATAGAAAATTAGACATCGCCATTTTTGGGAAATAACCCCCCATTGTTGGCGTTCAAAACATTACGAACTAAGTAAGAGGGGGAATTATTTTTCAATAACTTATCTAAGATCAGGCAAAGTAGAGGAGGGTCAGGGTGAATATCGGGGATTTTTTCATTAGCAGAAAGAAGCAAAAGGAAAAGATAATAAGAGTAAACCTGATAGGTGCCACTTAATCTTTAGTCACTTTCAAAAGAGAGGAGAGAATAATTACCACCTTCTGTTCTCGAAAAGCTAAAGGAATAAGATACTTGATGGGGAATATAACATAAACAATAATTGACGGCACAATCGACGGTAATTTAATCAATGATCTCAAAAATACAACTATGTTACTGTAATATATAGATCTGCTATGTCATAATGTTAGAATTAAAATTGATTTTTTAGTAAAAAGGGGATCAACACGGAGTCAGAGAAAATATTAATATTAAAACGGGCTATAATCGTTAAGTGAATATTAAGCAAATGTTTTAGCAAATATTTTAGATACCAGTAATTAATCAAATGTTAATCAAAGAGTTACCTTTGAACTTCAGGTTGCAACCTTTTGAGCTCAAGAGGGCGCGTTCGGACTTTTCTGTAACAGAAAACCACACAAGAAACAAATAAAAGGGGTATTGAATAGCGCGGCACATAAAATATTGCAAAATAGCAATGCCAACGTCTGACACGGAGGCAATCGTAAATTAGACTGTAATTAATATTCAAAGGAATCAATAATTCGAGTAACTTTACATTAGCAAAAGCAAAATTTTGATCGACCACGGATTATCGTTACATTCTCGGGGTGTAAAAGCATAAACGTTACGTTAAATTCAAGAAAAATACTTTACGGTGCACAAATAACTAAATTTCTATTCGTCCAATCAATTTAAAACGTAACCAAGACGATATGAATCAATACTTTGGAGTAAAACAAGTAACGTAACTAAAACTTGTAGATATCGACTTCGGACAAAGCTTCGGTAACTTTAAAACTAATTCACGAGCTAATCTAAAGGATACAATGTAATAAAACTAACAAGCAAGGTAGTCAAAAACGGGTCTCGATATCGGTAAAGTCAAATCTTCGGCAGCGACAAAAACAAAATTATGTAGTATCAGGTATAACGGAGCGATTTACAACAATGTTCTCCAAGCGTTCGATAATATACTCGCGTTTACAATTCAGGAACAAATAGGTACATCTCTTGGTATAGGTACACTTGAAGTCGGTAGTAATGTTGGTAGAATGCAGTAGCTTCACATGGACATTGGTTAATGTAGTTACAATTTTCCAGTCGGTAATGTAGAAACTCCATCTATCGGATGACGCGCCAAAACCAATCCTTAATACGATCGGGGGGCCAAGTAAGAATGTTATATCATGCACGTACTGCGTGGGTAATGCGTACTATCAAGGTAGATCAACGATGAGAAACTCAGTAAAGGTAAAACTTGCCGTTGAGTGAAGGTAAAGCACATGTCTAAAGAAAAATGCTGCGTAACAATGGTACTAAATCACACCTTTAAAAAGCATTATGCGGGTCACTCTGTAATTGGGCCCAGAAGAGAGAGATAATAAATAAATATCTCGTATTGTTTAAATACAAATACAAATCCGTAAAAACGATACAATGGAGCCACCACAGACATGTAGAAAAGAGAAATCACTCCAAAGATAATATGGTAAAGCCAAAACCAAGGCCCTTGTTCAGGTAAGCCACGAAGTCAGAAAAGTAATGGCCTACCTAGCGAAAACATTTGCATGTAAGCAATGCGAAAGCAGAACCTTTATTGAGGGGTAAGCAATACAGCTCGTGGGCAAAAGAAAGTTTAAAAAGAAGGGATAAAATTAAGTGCAGAAAAGTACAAAGCGTGCACTCTAACGAAAAGACAAAGAAGTACCCTATAAGAAACCTTTAACATTAGGATAGCCTCTAACGGCAAAAAGAAAGAACTATAGGTATTTAGAAATCTAGATTAAGATAATAACTACAGGAATAATTGACGTCTTCAACTAATGGATTACAAACGGAACACCTAAATGGCGTAAGAACATATAATTTACATAATACATAATTGTAAGCATTGTAAATTCAAAGAAATATATCTCAGTATATCTCGGTTATTTTCAAAGGGTTTTCAAAAATTTCAAGTGCATTTTTTATTGTCACAAAAATGGGCAACATTGCCCCTATTTAACCTACACTGTATCTCTCACCGTTACGGAGATCCTAATGGCGAGTCACGAATCTGAACCACCCTGTATAGCATGAAGGAACATTACATTCTAATCCATTTAGAACTTCATACCGTGTGTCTCAGGTTGATCGCACCATAGGCAATCAGAATTAATGTATTTTTTCACGAAGGATTCACGAGGCCTTTGATATGTATTTGGATCCTCCGCGAAACAATACGTTGTCGTTCTACCTGGAACACACTGTAGAAGTGTGTATCTACACAGCATCTGCTCCGGAAAAGTACTGTTAATTTTAGGACGGGTTAATGAAACCTCTGCAAAGGTAGGGGGTGATAGGGTAGGCTTTTCGTTATAATTTTGGCACAATCTTACAGGAAATAAACGACTCAATTCCTCAAAACCTTCCCCATGGATATTTTGGTTTTGAGGAATTGAGTCGTTTATTTCCTGTATGGTTCATCACCCCATTTAGAGCATGGATCAACCACGAGTTTTTTCTAACAATTCTTTCTAGTGATTTGGCATAACATTTTGCAATTAATCATACGCAACCTTCCGATTCTATTTGGTTTGGTTGTGCTATAATGGTAATGGATCCCACCGAGCATTGGGTCCGTTAACTTGGCCCCCCACCGAGAGATTTGATAGTCGTATTATTTTAAAATGAATGCGCTCGTTATGCGCTCATATGCGCCATCGATAATAACTCTTGCGCCATTATCGTTTTTTAGAAATCCTAAAAAACATTGGGGGGGGGGCAAGTGAACGTAGCCCCCCCCCCGTACGAATTTTGTCGCTTGTAACTAGGTCACCTGATACATTTGGTTATGCGCTCAATTGCGCCACTTCAATTAAAGCTTGCGCCATTAACGTTAAGGCGTGACAAATTTTCAAAAAGTGGGGGGGCCAACTTAACGTTTTTTAAAGTTACTTTTTTTCAACTTCTGTTCATACGAAATTGTACTCCCAGGTATGCGCTAAAATGCGCCGTAAAAATATATCTTTGCGCCATTCTTGTTTTTTGGTTATCCTTAAATATATTTGGGAGGGGCCAAATGAACGGAACCCCCATAACGCATTTTGCTACCGGTATTTGTGCCACTCAATACATATGGTTATGCGCTCAATTGCGCCACTTGAATTAAAGCTAGCGCCATTACGGTTAAGCCATAAAAAAATTTTAAAAAGTAGGGGGGGGGGCTAACTTAACGTTTTCAAAAGTTACGTTTATTAACATATTTTTTCTAGTACAACGTAGCTTTTATCATGCGCTAAAATGCGCCGTAAACAAAAATCTTTGCGCCATTATAGTGTTTCAGAAACACTATATAGTATACAGTGTCCAAGATAAGGATGTCTATCATGGGAATCTCGGAAACCATAAAAGATACGACGACGGTCAAATTAGCGAAAAGCTGTGCAATGAGAGAGTTATTATCACACTTTAAAGTAAACCAGAAAATGCCGATTACTTTCGAAGATATACCAGAAAAACCGAAATTTGCGCCGATTTCGTTTTAATTTTTTTGATATTTGAACAGGTATAAAAAATAAAAAAACACTTTCTCGTGGCCACTTTTTGAGCTCTAGAAGACGCCGTGGAGAGATTTTCAATGCAACGTCTCGTTTCAGAGAAATCATCATCAACTTTACAAACAAATTTCCTGCAAAATGAAAGATGTTTGCGATAGGTATTTTCGCACAATTAGGACGTTGTGCGTGGGTGCGGAAGTAATGAGAATCTGGTTATCTTGAAGCATCATAACAGCTCTTTCATTGCGCAATTTTTCCCTAATTTGACCATCGTCATATCTTTTATGGTTTCGGAGATCCCCGTGTTCGTTTTCTTGAAGTGAAGTGTGTATGGTTATGCGGTGAAGTTATGCAATACACCGCATTGTACTCCATGCATAATTTTCCTGGTCATTACCTAAATGAGAATGGTTAATTACTCATAATGACGATTGGCAAATCATCAATGTAATTCGTAACGTAAGAACGAGCGTAAGAATGGTTTTGGGGTTGAGGTGGGGGTTAATGTATTCTAGTTTATTTATACTAATTGTACTCTTATTATACGATACATATTTTCAAGAAAACAACAGTGGCATGAATATTCTTATAAGTAAGAAACTTGGGATTGCGCCGTGTACGCATGCACACACCTGATATTTAAAGTATGCGATATCTTCGCCTTTAGTAGAAGAATCTTTGGTTAAAATTCAACAAAATATCTCTATAAATATAAGTTGACATTACGTAGTTCGCGCATGCGCCCATCCGGTTTTTACAATATACACTATGCTTGGCTTTACTAGAAGTATCTGTGCTTAAAATTTCAAAGAAATATCTCTATAAATAAGAAGATTGACATTGCACCTTTTGCGCATGCGCATATCTGATTTGAATAAATATGCAATATGCTCGTCTTTACTAGAAACATCTGTGGTTACAATTTCAAACAAAAAATTCCATAAATAAAGAAGTTGCCATTGCGTAGTTTGCGCATGCGCACATGTTATTTTTCCAATAAGCCATATGCTTGTATTTACTACAAGTATCTGTGGTGGAAAATCCATTGCGCATGCGCAGATTAATCGTCAAGATTTTTCTTAGTTGAGGTGCCAAAGCTATTAGCTACCGAATGCAAGAGGAACGAACTAAATATCTTGAAAACTGTGGTAGTTAAGGCCTCGGACAGACGGACGGACGGAGAAACTGGCCATATCTCGGTTTTTGTGACATGTCATCGGAAATAATCGGAATTTTCTGGTTTTGTTTAAAGCACAATAACTCTTTAATTGGGCATTAATTTGACCATCGTCATATCTTGTATAGTTTCGGATGTGTATATCTTGCACACAGTGTATACTGCAAAGGGGTCTTAAAAGGCGCAAACATTTCTGTTTACGGCGCATTTTAGCGCATGATAAAAGGTAGGTTGTACTAGAAAAAATATGTTAAAAAACGTAACTTTTGAAAACGTTAAGTTAGCCCCCCCCCTACTTTTTAAAATTTTTTTATGGCTTAACCGTAATGGCGCTAGATTTAATTCAAGTGGCGCAATTGAGTACATAACCAGATGTATTGAGTGGCACAAATACCGGTAGCAAAATGCGTTATGGGGGTTCCGTTCACTTGGCCCCTCCCAAATATATGTAAGGATAACCAAAAAACAAGAATGGCGCAAAGATATATTTTTACGGCGCATTGTAGCGCATACCTGGGAGTACAATTTCGTATGAACAGAAGTTGAAAAAAAGTAACTTTAAAAAACGTTAAGTTGGCCCCCCCACGTTTTGAAAATTTGTCACGCCTTAACCTTAATGGCGCAAGCTTTAATTGAAGTGGCGCAATTGAGCGCATAACCAAATGGATCAGTTGACCTAGTTACAAACGACAAAATACGTACGGGGGGGGGGCTACGTTCACTTGCCCCCCCCCCCCAAATGTTTTTTAGGATTTCTAAAAAACGATAATGGCGCAAGAGTTATTATCGATGGCGCATATGAGCGCATAACGAGCGCATTCATTTTAAAATAATACCACCATCAAATCTCTCGGTGGGGGGGCCAAGTTAACGGACCCCCGAGCATTCAAAATTGATTCCCTTGGCAATGTAGTCACAGATCGTAAGATCCCCATAAATATAAAATAAAAGAACGAAATCAAAGCAAAGCCTGCCTTGCAGAAAAATACAGTTACCCGAGGATTAAAAGAAACTAATGAAACGTATAAAATTGTTCCAGTCACGTAATTTTATTGACTAATTCAATTGCACG
>NW_022170250.1:4052114-4053330 GCF_008802855.1 Photinus pyralis
AATTAGAAAGTAGCCCTCTGGTGGTCGAGGAAGCTAAGGCTAAAAAGAAGGGGAGAAATACGAAACACTAATTAAGAGGAGCATAACCTGCTATTTAATTTCGCCTGGGACTTAAAATATAAAACAAAATTGTGACTCAAATAAATAATAAAGACAAACTGATTGCTTTGGGTTTTTTTCGTTTTGAGGAAAAAAATAATCTAGGGGAGGAAAAAGGGATGGGGGCTAGGTAGCGGGTAAGAATCAACGATTGAAAATCTATAATTACCAGACTGCTTAATATACTTGTTGACTGCTTGTTTCGAGATCTTACATTACAAACTGGCAGTAATTATAATGGTTAGTATTATGGTGGTACCAATAGTTGCTGTTTATATTGCTGGGTCTTCAGGCGAAGTTAAGGGTAACGTTATAGAGTAGGGGACGGTAGAGAAGAAGGGGAAAATAGGGTGAAGAATAGAGGAACGAAACTTAAGCGGTAGGGGAAGTACTGAATAGAAAAAGGAACAATTAAATAGGGAAACTGAAACAAGTGGTAAACGTCTTCTTATCTTCGGAGCCGGCTGACGGTGGTCGTCCAGGGACTGCTTACGTTGAAGATTGTAGGTAGACACCAGTACAGTAAATAAAAAAGAAGGCCCTAAAAGGGGAACGAAAAATATCAACACGCAAAACGACAAACAAACCAAAACAATTCTTACAAGGTGTTGGAGGCCTTAAAGAAGAGTCATCCGGTGTGCGACGAACTACAGGGATTTAATGACAATTCTACAAAAAAATATACAGGATGTACAAAAAATAATCACAAGGGGTTTACTTACAGACGATGAAACGGAAGCGCACACCGAAGGATTGTAAAAACAATCGTGGAACAATTAAACTGCGTGATTTGAGAAATCGTTAAATCCCCAAAATATGGGCGGATCACAATAATAAAACTTCTTGGAGCTTCTGGCGATCTCAAAAAAAGAGGCTGAATCCCAATTAGGCTTGGATCAAAAATTATAAAACTTTTCTGCACCTCATGCACGCACAACAGAACCCCCCGGAAATAATAAAAAGGAAGACAATCACGCAATCAAGGACGAAATTTGGGGAAAAATCAAAAAATAACGGTAACTAAACGGAAATAACAAAAAGGCGGGAAAATAAACGTAAGGCGGGAAAAATTAATACAACAAACAAACGATAGAGGACGCTACAGAGAAAACCAAAG
>NW_022170250.1:4053430-4055621 GCF_008802855.1 Photinus pyralis
TGTATGTCTAACGCATAATTTACATCCTCTTCTTTTCTTAAAACGCACCCCTTCTCTTTAGTTGTGATCCCTTCCTCAGTAATTGGAGAGCTTATTTTCGATCTTTAATAGTTAGCCAAAAAACAGGGGCGGCAAAGTTATAAAAATTGAGGAACATCTTATTTCAAAGGGAATCGATTTATTCTGTAGTGTACTTAACCCCCAAACTTCACACTACAAGAACACGGAACTAAAATCAATCCGGCAACGTTTAAAAATGGCCACCCGAAACAAGATCCCGCTTAAATTTGAAAAGTGTCACGTGATCAAAAATCTAAGGCAGGGCCCCCTTACGTTAGTTGTAGACAACGCTTTGACCTGAAACACAGTAGGGAAGGAACGTAAAATAAAACACTGAAATTGTGAAAAGTTTGTTTAATAATGATCGTAATTATTAAGATTGTGAAAACCCGGAAATTTAGTTGATGAACATAAATATAAACAAAACAAGCAAAGTCAAAAGGTGTCGTACTCTCGCAAAAGTAACTGCTAAGAGTAAAAAGAGTACGACGTAAGAAAAACCTCGCAGTTTGATTAATACAGTCCAAAATATTTTGTAAAAGTTTAAGCAGTAGTTAACAAAGATAGTAAATGCATATACACAATGTTGGTTACACTCAAGGTTAAAAGCAAGTTTTTGGGAACAATGGGTCAGTTAGGAGCAGGTACCTAAATTCTGAGAAAGGGTTAAGAGTACAGGATGGGACTCATCTTTGGCGCAATAAAGTCCTTTTGTTAAAAGCAAGTTGGAAAATTACATGGCCTTGTAGACAAATTTAACTAAAAACAAGATATGTGGAAATTATTGAATCGCCATTCATATATCGCACATAGATTCTAAACGGAAGAGCTTTGATTAGTGTAATCCCGCTCTTGCAAGATGGGTAGCCCGCCCCTGGTTTCGGGGGTTCGAGCCTACAGTTGAATCTCGAAGATAATCACGGAATTAGGTGGCGTACTTCAAATGGTTACAGTTTTTACCACCCCCGTGACTGCTTCATTCACGGAGAAAATTGTTAGTAACAAACAAGTCAGTACATACATCAAACGAATCGGTAATTTCCACATATTAAAACAAATTATCAAAACTTATTAACTTACATGAATGTTACTTCAGGGACAAGACCAAGTAATCAACATCAATAAACATAAATTAAGCAAACATTACACCAAAAACGTAAACAATTACAAACAATAGCATAACGGTATCACACATATGATTCTGCATTGCGGTTAAACCAAGTAAATTTCAAAAACAAAGATTCAAACACAAAAAAAATATAAAATGCGGCATACAAAACACAAATACGATATAAAGAAATGCAAAAATTACTACCTATATTAAATAACACAAAATAACAACAAACATTTATGGAGCGACGCGTTCACGACCGCCATTCAAGACATGATGATCCACGTAACTCCCGTTCTTGCTTTTTAGATGGCGCAGGCAGCTTTTTCCCACCTAGAAATTGCATGGTTGCCAACTCTCAAAAATGTATGTATCGTCCCGCTACAATCCTTTCGCGGTGGTTTCTAAATTCAAGAGTACGCCCTGTGAGATAGAAGACCTTCCAACGTGGTCGGGTCCACTAACCTATCCCAATTAAATACAAGCAGTATCTAACTGCACACACAAATGCACATTCAGCAGGCATAGCGCTCAACACCCCTAAATCTAATTAATCGACAAACTTTGTAACACTTAAGACAAGAAGGTACCTTCAGTCATTAGTACTAATAACTCGTAATCTCATACGTAATTCATATACATTTCTAAGGAAAGTACGCCTGTACCCTTTTATGAGTAAAGAGCCTAATTACATACATACATAAAATAATTATGCAAGCAGAGGCCTTAGTAATTTAGATTAATCCGATAACGAGTACACTCAAACTAATCACAACAAATACTGACCAAAATTAGATTTGTTTTTATTCCAAGGGCCTATGTAACCTATCAAATTTGATTTAAATGCTTTCGTAAATAAGGAAAATTGGCATTGCGCATGCGTTAAACCAAATTTTTGACAATGCGCATGCGCGCAAACCCACATTTTGAAATCGTTATAATAGTTTTCCTTTTTTTAGCGCATTTTTGCAAAAATTTTTTTTTGTAAAAAGTAGCTTTTAATCTCACTTTGGCTGGCTG
>NW_022170250.1:4055721-4066163 GCF_008802855.1 Photinus pyralis
CAAGGAGATACCGTAATTAATTAACCACCGAAGGCGCTCATCATGGCGAAGATGAGGGACAATTAATATTTTTTAGTTTCAACGCCGGTAATTGTTTATAGGTCGTTTTAGTTCCCCATAGTAAATAAAAACAAGGATAGAACAAGTTCCGAAGCCAGTTGTTTTGCTCGTTATCAGTTGGCGACGCCCATTCGGCCTTTTGAGTAGGTATGTATAATTAACATTCACTAATTAAATGAGTTCGATCGAAGAGATTTTGGTGTCAAATTTTGCGCGCTTAATTAACGAAGCGATTGCCATACGTCCTGGAATTTTGGCACGAACAGGATTTAAAAACCGAATTAATGTGTCTAGGGTCACCGTTCCGACGAAACCGCCCTTTTGTCCAACGTTAGGGGAAGCCTGACTACACCTTGGTGGCGCACGAGTGATCGTTCGTCCGTTCCCACTGAGATACCTACTTTGAGTTGTCAACTATTATTTTGTTCCTTAATTAAATGCACTTTAACTAATTGTTGTGTCTCATTGGTTTATCTACTGGTCGTGCGCGAGCTCAGGCGGACGTTCGTCGCAAGTTTTCCGAACCACAGAACATAAAAATCCCTTTCAATGTGTTAATTTAGGTAGTTTACACATTTTTTTTATGGACGCATTGCAGTTTGTTTATTTAATTGTGAAGAAATTATGTGTAAGATAAAGAACGTCTCGAAATTATTTGCGTAATATTTGAAAAGTTGATCTCATGTTTTTCTCCGGTCGTAGATAAGAGTCGCGCTTATCGCTATAAATAAATTAATGTGTAAAGAGATGGTAATGCGCTTTTTTTAAGAACAGTAGTTAGTGAATTAAGAGATCCTAAGTGGGTATATTCGAGTTTGAGTTAAGGAGAAGTTTTTGTCTAGCACTCGACGAAAATTTTAAGTTTTCTGGAATGAAGAAGTTGAGTTTCTGAAGCGAATTCAGTCTAGTGTTTGTGTTTTTTGTTTGTACGCGTCTATTTAACGGAAATCACAGTGTAAGACTGGATATTTGGATTATTGACCTTACAAGGAAATTAAGACTATTTAATCTGTTTCGATCGAGAGCGTGTAGCGTGGTATTTGTCGCTGGCACTGTTGCTACTTTTTATTGCAGCATGTTTTGTGTTTAAATATACAGTTTTGTATCAGTTTAAGTCCAAGAACTCTGTGGAGCATTTAAGGGTCTAAAAAATGTTTGAAGCTTTCCAAAGCAGCTATCAATTAGTGAAAACCCGAAGTCTCTAGGTAGCTCAGGGGCCGAGATCTCGAAGGAACAGACAGACAGACAGACGGCAACTTCGTGGTGTTACGCTAAAAAGACGCTAGAAGAGATAAAGGCTTTTAGGTCCTGTTTTTGTACGCACACCCCGCACGCAGGCGGTCGATAGGTCACTAAATAAATAAAATGTAATTACCTGCGTTTATTAAAATAATCCACTCAATCTGGTCGTTAACTTTAAACACACATAAGCTCAACGCTTCAGGAACTTTACTTGTTCTTGAAAACACTCAAACTGGTTTGTTGAATTCGGATGTTAGAATACTTTTACTAACAAACCGTAAAGAAAGGCTTCACTATGCAACAATTGCTTGGTTGACAACTTTCCAAGAACTTTTCGCTCTCAAACCGTAGCGAAAAAAGCTCCGTCTTCTCGTTGTCTTCAGTATTTAACGAAACACCAACTCTAAGAGTCTCCAAAACCATCTAAATGCTTTAGGGTCTTTTAAAGCTTTCTCAAAACTCAAAAGCATTTATCCGTTTTTAAAATCTGAACGTTTAAAGCGTTTCGTAGATATATAAAAAATCTGTAAGGATCGCCCAGAATTCCGGCTATTAAATAACAAGATTGATCATCCTATTTTTACAACCTTAAGATCCAAACTCAGCTAGAAAATCCTTATTGTTTAATATTACGCTCAAACCAAAAATTTTGTTTCCTCTAGCTGAATCCATCTGAAATAAAATTAACATTTACGTTAGGTACATATAGCCGTAAAGGTAAGGATGCCCCCTCCCCTAGATTTGGATCAACTGGAAGCACTGTTTCATCCATTAAACCGATACAAGAGACTGAAACGACGGACGGAGCAGAAATTTCGGTCTCGTAATGGGGTGGCTGATTTTTTGTTTGCTCGATGACTGATAGAACGCTTCCTCGACGGTAACATGTGCAAAAAATTGTTGTAAAGGATTACCGGTAGCCTTTTCCATGGTCTCCTCTAGGTGGCCTCGGTATACCTCTTACCTTCCTTCTGGGACTTTCTAGGCCACTTGCAGAGCGTTCTTGGTTCTTTCAACGCAAATTGATAAAGAATTTAGTCTTTAATCGTTTGTTTTAGAATCTCCTTAAGAGAGTGCCATGCAAAAACGGCTGTATAGTATGGGTATTCCATTGCCATAACGAACAAAACACGAAAAACTCCCCAACTTCGCCGGCCAAGCACCTGAGAATCACAAACTGTGCGGCAATGGACCACTCAATTAAGTTCAATCGAGACTAATTATTCGTTTAATTGATCTCGATCAAAACAACAAATCATTTCGCACGTAGGCGCTAAATGAGAAGTGAGTGCTTAACAAAAAGTTCGGTATGAATCCGCCACCGCGAACAATACGATACAATTGGGTGAGTTTTTTCTTTAAAAATTTTAATTTGGGCATATTTCGCAATAATTGACCCATTACAAGATATACAGGGCAAGTCAATTCTAAAATGCCATTTTTTGAGACTATTGGTGAATTAAATGGGCCTTTAGGAGCCTTTAAGGACACATGAAGTAACTTGAGGCTCTTCAAGGTTCGGATTCTGTACACTCTAGAAGACTAAGGCTTTAAAATACTAATTCCCTGAAATCTCTTGGAGAGATCTCTTAGAGAGACTATCCTAACATTTGTAAGATTCCTAAAAATTCTAAGAATCCTAAAGATCATAAGAATATTAACAATTCTAAAAATCCAAAGAACCCTAAGAATTATGAAATGCTTAAGAATCCTAGGAACCTTAAGAATCTTGTAAAAATCTAGGAAATTCTAAAGATCTTAAACTTTACAAGAATCTAAGAGTCCTAAGAACCACCAGAATTGCAAGAATTTTGAGGAGCTTAAGAACCCTAAAAGTAGGAACATTAATAAAATTCTAATAATCCTAAAATAAGCTGGAATTTTAAGAATTTAAAAATCTTAAAAATCCCGATTTCCAAGAATTCCAGAAATTATGCAAATCCTAAGCTTACTAGGAATCTTATAAATCCTAATGATTTGAAAGATTATTGCTATACGAGTACAATGGACCTTAATAATTCTAATGAACTTAAAGATTCTAAGAATCCTGAAATTCCTATGGATTCTATGGATGGGGCACTTAATGCTTAAGTTTTTACACAAGTGTAGAATATGAAAATTTCGGAATATCAGGAGAGGAGGGATTGTATACCGAGATCAGGCTCTTGCGTGAGATTTCTCCGGGGAGCGAACTTCGCCAAGAAGTAATTTGTAAGATCGAATTTTTTTGAGGAGTGATAGATTTGAGGACAATTTCGTTTGGAGAGAATTCGAAGAACCCTAGGAATCTTAAGAGTCCATTGAATAATAAAAATTTTGCAATTTCTAAGATTCCTAAAAATCGCAAGGGTCATATGAAGATTACCAATTCTAAATGAAAAAAGCTTAAGAATCCTAGAAACTGTAAGAATCTTTATGAATCTAAGAAATCCTAAACATCCGACGTCGAATTTTGTGAGGAGTGATAGATCTGATGGCAATTTCACTTGGAGAGTATTCGAAGAACCCTAGGAATCTTTAGGAGTCTAAGAATAATAAACATTCTGTAATTTTTAAGATTCCTAAAAATCCTAAATATTATACGAATATTAACAATTCTAAAACCCCAAAGAGCCTCACGAACTATAAAAAGCTTGAGAATACTAGGAACCTTAAGAATCTTCTTAGAAATTTAGCAATCTTAAAGATCTTAAGCTTTAAAGAATCTAGGAGTCCTACGAACTCAAAGAATTGCAAAAATCTTGAGGAGCCTAAGAAGATTGAGAACGTTAAGAGTATTAAGGGTACTAAAGGCCTAAACAAGTTAAGAGAGAATTATAAAAATCCTAGCAACCTTAATACAATTCTAATAATCCTAAAAAAGGCTGGAATTGCTAGAATCTTTAAAATGTAAGAATCTAAAAAATCCGGATTCCCAAAAATTTGAGAAATCAGATATAGCTGTACAATGGGTTTTAATAATGCTAAAGAACTTAATCATTCTAAAAATCTTGAAAATCTTATGAATTTAGAGAAGTAAATAGTGCAAAGTACCTAGAGAAGTGTAGGCTATGAAAATGAGAAAATGGAAATCAGGAGAGGATCGGGCTCTTGGGTGAGACTTTTCCGGGGAGCGAGCTTCTCCGAGGAGAGTTTGTAAGGTCGAATTGTTTGAGGAACGATAGATCCGTAAGAGTTCTTAGAATAATAAACATCCTAACATTTCTGAGATTCCTAAAAATTCTAAAAATCCTAAAGATAATAAGAATTCGAAAAATCCGGACTAGTCAGAATTATGAAAAACTTAAGAATCCTCTAAGAACCTGAATAATTACAAAAATCATGAGAACCCTCAGAAGTTTAAGAACCCTAAGAGTCTTAAGGGTAGTAAAGGTTCTCGTAAGAATTCTAAAAATCCTAGGAATCTTAATAAACTCCTAAAAATCCTACAAACGCTGGAATTGTTAAAATCTTAAGAATTTAAAAATTATAAAAACCCCAAAATCCTCAATAATTCCAGGAATCATTGAAATCCTAAGCTTATTAAGAAATCAAGAATTATGAAAATCTGAAAAATCATAATCATTCTAAGGAGCATAGTTATATAATGGATCTTAAGAATTCTAACGATCTTAATAAACACTGAAAATCCTGAAAATCCTATGAATTTGGAGAAGCATGTAGAGAAGTGTAGAATATGAAAATTCCGGATCGAATTTTATGAAAAGCGATAGATCTACGGGCAATTTGACTTGGAGGATATTCTAAGAACCCTAAGAATCTTAGGAGTCTAAGAATAATAACAATTCTTCAATTTATAAATTCCTAAAAATCCTAAATGTCATACGAATATTAACAATACTAAAATTCCAAAGAGTTTTAAGAACTATAAAAACCTTAAGAATTTTAGGAACCTTAAGAATCTTCTAAGAATCTAGCAAATCCTAAAGCTCTTAAGCGAGAAAAAAACCAGAAGTCCTAAGAACTCCCAGAATTGCAAAAATCTTGAAGATCCTAAGAACCTTAAGAACCGTAAGAGGATTAAGGGTACTAAGGCCCTAAAAATCTTAAGAGAGAATTTTACAAACCCTAGGAACCTTAATAAAATTCTAATAATCCTAGGAAACACTGTAATTGTTAAAATTTTTAGAATGCAAAAATCTTAAAAATCCCGATTGCCAAGAATTCCAGAAATCATAGAAATCCTAAGCTTACTAGGAATCTTACAAATCCTAATGACTTTTATGAAAGAGATTGTACGAGATACAAAGAATCTTTTCTAATAATTCTGAAAATTCTATGAAATTAGAGAAGCAAATAATACAAAGCACCCAGAGAAGAGTAGGACATAAACATTCCTAAAAATCAGGACAGCAGAGATTATCACCGGGATCAGGCTCTTGCGAGAGAATTCTCCGGGGATTTCGCATCCCCGAGGAGAATTTGTAAGAATTTTTGAAGTGGATCTGGGGACAACTTCTTAGAGAATTTGAATTACCTTAGTAATCTAGAGAGTTCAAAAAATAATAAAGATCTTAACATTTATAAGATACCAAAAAATCCGAAGAATCCTAAGGATCATAATATTCACAATTCAAAAAATTCAAAGAGCCCTAAGAATTATGAAAAGCTTAACAATCCTAGGAACCTTAAAAATCTTATAAGAATCTAGGATATCCCAAGATCTTAAGCTTTAAAAAATTCAGGAGCCCTAAGAACTCCAAAAATTGCAAAAATCTTGAGGAGGCTAGGAAGCCTAAGAACCCTAAAAGTATTAAGGGTACTAAGGCCCAAAAAACCTTAATAGAGAATTCTAAAAGTTAAAGAAATTTCAAGATTCGAAAGCACCGTTAAGAATGTAAGGAACTTGAAGACCTAAAGAATCTGATCAAAGGATATAAAACGTGCAAAAGATCCGTAGAATTTGAAAGATCCAGAAGACGTTAACCATTTTTAAAGGATCTGAAAGATGAAGAAGAATTTAAAAATCCCAAGATTCTTAAGAATTCCCGGAATCATAGAACTACTAAGCTTACTAGAATCCTAGGAATTTTAGGGTAAACGTCATAGCTATATAATGAATCTTAAAAATTCTAATGATCTCAATAATTCTAGGAAGTCTGAAGATCCTATGGTTTTGGAAAATTCGTGGAGAATCAGGAGAACTTAATGAATTAGATAATGTGGCCGATTTAAAGAACTGATAATCAAGGGAAGAATGCGTAAGATGTCAAGATAGTAAAACACGTAAAGGCCTAAAGGATCTGATGAAAAGGTATGAAACGTGGAAAAGATCCAAAAGAATTTAGAAGGATACCTGAAAGATCTGATGAATCTGAAGAATTTGAAAGATTTGAAGGATCTAAAGAATCTGAAAGATCTGGAACGTGGAAGTATCTAAAAGACACCAGCTCCTAGGTGTCTGAATGGGAAGGGTTTGGGGTAACTAAAAAAGGTGCGCCAGTAAAGATCTCGTTTGGACCATTTATTTGGAGGCTTAGTTTGCTAGGAGGGCCTAAAGGTAGAGAACTTGGTAAAAAGCTTCTTCCTCTGATCAATAACTGTTTACTTTTGCCCAAGAGTTCTTGGGGGATGATTTCCCTGGTGCCTTAAATACCGAGAAAATGTAAATTAAGCTCGTAGTGCTAGTGTCAACACTCCTATATCAAATAATCGCCTTTATCTCGATTGTGGGTAAATTTCGGCAGGCGCACGTAAACTATGCGTCATCCCAATCACCATATCTAAGTACCCGTTACACTTGATGGCGAAGAAACTGATGGAAAAACCTTGATACGTAATGGCGCCGCTGTTTTAACGTAGTGGGACGTGAACATCTTTACAGTACCTACCTATTTGTAAATGCACACTTGTAGATAAACTATGCGCGATAATGTCACGTTTACCTTCATAAAGTTTACTTACACGTGTTGGCCTAATTAGTTTTTAATTGTGTTGGAAGTGATTAGGATGAACTCGACGAACTCCACCGAAAATATTATCGAAGTACGTAAGTGACTTTATTAGGTCCCTAATAACACCTTAAACTAAAGGATTTGTTTTTGAAATTGTTGCTTACGTGAATGGGAAAACCGCATTGACGTAGGTATAATAACTTTCTCCTTGCAACTTTGATTCGGTCATCGAAAGGAGAGCGTCTTTTTTAATTACTTATTCAAATTGTTCCGCTCGGAATTGTACCTCAATAGCTGTCAGTCACAGCCCCCAATTAATGATCAGTACCAATTTTTCTGTTGGTCATTCAGGCCAGAAGCTCATTTAATCTCTTCCAAAAGAAATCGGAATCTGAAGAAGTCATTCATACAGGCACCATATCCCCAAATGGTCAACCTCAATGTTTTGCTGCTGACTCTCCGAAACGATACTCAAAGAATCCTCTTGTTATGACTCATTTCTTTTTCTTATCATTATAACTGAATATTCTTCTTCTTGTTGATTGTTCCTAAAAATCGTTACTACCTACTCTAATACTTCGGATCCTTTAGGTCCTTCAAGTTTTAGATCCTTCAATTCCTTCGCTACTTTCACTTTCATCATTTCATTCGCTCCCTTCGCTTTCCTCGCTGCCTTCAGATTTTCATCAATCGCTCAAATTCGTCAAATCTCCGAGATTCTTCAAATCCCTTAAATCTTTCTCATCCCTCAGATCCTTCCAATCTCTCAGATCCTTCAGAACTCTCAGATGCGTTAGATCCCTCAGATCCCTCAGATTTTTCTGATTCCTCAGATCCCTCAGTTCCTTCAGATCACTCTGATCCCTCTGATCCTTCAGATTCCTCACATTTTTCAGATCCTTCAGATTCCTCACATTTTTCAGATCCTTCAGATTCTTCAGATGCTTCAGATGCTTCAGATGCTTCAGATGCTTCAGATGCTTCAGATGCTTCAGATGCTTCAGATGCTTCAGATGCTTCAGATGCTTCAGATGCTTCAGATGTTGCAGATGCTTCAGATGCTTCAGATGCTTCAGATGCTTCAAATCCTTCAAATACCTCAGACCCCGCAGATGCCACGCTTATTCGGCGTCTTCGGTTTCTTCGGCTTCTTTGGCTTCTTCGGTTTCTTCGGCGTCTTCGGCTTTTTTCGTATTCTTCGGCTTCTTCGGCTTTCTCAAGCTTCTTCATCAGCTTTTTCAACTTCTTCGGCTTCTCCCGCTTTTTTGGTTTCTTGGACTTCTTCAGCTTCTCCAGTTTTTTCATTAGATTCGTCGGCTTCTTCTTCAGTTTCTTCAGTTTCTTTAGCGTCTTCAGCTTCATCAGCTTCTTCATCGGCTTCTTCATCAGCTTCTTCGGCTTATTTGGCTTCCTCGGCTTTTTCAGCTTTTTCAGCTTCGTCAGCTTCTTCGGCTTCTTCGGCGTCTTCGGCTTTTTTCATATTCTTCGGCTTCCTCAGCTTCTTCATCAGCTTTTTCAACTTCTTCGGCTTCTTCCGTCTTGATCCTTCAGATTTTTCAGATCCTTCACATCCTTCAGATCCTTCAGATTCTTCAGATCCTTCAGATCTCTGAGACCCCACAGATCCCACAGCTTCGTTCGGTTTTTTCGACTTCTTCGGCTTCTTCGACTACCGCTTCTTCGGCAACTTGTGCTTCTTCAGCTTCTCCATCTTCTCGATCTTCTTCATCAGCTTCTTCGGCTTCTTCGGCTACTTCCGCTTTTTTGGCTTCTTCGGCTTCTTCAGGTTCTCCAGCTTCTTCATCAGCTTCTTCGGATTCTTTAGCTACTTCAGCTTCATCAGTTTCCTCATCAGCTTCTTCGGCTTCCTCCCCTTTTTTGGCTTCTTCGGCTTCTCCAGCTTCTCCAGCATCTTCATCGGCTTGTTCATCAGCTTCTTCGGTTTCTTCGGCTTTTTCGGCAATTTGTGCTTCTTCAGCTTCTCCATCTTCTCCATCTTCTTCATCAGCTTCTTCGGCTTCTTCCGCTTTTTTGGCTTCTTCGACTTCTTCAGCTTCTCCAGCTTATTCATCAGCTTCTTCAGATTCCTTAGCTACTTCGGCTTCATCAGTTTCCTCATCAGCTTCATCGGCTTCTTCGGCTTCTCCAGCTACTTCTTCATCAGCTTCTTCGGCTTCTTCGGTTTCTTCAGCTTCTTCTTCAGTTTCTTCGGCTTCATCAGCTTCGTCATCAGCTTCTTCGGCTTCTTCGGCTTCTTCGGCTTCTCGGCTTCTTCGGCTTCTCGGCTTCTTCGGCTTCTTCGGCTTCTTCGGCTTCTTCGGCTTCTTCGGCTTCTTCGGCTTCTTCAGCTTCTTCAGCTTCTTCAGCTTCTTCAGCTTCTTCAGCTTCTTCAGCTTCTTCAGCTTCTTCAGCTTCTTCAGCTTCTTCAACTTCTTCGGCTTCTTCGGCTTCTTCGGCTTCTTCGGCTTCTTCGGCTTCTTCGGCTTCTTCCGCTTCTTCGGCTTCTTCGGCTTCTTCGGCTTCTTCCGCTTCTTCCGCTTCTTCAGCTTCTTCAGCTTCTTCAGCTTCTTCAGCTTCTTCAGCTTCTTCAGCTTCTTGAGATGAGGGTCTGAAGGATTCAGAGGGACCAGAACGGTCGGGCTAGACTGGGGACTAAAAAATGAGAGATCCAGGGGCACAAAGGGATACTGAGGCGAATTTGAGGATCTGAGGGATCTGAAGAATCCTGAGGGATATGGGTCTAAGGAGACCTAAAGCATCGGGTCTGGATCGAGAAGGGTCGAGTTTAAGATATGGCTCGTGGGTCTGCAAGAGCCGAAGAAGCGCAAGACAGCTGAAGAAGCAGAAAGGACCGAAGACACCCAAGAAACTTGAAGAAGCGGAAGAAGCCGAAGAAGCGAACGAAGTCGAAGAAGCCAGAGAAAGCGATCAGAAGCCAGAGAAGTCGAAAGAAGTCCAGAGAATTCAAAGAAGCTGAAGAAGCTGAAGAAAGCTGAAGAAGCTGAAGAAGCTGAAAGAAAGCTGAAAGCTGAAGAAGCTGAAGAGCTAGAAGAAGCTAAGAAAGCCTGAAGAAGCTGAAAGAAGCTGAAGAAGCTGAAGAAGCTGAAGAAGCTGAAGAAGCTGAAGAAAGCTGAAGAAGCGAAAAGCTGAAGAAGACGAAGAAGCTGAAGAAGACTGAAGAAGCTGAAAAGAGCTGAAGAAGCTGAGAAGCTGAAGAAGCTGAAGAAAGCATGAAGAAAGCTGAAG
>NW_022170250.1:4066263-4082018 GCF_008802855.1 Photinus pyralis
AATATAATGTGCGAGGAGGTGAAGGTTAAGATATAGTATGAGTGAGGTTAGGTTAGAGTGCTAGTTAGGTTAGGTCAGAAATCTGGTATCAGGAGAATATAATGTGCAAGGAGGTGAAGATTAAGATAAAGTATTAGTGAGGTTAGGTTAGAGTGCTAGTTAGGTTAGGTCAGAAATCTGGTATCAGGAGAATATAATGTGCGAGGAGGTGAAGATTAGGATAAAGTATGAGTGAGGTTAGGTTAGAGTGCTAGTTAGGTTAGGTCAGAAATCTGGTATCAGGAGAATATAATGTGCGAGGAGGTGAAGGTTAGGATAAAGTATTAGTGAGGTTAGGTTAGAGTGCTAGTTAGGTTAGGTCAGAAATCTGGTATCAGGAGAATATAATGTGCGAGGAGGTGAAGATTAGGATAAAGTATTAGTGAGGTTAGGTTAGAGTGCTAGTTAGGTTAGGTCAGAAATTTGGTATCAGGAGAATATAATGTGCGAGGAGGTGAAGATTAGGATAAAGTATGATTGAGGTTAGGTTAGAGTGCTAGTTAGGTTAGGTTAGAAATCTTGTATAATATGTATTTGATTAAAACAAAATTGTAGTGCGTGGGTGTCTTGATTTGTGTATTTTGTGGGAAAACTGCCATTTTAAAAAGGGAGTTAATTAATGAACGCAGAATAGGTAGGGATTATTCTGGGGAAATTTTGGAACTAATTCGGTTTTGGGCCTCGGAGAGAAAAGCAAGAGAATAAACAGAAGGATTCATTCAACCTATCATTATAAAAAAGTAAAGCTTGGATCATTCAATTTATTACCAGGAAAAAATTCAGGTTCAATTTATCGCATTATTTTTTTGTGGTTTTGGAATCATTTTATAAAATGCAAATGGAGTTCGGAGTTCTATTGGGCAATCTGTTAATTGCAATTGTTTCTGAATCATATACTCGCTTTCCGGCGTATTTAATTCACTCCATTATGCAAGTTTTGACACATACTTCAATCATCCATACATTCGGGTTGCGTTCCACGCGCTTTACCCGGAAATTTTCCAAACCGCATTACGTTCTCTACAGTTTACGTCATTACTGAAAGCGACGGGTTGTGGGAGATGACACTTCGGAAAATCGTCGAACCTTCAGAACGTAACTTTTACTGCGATTGCAATTTGTCAATTTTGACGTATCCAGGTCGGCCTCCCTCGAAAGATCGTATTTGTAATTTTTTATGACGCGCAGCCGGCGCGTCAGATAATAATTGTATTTATCCGGAAAATCCGTTTTAGTGCAAATTAATTTAAGCGCCTCGCCGAACTTCTGACAAGTCAATAGGGTTCGGTTATACATTTATATGCGAATTTTGGGGTTGTGGATTTCTCGTTAAGTGATTGATATCAATTCGTTTACGAAATGTTCCCTCACTTCTCATTCTCAACGTATTGACCCGATACGGAGTATTTCTCATTATTTGAAAGAAGACTCCCTAACATTCATTGTTCCTCTGAAGTTCATGGGAATTATTTTCAATTCGGAACTGCAATTTTGACTTACCCTGTACAAAAACCTCTATGTAGATTCTAACAAACCTTTTGCCCCACATTCAAATCAAGCGTGCAACAAAGAGAGAGAAGTGTTATTTAAGTTATCAGAAAAGATAGCTGGAGAATATTGAATGGAAAATGGAGGTAGATAAGGACGCACAATACACATGGGAGGAAGAGGGAGGTCAGTAATTGATTACAGACTAGTAAACGAAGATACTCTGGAAGAATACGAGAATTTAGGTTAAGAACAAGGATAGAATCACCAGCCGATGGGAATGAGTGTAAAAGGGAAGATAAAAAGATCAAGAATGGAGGGGGTGAACATTACAGTGCGTATTTCTCTGGAAGATTATTTGGGAGTGAACACCCGAGAGGCAAATTTCCCTCAAACGGATTTTTATAAACAAATATTTCGGGCAGAGTTTACCTCTACAACTATTTCACGATTTTCGTATGTTGGGAGGTCTGGAGAGGGGGGGGGGGGATTCCATAGCAGCGAGGGTCAGGTGGGGCGAAATACGAAGATGATCGCTATAGGGAAGATAACACTGATTCAAATAACCCCATGGAAGAACGCGTTCCCTACCAGTATCACAAGGTTTTGGAATCCTTGGGAGGGGGGGGGGGTATTCCATACACCCTAGAACTCCCGGTTATATTCTTGTCCAGAACTGACAGTGCCCACACCATATCATCAATAATTTTTCGAAAGAGTCCGTAAAACGTCGCACCAGGAGCTCTTTGCATGCTGAAAGTGTGGAGGTGGGGGTATTCCATACCCCCCAGGCCCCCCGGTTATTCTTTACATTAGGAATTGTAAATGCTATAGCCCCTTATGCAAAACTACCACAACAGACTGTAGGGATGAATGGTTCGCAGGATACCGTAGCACCGGGGGGTCTGGGGGGTATGGAATACCCCCCAGTATACGAAATCCTTATGATAGTTATACTGAAGAGGACACTGAAACAAATACTTCCACGAAAGAACGTTTTAATGTTCTTTCCTCTATTTTCGCATGCCGAAAGTGTGGAGCTGGGGGTATTCCATACCCCCCAGTCCCCCCCCCCTCCGGTTATATGTTCTTCACATTAGGAATTGTAAATTCTATAGCCCCTTATAGAAAACTACCACAACAGGCATTAGGGATGAATGGTTCGCAGGAGACCGTAGCACCGGGGGGTCTGGGGGGTATGGAATACCCCCCAGTATACGAAATCCTTATGATAGTTATACTGAAGAGGACACTGAAACAAATACTCCCATGAAAGAAAGATTTAATGTTCCATCCCCTTTCTTCGCATGCTGAAGGTGTGGAGCTGGAGGGTATTCCATACCCCCCAGCCTCTTCCCCCCCCCTTCCGGTTATATGTTCTTCACATTAGGAATTGTAAATTCTATACCCCCTTATAGAAAACTACCACAACAGACGTTAGGGATGAACTGTTCGCTGGAGACCGTAGCACCGGGGGGTCTGGGGGGTATGGAATACCCCTCCCCCCAGTATACGAAGTCCTTATGATAGTTATACTGAAGAGGACACTGAATCAAATACTTCCACGAAAGAACGTTTTAATGTTCTTTCCTCTATTTTTGCATGCCGAAAGTGTGGAGCTGGGGGTATTCCATACCCCCCAGTCCCCCCCCCCTCCGGTTATATGTTCTTCACATTAGGAATTGTAAATTCTATAGCCCCTTATAGAAAACTACCACAACAGACCTTAGGGATGAATGGTTCGCAGGATACCGTAGCACCGGGGGGTCTGGGGGGTATGGAATACCCCTCCCCCCAGTATACGAAGTCCTTATGATAGTTATACTGAAGAGGACACTGAATCAAATACTTCAACGAAAGAACGTTTTAATGTTCTTTCCCCTTTCTTCGCATGCTGAAAGTGTGGAGCTGGGGGTATTCCATACTCACCAGCCCCCCCCCCCACCTCCGGTTATATGTTCTTCACATTAGGAATTGTAAATCCTATAGCCCCTTATAGAAAACTACCACAACAGACGTTAGGGATGAACTGTTCGCTGGAGACCGTAGCACCGGGGGTCTGGGGGGTATGGAATACCCCTCCCCCCAGTATACGAAGTCCTTATGATAGTTATACTGAAGAGGACACTGAATCAAATACTTCCACGAAAGAACGTTTTAATGTTCTTTCCTCTATTTTTGCATGCCGAAAGTGTGGAGCTGGGGGTATTCCATACCCCCCAGTCCCCCCCCCCTCCGGTTATATGTTCTTCACATTAGGAATTGTAAATTCTATAGCCCCTTATAGAAAACTACCACAACAGACCTTAGGGATGAATGGTTCGCTGGAGACCGTAGCACCGGGGGTCTGGGGGGTATGGAATACCCCTCCCCCCAGTATACGAAGTCCTTATGATAGTTATACTGAAGAGGACACTGAATCAAATACTTCCACGAAAGAACGTTTTAATGTTCTTTCCCCTTTCTTCGCATGCTGAAAGTGTGGAGCTGGGGGTATTCCATACCCCCCAGTCTCTCCCCCCCCCCTTCCGGTTATATGTTCTTCACATTAGGAATTGTAAATCCTATAGCGCCTTATAGAAAACTACCACAACAGACGTTAAGGATGAATGGTTAGCTGGAGATCGTAGCACCGGGGGGTCCATACCCCCCAGTATACGAAGTCCTTATGATAGTTATACTGAAGAGGACACTGAAACAAATACTCCCATGAAAGAACGATTTAATGTTCCTTCCCCTTTCTTCGCATGCTGAAGGTGAGGAGCTGGAGGGTATTCCATACCCCCAGACTCGGTGGTTCTACATTATACCCAAGGCGTACAGTGCACATACCATATAAACCATAACTTTTGGAAAGGGGCCATAAAAAGTAACACCAGGAGCTAGTGGAGTATGGAGTACTCATCAGGAAAGGTACATTCTATGGTCTCTTATGCATTAAGTAGCCCAGTAGTGATTCGAGAAAGAACATATTGTCAGGAGCTTCGTCTTCACCTAGTTTATTCATTCGCCAATATTCACCCGACGACATTCGTTCCTAGGGATTTTAACCTAGAACCCATGTACTACAGGGACACTACCACCCAAGTGAACCCGTTAAATTTGTCGCACAGCTTCGCCTTAGGGAACCCTCGTAACATACCGGGAAAAATTAAAGGAAGAATCCCTGGCATTTTAATTTGAGTATCTTAGTGGCAAGCAAATTTCTGGAGCGAATATTTCACGCGCAAATTCTTCAAGTGTGAATGGCGACATAGTTGCGGGGCCATCCGGTTGCAGTAGTTATTTTGTGTGACCACGTTAAGAGCAAATCCTGAAGAAAGAGTTGGAAAGCTAAGACATATATTTGGCATAAACCTTGGGTGACGCCCTCACAAACGATAAAATTGGAAAATTTACTGTATCCCCTTGCTTTCGCAAAACTCCCCACAGATGTCGTCCCATTTCTTCTCGATTCCGTCGCACACCGTCTTAAACTCCTCGAGTATGAACGCCTGCAGGTTTTCCATTTGTTTCGCGATTTGCGCCTGCAGCTCCTCGGCGCACGTCCTCACCGCGTCCGCCACTTCCTTCTTGAGCAGCGCGTTCGGCGACTCCCGCCGACCGTCGACCTGTTTAATTTCACGCGCCGCGTCGCAACAGGGAAGGTTCGCGTCGACGTGCGCGTCCAAATTGTAATTCATAAATTTAATTTCCGGCTGTAAACTTATGGACGATTCGGGCGCCGCACCTTTCAGGAGGACGTCGAGCTTCTTGTTATTCTCGAACGCTATCCTGTTTATCTTGCTGTTGTGGGGCGTCTCGCTCGCCGAGGGCGCTATTAAATTTCGCACGTCGTAAGTGTACAAATTTCCGAATAACGTTCCTATCGCCACCGCGTTATCTTCGACGTGCGCGTCGACTGACGTCAGCGGATGTCGCTGATTGCTTCGGAATGTGCACGTGCCCGAATTCGTGTCGTATATGCAAAATTTGTTGTCGTAACCGACGGAGATGTACGTGCCTGAACCGTTTGTTAACGCTAATCCGCTTACGGCGGCCGAATGGAGCTGATTACAGTGGACGCTTTTACCGACGTCAATGTCCCATTGCATTAGCGTGCCGTTCTCGAGGCCGCAGAGCAAGAGGTTCCTGTCGCGCGGATGGAAACGCATCGCGCTGACAACGTCCGGCGTCGCGTACGTCTTCAGGACGTTCGCGTTGTTAACGTCGAAAAGAAACAGATTCCCGCCGAGCGAGGAGACCGCCATTTGTCGATCGCCGTAATTAAAGTCGAGCAGATTAATGGCGCCCGGCACGTCCGGAAACTGCTGATGAATTGCCTTACTCTTTGTGTCGTATAGGACGCACCGACCGGAATAAGTTCCGAGCCCCATAAATCTCTTCGTCGTTCTCTGAAAGCTAGCGACGGAGACGTCCTTAACGGCCGTCACGACGTGAACGGTTTTCACGTGTTTCGGCTCTTTCAGGCTGATCACTTCCGGGACGCCGTTCTCGCTGAGCGTCGTTATGAATCCATTATCGTTGCTCCACGAGACCGAGGTTATGTTGCCGAACGAAAAGGGCTGGTGGGCGAACAGGCAGGTGTCGCCGATTTCGTGAAATTTCAAATCGACCCCCGCCGTAACAAACATCTACAACGTGCACGTTAATGGCATAAAAGACGTGGTGAACTTACCTTTCATTTATTGGACAATTTTGAGTGCAGGAGTGACATTGACAAATGCAGATTTTGAACGACAGCTGACGTTTTATTACTCTAAATCACTCATGCCTGAAGTGAGTGGAGAGCAATCCCTTAAATGTTGTTTCAAGGACTGAGATAACAGGGTAGTGATCAATCAATTCTTTATTCACCCCATTACGTGTATCTCATAATTTATGTGTCTCTTCCTTTTTCTATTACATTTTCTACTCTTTCCCTTTCGACGAGTATTTATTTGCTGCTTTCCCTTCCTCCCTCTTCACATTCTCATATATGAGATGGTCAGTATTTCTTGTCTCTCTCCACCTAATTATTTTAATGTTTTTTCTTGCACCCCTCCCTTATTTATCAGCTCCTGGTACCGTCTGTTTCATCTGAGTGTCTTTTTCTCCTCCTTTCTTTTTTCATAGTATCGTTTTCTCTGTTCTTCCCATTCTTTCACAAATTCACATTCTCCTTCTCTCCTTTCCACGAATCTTTCGCCCTGCGTTCTTCTCCACCTTCCGCTTAGTCCCAGTACCCATAACTATTCCTTCTAGTTCTTCACATCCCTTACAACCCCAAATCTCCGTTCCATACATCGACACCCCCCTCCCATCGCATCAAAAAAGATATTTTGAATTTCCTGTTTCACATTTCCCCGCATTGCCACTTTGTCCTTTTTCTTAGTTCCCCCATTTCGTTGCATCTGGTACCCTAAGATCTTACTCTTCCCGCTCTGCACAATTTTGGGGACAGTGTAGCATCGGGGAGGGGGGAGGTGGCATACATTCCAGGGATAAAGATCATTCGGAACTGTTAATAACCATTCGAGAGGGAGATTCACAAATACTTCTTTGCTAAAACCTATACTGCGGGGGGGGGGGGGGGGCTTCATACCCCTCTTACTCCCGCTCGGATTGTCATTAAGAGTTCCGAATGCTCGTTCTTTTTGGAATATACTTACCTCCTACTTTACCTCCCAGACCCCCTGGTGTTAGATCCCCCCCCCCCCAAACTTGTTAAGTCTTCAGAAATCGTGATCTAAGAGGCCTATCAAACTGCCTTTAATTGAAAGGTAGTCCATATCTTCCCAATTCTCCCTTGCTGTATTCTCCCCCAAACGATTACAAAAAATTATAAAGATTCAATGGCCTTCCTTGAAAAATAATCATAAGAGTTCTGAAAGCGAAACAATTTTGGGGGGAGTGTAACACTGGGGGGTCTGTGGGGTATCGAATAACCCCCCAGGAATGAAATATTTGTAAAGATCTCTCTCGAATTTATATTAAGGGTTCCGAATTCCCTTTCGTCCTGGAATGTACTTTGGGGAGTATGGAATAGGTACCTCCTAATATACATTCCAGGAAAAAAAATTTTTGAATCTTCCTCTCCACTTGTTATTAAGAATTCCGAATTGCTCCTTCTTCCTGGAATGTACTTACATTATTCTATACCCCCCGGTATACATTCCAGGAAAGTTTCAAATGCTTTTTCTTCGTGTAGTTACCGGTGGTCTAGGGGGATGGAATACCCCCAGTATACATTCCTGGATAGAAATATTATTACGAGTTTCGAGTGCCTTTCCTTCCTGGAATGTATTTACCAGGGGACCTGGGGGATATGGAATACTACCACCCAAAAGGGAATAACTTAATATTACTTTCTTATGGCTGGAGGTATGAACCCTGCGGTGGTATATGCTTCTTATTCAGAATTAAAATCCATTGAGTACCATCCACCCAAAAGAGAATAACTCAAAATTAAACTACTCTCTTGTAGCTGAGGGGTATTCCATACCCCCCAGACCCCCCGGTGGTATATCCCCATTATTCAAAATACAAATCTATGAAATACCCCTTACCTACAAGGGAATATCTCATAATTATACTACTCTCTTGTGACTGGGAGGTATTTAAAAAGGAGTAACTCAAAATTAAACGATTCTCTTGGCCCCCAGACCCCCCGATGGTATATTCCCATGATTTAGAATACCAATTCATGAAATACTCCCCACCCAAAAGAGAATAACTCAAAATTAAACTACTCTCTTGTGGCTGGGGGGTATTCCATACCCCCAGACCCCCCGGCGGTATATGCCCATTATTCAAAATACAAATCTATGAAATACCCTCACCTACAAGGGAATAACTCATAATTATACTACTCTCTTGTGACTGGGAGGTATTTAAAAAGGAGTAACTCAAAATTAAACGACTCTCTTGGCCCCCAGACCCCCGGTGGTATATTCCCATGATTTAGAATACCAATCCATGAAATACTCCCCACCCAAAAGAGAATAACTCAACATTAAACTACTCTCTTGTGGCTGGGGGGTATTCCATACCCCCAGACCCCCCGGCGGTATATGCCCATTATTCAAAATACAAATCTATGAAATACCCCTCACCTACAAGGGAATATCTCATAATTATACTACTCTCTTGTGACTGGGAGGTATTTAAAAAGTAGTAACTCAAAATTAAACGACTCTCTTGGCCCCCAGACACCCCGGTGGTATATTCCCATGATTTAGAATACCAATCCATGAAATACTCCCCACCCAAAAGAGAATAACTCAACATTAAACTACTCTCTTGTGGCTGGGGGGTATTCCATACCCCCCAGACCCCCCGGCGGGCCCATTATTCAAAATACAAATCTATGAAATACCCCTCACCTACAAGGGAATAACTCATAATTATACTACTCTCTTGTGACTGGGGGGTATTTAAAAGGGAGTAACTCAAAATTAAACGACTCTCTTGGCCCCCAGACCCCCCGATGGTATATTCCCATGATTTAGAATACCAATCCATGAAATACTCCCCACCCAAAAGAGAATAACTCAAAATTAAACTACTCTCTTGTGGCTGGGGGGTATTCCATACCCCCCAGACCCCCCGGTGGTATATCCCCATTATTCAAAATACAAATCTATGAAATACCCCTCACCTACAAGGGAATATCTCATAATTATACTACTCTCTTGTGACTGGGAGGTATTTAAAAAGTAGTAACTCAAAATTAAACGACTCTCTTGGCCCCCAGACACCCCGGTGGTATATTCCCATGATTTAGAATACCAATCCATGAAATACTCCCCACCCAAAAGAGAATAACTCAAAATTAAACTACTCTCTTGTGGCTGGGGGGTATTCCATACCCCCCAGACCCCCCGGCGGTATATCCCCATTATTCAAAATACAAATCTATGAAATACCCCTTACCTACAAGGGAATAACTCAAAATTAAACTACTCTCTTGTGGCTGGGGGGTATTCCATACCCCCCAGACCCCCCGGCGGTATATGCCCATTATTCAAAATACAAATCTATGAAATACCCCTCACCTACAAGGGAATAACTCATAATTATACTACTCTCTTGTGACTGGGGGGTATTTAAAAGGGAGTAACTCAAAATTAAACGACTCTCTTGGCCCCCAGACTCCCTGGTGGTATATTCCCATTATTTAGAATACAAATCTATGAAATACTCCTCACCTACAAGGGAATAACTCAAAATTAAACTACTCTCTTGTGACTGGGAGGTATTTAAAAGGGGTAACTCAAAATTAAATGACTTCCTTGTGGCAGAGGGGTATTCCATACTCCTACTCATTTCTTAATTCGTCCCTCTCTATCGTTCTCTCTTTTTTCAGTCTTCTTGATTGCTGCTCAATCTCTCCTTCTGATATCTCGTCTCCTTCCACATCCTCTCTTCTCCATTCCTCTTCCTCCTACTTACATTATCATAACTTAATAAAGTCCTGCTTTCAGTTACCTATTCGTATTCCCACTTGTTTCCCATTGTTTTGAGGGTCTTTTAAGAACATACATGGTGAAAAATGGGACAGGGCGCAAGGGACAAAGGAAAACGACTAGTACGGAAGGTAGCGATGTTGGTAAAGATTGTTGAAGAATGGAGGGAAATTATAATTGGCAGTACTCAGGACCGATTGGCTACGGAAACGCGAACTGGTATTAAAGGTTGAAGTGGCCTGTAGTTTAGAAATCAAAGTTTAAGGCTCAATTCTGGCCTCACTGACAGCTGCAGTAATATAAAGAAAAATACAAAAGAGATGGCAAACGGAAATATTTAATCCTTTCAGCTAAATTTAATATAATTTACTTAATTTTATATAAAATTATAATTATTATATAATAAATGTAATTATAATTATAAATAGTTTATTTCGCAAGGATAATCTCGGGAGCAAAGAGCTCAGAAGTGAGTTGTAAGTGTCTTTTTCTTCTAGTTATCTCTGCATTAGTGGAACCTTTTCATCGCTAAGAAGGTCACATAAAAACGGCCCTGACTAGACAATCACATGCCACTACCTCCGCGTTATTGCAGGACATCACACTAGCTTTACTTTTTTATTTTTGCTTCAATCTCTCACAGTTTACTATTGCACTTACTTGGAAACCTAATCGAAAGTACTTAAACACCGTCGCTCTAAAACACCAGTAGTATAGGGGCCACTTTAGATACCCCCGCTCTACCTCCTTTAAGCACCGCCCCCTCAAGAAAACCCAGCCTCATTTCGGTTGGCGATCTGGCACGCACTAGTCTCAAACGTGCACTAATTTATATTTGACCAAAATACTGGTATCGGGGGGTGTTGCTCTTTAAATTCATAACATACGCCCCTAATTGCCTCATGAAACGTTTTTTAACGCTTATTTAACGACATTAGAAAAGGGGATATTGCTAATAAAGGTGCGTAATTATAATGGCGACGCAGTCCCATTACTTCTCCGTCCTGGCTCCTCCGAACTTTAATTAAAAGAAAATTTTCCACGATCCCATCAATTACAAAGTTAATTGCGTTCGCACTCAATACTCGAAACAGTGGGAGGCTTGCAAAACGTGGAAATTGACAATTAATGATGTGGGCGAATTAAAACGCGTTTATGCGGTTTTGACGCCGCGACGAGGGCGCCCTTTGTCATATCGCAAAATTGTAATCCCCCAAAGGGCGCGCGCGGTTCTTACGGAACGAAATACAATTACCGTTCGAGAATAATCGCGTTAGTCGCGTCGATTAATGATCATTCTCCGTGATTTTCCGCTTCGTTAACTTCGTTTTTCGAGAGGCGCCCCGTAATTACCTTAAAATGGGAATCATCGCCGGAAAGCAGTCGATTAGATTTATGCGCTACACGATGTACGATTTAGTGGGCGAATGTTGGAAATTGATTGATGCTAGGCGTACGGCGCGGAAGGGATGTAAATCTGTTTTGTTTGGAAAGTGATCCGTTTAGTTATATAAAAGTTATCGACTTTCGCTCGCACATGTTTTGCCTGCTCGGTGGCGATTAATCAGACTCATCGCTCCCGGATTTGTTTTATTGCACTTTTAACGACTCTCGCGCTTCCGTGAAATATATTCGCGCCTAATTCTCGACTGGATAACACTCGGCCGCACGGATTTAGCGCAATAAAACAACGAGAAACACTCCATAAATCATACGTGGCGGACCGACGTGGGGCGTCAAGGACCCCACGCCGGGCGCCATATGTGACGGTTTGCCGACGCGACTTACAAACAATAATAAGGTGATACGTTCCCAGGCGCATTTAACCGTCATACATGTCAGATGCACGGTTGTTTTTATTGTCGTTCTCGCCAGTTTCGAGTTTTACTGTCATGAGTTTTATTGCTTCTTAACGCGAGAAATTTTGCACGTTTACCAGTTTACGAGTATGGGCACTCTCTTCCGACAATCCGTTCTGGAGATATAAGGAAATATAGCCGTTCGCGATAAGGGGTCATTAGAGTACCATGAAGGACAAAGCCAGTCCCCCCCCCCCACCCCCCACCCCCCCCCGTATAGCCTTACGTAACGACTAGTTAATTTTCGGTGTGATCTCTGAAACCAATGTACTTAATAAATTCGTTGAAGTACTATGTCCAGAAAGAGACTTTTCTCCAATATGAGCAGTATGGCCACCTAGAGGATATTTATCATATTTATTTACGCACATTTTTTTTAAATGTTTGCTTGTGAGATGCTTTTACCTTAGAATCGAAAATACTTACACCTTATTCGCTTATCAATTCTGGCTTTAAATTGGGACACTCTGTTCCAGTATAAGCGGTACGGTGCCCCGAGGGATACTTTTCATATTTATTCACGCACATTTTGTAGTCGCTTTTTAATACTTAGATAGCGTCCATGGGATGAAATGGGTCGAATTTGTTTAATTGTTCCGGTGCAACTGATCTGGATCCACATTTTTGTCCTATACAACCAAGACTACCTGAACATCAGAACATTTTCCATGCGTTGCGAACGCCCACTGAAAATAATTCGCCTTTTGGTAGGATGGTAATAAATTTCACCAGCACATAAATTCTAGTTATCGAGGGTAAAAAAAAGCGGAAACTTGGTACAAGGGATGCGTGCCAGGCTATACGGAGTTTCTATCACTTAACGACCTTTAATTTGCGCGTAAACGAAATCAACTTATCTGTCACTTTGCAAATTTTGCGAAAACCTTTGTTTAAAGGGGGGAAGTTAGAAAGGATCGCAAACACTGTTTGTTCCCTTAGAAAGGTTTCTCCAGTTTCGCTTCTCTGAAAGAAGGATACACGCCGAAACGGAAGCGCCGCAAACGATAGTGTTGAGCAAAGTGCTTGAAAGGGGGTACAACTTCCATTTAGAGTCTGTCGGATGCCACGATCAGTTTACGAAAATAAACCGCGAAACAAAGAGCAATTCCATTGACGTTTGGGGCGTTAATTATAAATAAAAAAGGGGCGCTGGAGGAAAAGGACGAGATTGGTGAAATTGTGGCGTTTAACGGAACAGAAAACTTTCTAACGCAGTTAAAGTTCGAGCGAACAAATAGATCTTCGGGAAATTCAATAACATACCTAAAGAAAGTAAATAACAAGTTTTCTCATTACCCTCTCCCGGCGCGGAAAATTGGAACGATCGAGATTTATTAGAAATTTTACGACGATCGCTAAATATTAATATCCCCCGGTTCCGTATACAAATAAACTTGGCGAAGGAGAAAAGTGGAAACAAAAAATTCTATTTTCACGAAAATTTGCATTGAGCTGTTGTTCTCCGAGTGTTTATTATTCATTTCGAACTTGTTCGCGAACTCTCGATTTTTAATTCTTTGGTTTTGAGGCATTAATTCTTAAACTCGACATAAGGAATAGCCCCCAGACCCCTCGATCTACATTCTTTACCAAAGCATATAGATAAAGTTCAAAGGGCTGTAGCTTCTGATCTAGTAGTCCAATCGTGGAACTGTTTGAAATTATAGATTTTACGGGCCAAACTCTATAAGAAAAGGTTTTTTCCCGGTCGATCTCAGACAATTTTTTTTCCGGCCTCAAAAAAAGGCAGCGTATTACCTTCCTTTTTTACCAAAAATCGACTGCTCCAAAATTTCTCGGGAAAACACTTTTTCTCACTAATTTTGGTGCGTAGAATCCAAAACGATTTGTACTTTTTCGATCACACCTCTCAATCAAAAGTTATGGACTAAATAAAAATTTTGACTATGTATATACCGGGTGATCAAAAAGTAGTGCGGACAGTTTGAATTTTCCGTAAAACTAAACATGTATAACGTTGGTAACATACCAAAAGTCATTTATGTAAAAGCAGTGGTGGATCAATTTAATCACTAATACATAAATAAACTGCCTTCTAAACATGTTTGCCAATTCCTTAAGTAAAAAACATTGAAAACTTAAAGCGTCCAATTTGAACTGTCTGCAGTTCTTCTTGATCACCCGATATATATATATATATATATATATATTTATACACCCGTACTTATGGCAATGTAGATTTGGCTACACCGCTTGCGTAAAAAACCCGGGAAACGTGTATTGCAACAAGTACACTTCGTAGTTCCGTTGACATATACGTATAATTATATTGCGGTGAGTACCGATATTTATGTTAGATACAAGCAATATGTGTTGCCTAAAGGACAGATTCGAGAAAGTAACTAATCTTCTGAATTCCAGGTTTTGTGATTATCCGCGAAAACAAAGCGATGCTTTATAGGAGAGTCGATGTTGTCCGTGAACACGGTAACTGCCAAACTTGTAGATAGTGAGTTCGTGAATACAAAATAAGCAAGGCCCTTTTGACATCACCGTTAGTTATGAACCGAATTGCATGAAATTTGATACTTAGGCACTGAGAATAAAAGCAAATCTAACGCCAGTATCAAAATTTGGTTTTGCGCAGCGCTAACTTTTTTATTTATAGGGGCATTTAAATAAAATTTGATACATGGGCACTTGAAATAAAAGCCAGTCTAACGCCAGGATCAAAATTTGGTTTTGCGCAGCGTCAACTTTTTAGCGTAAACCACAACTTCCACAATGAAGTTGTGGTACAGCTGCTTATGTGCTCGTGTTTCCGTCTGTCCGTCCGTCCGTCCGTTCCATCGAGATCTCGGCCCCTGGGCCACCTAGAGACTTCGGGTTTTCGCTAATTGATAGCTGTTATGGTCTATATTAGTACATTTCGATCAGTTTTTTTAACTCCATATTTTGCGCAGACTGCGCAATGCCAACTTTCTTATTTATGGAGATATTTCTTTGAAATTTTAACCACAGATGCTTCTAGTAAAGGCAAACATTTCGCACATAGTAAAAGTTATGTGTGGGCATGCGCAGTGACTGCGCAATGCCAACTTTCTTATTTATGGAGATATTTCTTTGAAATTTTAACCACAGATGCTTCTAGTAAAGGCAAACATTTCGCACATATTAAAAATTCTGTGGGCATGCGCAGTGATGTGTGGATACTGAGCAATGCCAACTTTCTTATTTATGGAGGTATTTCTTTGAAATTTTAACCACAGATGCTTCTAGTAAAGGCAAACATTTCGCACATAGTAAAAATTGTGTGGGCATGCGCAGTGATGTGTGGATACTGAGCAATGCCAACTTTCTTATTTATGGAGATATTTCTTTGAAATTTTAACCACAGATGCTTCTAGTAAAGGCAAACATTTCGCACATATTAAAAATTATGTGTGGGCATGCGCAGTGATGTGTGGATACTGAGCAATGCCAACTTTCTTATTTATGGAGGTATTTCTTTGAAATTTTAACCACAGATGCTTCTAGTAAAGGCAAACATTTCGCACATAGTAAAAATTATGTGTGGGCATGCGCAGTGATGTGTGGGCATCCTGCGCAATGCCAACTTTCTTATTTATGGAGATATTTCTTTGAAATTTTAACCACAGATGCTTCTAGTAAAGGCAAACATTTCGCACATAGTAAAAATTGTGTGGGCATGCGCAGTGATGTGTGGATACTGAGCAATGCCAACTTTCTTATTTATGGAGGTATTTCTTTGAAATTTTAACCACAGATGCTTCTAGTAAAGGCAAACATTTCGCACATAGTAAAAATTATGTGTGGGCATGCGCAGTGATGTGTGGGCATCCTGCGCAATGCCAACTTTCTTATTTATGGAGATATTTCTTTGAAATTTTAACCACAGATGCTTCTAGTAAAGGCAAATATTTCGCACATAGTAAAAATT
>NW_022170250.1:4082118-4084604 GCF_008802855.1 Photinus pyralis
AATCCAAAACAATTCGTAGTTTTTCGATCAGACTTCTCAATCAAAAGTTATAGACTAGAAACCAATTTCCAAAAAAAATTCAAAGGGCTGAACTTTTGAACTAGTAGCCCAATCTTGGAACTGTTTGAAATTATGGATTCTACAGGCCACATTCTATAAGAAAATTTTTTTCCGGGTCGATCTGAGACAATTTTTTTTTCGGGGATCAAAAAAGGCAGTGTATAACCTTCCTTTTTTTACCAAAAATCGACTGCACCACAATTTCTCGGGAAAACACTTTTTCTTATTAATTTTGGTGCGTAGAATCCAAAACAATTCGTACTTTTTCGATTAGACTTCTCAATCAAAAGTTATAAGACTAGAAACCAATTTCGAAAAAAAATTCAAAGGGTTGTAACTTTTGAACTAGTAGCCCAATCTTGGAACTGTTTGAAATTATAAATTCTACCGGCCACATTCTATAAGAACATTGTTTTTTCGGATCGATCAGAGACAATTTTCTTTTCGGGGCTCAAAAAAAGGCAGTGTATAACCTTCCTTTTTTACCAAAAATCGACTGCACCAACATTTCTCGGGAAAACACTTTTTCTTATTAATTTTGGCGCGTAGAATCCAAAACAATTCGTACTCTTTCGATGAGACCTCTCAATCAAAAGTTATAGACTAGCAACCAATTTCGAAAAAAAATTTAAAGGGCTGTAACTTTTGAACTAGTAGCCCAATCTTGTAACTGTTTGAAATTATGGATTCTACAGGCCACATTCTATAAGAAAATTTTTTTTCCGGATCGATCCGAGACAATTTTTTTTTCAGGGCTCAAAAAAAGGCAGTGTATAACCATCCTTTTTTACCAAAAATCGACTGCACCAACATTTCTCGGGAAAACACTTTTTCTTATTAATTTGGGCGCGTAGAATCCAAAACAATTCGTACTTTTTCGATCAGACTTCTCAATCAAAAGTTATAGACTAGCAACCAATTTCGAAAAAAAATTCAAAGGGCTGTAACTTTTGAAATAGTAGCCCAATCTTGTAACTGTTTGAAATGATGGATTCTACAGGCCACATTCTATAAGAAAATTTTTTTTCCGGATCGATCTGAGAATTTTTTTTTCAGGGCTCAAAAAAAGGCAGTGTATAACCTTCCTTTTTTACCAAAAATCGACTGCACCAACATTTCTCGGGAAAACACATTTTCTTATTAATTTTGGCGCGTAGAATCGAAAACAATTCGTACTTTTTCGATTAGACCTCTCAATCAAAAGTTATAGACTAGAAACCAATTTCGAAAAAAAATTCAAAGTGCTGTAACTTTTGAACTAGTAGCCCAATCTTGGAACTGTTTGGAATTATGGATTCTACAGGCCACAGTCTATAAGAAAATTTGTTTTCCGGATCGATCTGAGACAATTTTTTTTTCAGGGCTCAAAAAAAGGCAGTGTATAACCTTCCTTTTTTTACCAAAAATCGACTGCACCAAAATTTCTCGGGAAAACACATTTTCTTATTAATTTTGGCGCGTAGAATCGAAAACAATTCGTACTTTTTCGATTAGACCTCTCAATCAAAAGTTATAGACTAGAAACCAATTTCGAAAAAAAATTCAAAGGGTTGTAACTTTTGAACTAGTAGCCCAATCTTGGAACTGTTTGAAATTATAAATTCTACCGGCCACATTCTATAAGAACATTGTTTTTTCGGATCGATCAGAGACAATTTTCTTTTCGGGGCTCAAAAAAAGGCAGTGTATAACCTTCCTTTTTTACCAAAAATCGACTGCACCAACATTTCTCGGGAAAACACTTTTTCTTATTAATTTTGGCGCGTAGAATCCAAAACAATTCGTACTCTTTCGATGAGACCTCTCAATCAAAAGTTATAGACTAGCAACCAATTTCGAAAAAAAATTTAAAGGGCTGTAACTTTTGAACTAGTAGCCCAATCTTGTAACTGTTTGAAATTATGGATTCTACAGGCCACATTCTATAAGAAAATTTTTTTTCCGGATCGATCCGAGACAATTTTTTTTTCAGGGCTCAAAAAAAGGCAGTGTATAACCATCCTTTTTTACCAAAAATCGACTGCACCAACATTTCTCGGGAAAACACTTTTTCTTATTAATTTGGGCGCGTAGAATCCAAAACAATTCGTACTTTTTCGATCAGACTTCTCAATCAAAAGTTATAGACTAGCAACCAATTTCGAAAAAAAATTCAAAGGGCTGTAACTTTTGAAATAGTAGCCCAATCTTGTAACTGTTTGAAATGATGGATTCTACAGGCCACATTCTATAAGAAAATTTTTTTTCCGGATCGATCTGAGAATTTTTTTTTCAGGGCTCAAAAAAAGGCAGTGTATAACCTTCCTTTTTTACCAAAAATCGACTGCACCAAAATTTCTCGAGAAAACACTTTTTCTTATTAATTTTGGTGCGTAGAATCCAAAACATTTCGTACTTTTTCGATCGGACTTCTCAATCAAAAGTTA
>NW_022170250.1:4084704-4103223 GCF_008802855.1 Photinus pyralis
AAATTGGAAAAGATTTAAAACGAAATTTGGTTTCGAAATATTTTTGTGGGTGATGGGAAAAGACCCTCTCGACGATTATGTTCTCCTGGTAGCCAGACAAAATTTTAAATGAATTTTCTGATTGACACTTCGTGTATTAGGAGCTGAAACATCTCCTCCCACTTTATAACCTTCTGATACCAAATTGGAAAAGATTTAAAACGAAATTTGGCTTCGAAATGTTTTTGTGGGTGATGGGAAAATACCTCCTCGACTATTATGTTCTCCTGGTAGCCAGACAAAATTTTAAATGAATTTTCTAATTGTCACTTCGTGTATTAGGAGCTGAAACACCTCCTCGCACATTATAACCTCCTGCTACCAAATTGGAAAATATTTAAAACGAAATTTGGCTTCGAAATATTTTTGTGGGCGATGGGGAAAGATATCCACAACTATTATGTTCTCCTGATAGCCAGACAAAATTTTACAAAAATTTTCTGATTGGCACTTCGTGTATTAGGAGCTGAAACGTCTCCTCCCACTTTATAACCTTCTGATACCAAATTGGAAAAGATTTAAAACGAAATTTGGCTTCGAAATGTTTTTGTGGGTGATAGGAAAAGACCTCCACAACTATTATGTTCTCCTGGTAGCCAGACAAAATTTTACAAGAATTTTCTGATTGGCACTTCGTGTATTAGGAGCTGAAACACCTCCACGCACATTATAACCTCCTGATACCAAATTGGAAAATATTTAAAACGAAATTTGGCTACGAAATATTTTTGTGGGCGATGGGACAAGATATCCACAACTATTATGTTCTCCTGGTAGCCAGACACAATTTTAAATGAATTTTCTAATTGTCACTTCGTGTATTAGGAGCTGAAACATCTCCTCCCACTTTATAACCTCCTGATACCAAATTGGAAAAGATTTAAAACGAAATTTGGTTTCGAAATATTTTTGTGGGTGATGGGAAAAGACCCTCTCGACGATTATGCTCTCCTGGTAGCCAGACAAAATTTTAAATGAATTTTCTGATTGACACTTCGTGTATTAGGAGCTGAAACATCTCCTCGCACATTATAGCCTCCTGATACCAAATTGGGAAAGATTTAAAACGAAATTTGGTTTCGAAATATTTTTGTGGGTGATGGGAAAAGACCCTCTCGACGATTATGTTCTCCTGGTAGCCAGACAAAATTTTAAATGAATTTTCTGATTGACACTTCGTGACACTTCGTGGATTAGGAACTAAGACTCGATACACCCGTTTCTATTATCTCTACTTCCCTAATGGCTGTCTTTGGAAGACAAGTAATCGAATTGTAGTATACTGGGGAGTATTCGATATCCCCCAGACCCCCTCCGGTACTACGTTTTCCCACGAAAGCGCATGCTCTTCAGAACATTAACTATAGTTTTGTGAATGGACAATGTAACACAATACCGGGGCGGTCTGGGTGGTATGGAATACACATCAGAAAACCCCCCAGTAAACTAAAACTCCATAGTAAAGCTCCATAGTCCTTTCTCTAGCACGCTAGACAATTATCGAAAATTCGTATAATGGAGAGTATTCCATACCCCACAGATTACCCCGGTACCGCATTTTCCCACAAGGGCGCTTTCTCTTCGGACCATTAATTATAGTTTTTGAAAATAGACGGGCCGGGGGTTATGGAATACTCCCCAAAATACAAAAAATGTTCGATAACTGTTTTCCAAAGACCGCCATGAGGTAATAGAGAAGGAGGTATGGAGTTATAGTTTACTGGGAGTGTTTCTGGGTGGTATTTAAACCCCCCCCCCTGCAATTTCCACAATATAGTAAGACTCGATACTCCATTCTCTACTATCTCCACCATGGTGGTCTTTGGAAAACAGTTACAGAATGTTCGTATAATGTTGGGGGGGGGGGGGGTCTGAATTACATACATATGCTCTCAATCTTCGGAAGCCAGCCGCAGGAACCGTCAACTCGCTCAGGGTTGGAAAACAAAATGAGAACTTGAGATCTTCCACAACGGTAGTTCGTTCTGGCCATATGACCTTTTAAACTTCCTTGCACTTACGCCAGCCGCTTCATTTTAATATTAAATCTCCTCCACGATCCGTTGACCCATTTCACAAAAGGCCGCTCGTTATCGAAAGATATGTCAAAGGTGTCGGCACTCGCAGGTAAATGTAACAAATTAACCAGTTTCGTATGCACAACGATGCAACCAGCCGAACGATAAGAAAGAAAAAAGCGCAATTAAAATCCTCACTGTAGGAGTTATAGGTGAATCCGTCCTAATTACTGCCGAATCCCCGAATCCAATCGCCAGAGATAATAAATACGGATGATGGCAATTAAAATTCCATGCGTCCTAAGTTACGCTGTCAGCAGTTTGCGAAAACAATCTGCTACTACTGCGCGGTAAAATTGCGTGGTTAATTTCCACAGTAGAGGGAGTCATCTATTCGTAATCTACGAGGTTTTTTCAATAAGTACATATACCGTAAACAATAATAATTCTTAGTAGTGAAGAAAACAAATCTTTACACATTAATTATAGTGAGATGACAGTCTAGCATAGTACTGGGGTGGTCTAGAGGCTGTGGAAGAACGCCCCCCTCTCCCTATCAATAACCCCCAAAAAGCTAAGGCGCGATGCCTCTTTTTCTATTATCTCTAGCGTCCTCATGGCGGTCTTTGGAAAACAGTTATCGAATGGTTCATATTCTGAGAGGTATTCCATAAACCCCCCCCCCCTCTCCCACAACCCCTCGGCTTGATTTCAAAACATAAAATTATAGTTTTGTGAGTGGACATATTATACCGGTGGTTAAGGGGGTAGGGAATATCCCCCAGCAAACTAAGACTCGATACTTATTTCTCTATTATTTCTTTTTCAACATTTTCTTACCAATTTTTAATAATTTGGGATCATTTTCCAAAATGTTATAAGGATTTTCAAAATTTTTATAAATTTTTAATACATTTCCAATATGTTTCCTGCGCTTTTCCAAAGTTTCCCAAAGTTAAATGATCTTTTAACATTTCAGGCATCTTTCCACTAAGGCTTCAGATACAAATTTTGATATTGCAATGTGTACTTCTGCACTCCTGACACAATCAGTTACTGCTGAAGTGCTTGAGTCAGGAAAACGTAATAGTTTTCTTATCAGGAAAACACGCACAATTCCACCAGTCGGTTCTGCACCTTTGGTCCAATGACTTTGTGCTGAATTGTAGTATTAGGAAAGTATAAACGACCATGCTCTATTAAAGAATTTGAAAATACCACCTGTCGCATCACAGGTTTAGACAGTTATTTATAGTCAAGTATAAGGAGATAGAGGCAATAATAGCCATTTCAACTCGGAGTTCGAATGCCACAGGTTGGTATCAGGAGACCATGAAAATGACTTCTGTCACAATTTCAGCTTTCGACCTAATTGTGGCGCCGTGCGCTTAAAATATTATCCGTTTGCCCAACATGCACATGGTGACAGTTTTTGCAAGTAATTTTAACTACACCCACGCATCTATTGTTACATTTTATTGTATTGTCTATTTAAAAGCGTGGGAGTAACAATAAATCTATTTATACAAATTAGAAAGTTCCCGTTTGATCAAGTTTATTATTGGCGCAAAACTGCGTAACGCATTTAAATAATAATAATTTGTGTTGCACAAGCTGTTGATCCAAAAAAAGATGTCACGCTCCGATTTTACTATCATCGTATTCAGTCTGAATTTAGATTGATTGGTATTCGCGTGGTCGGTAAAGTAGGTAAGTGCAGCATCGAGTAAGTGTCTAAAAAGTGGTTTAATTAGAGACGGTGTAATTACGAAAATGCTCAGATGCATAGTCGTGGCATCTTTGGTCGGGCTTGTTATCTCAGAGTACAAAGGTTGTCGAAGTTATGAAACGCAAACGATATGTAGACAAGTTCACGACGTCCAATTTCTTCGCGATAGCTTGAAACAGAATACAACGGGAAGCTCCATCCACTTGGTGCACTGCAATATAGATGTAATCCCAGCGGATCTCTTCCCCAAGAATGTCACGCAGCTGAAGATCGACGATAGCAAAATCGTTGGCATTGAACGGGGGGCCTTTGCCGGCCTCGACAAGTTACACGAGCTGACCATCTTCTCGAATTTGATACCAACCTTACAGTCTGGGGTTTTTGAAAGGTCGACTCAGCTAAAAACCATCAGTATCTTCTACACGCACCTGGAAAATTTGGAAAAGGGGACGTTCGTTGGGCTCCACCACCTCCAAGAGCTCGACCTGTCCCACAACAACCTCAAGACCTTGGTCGATGGCGTTTTTCAAGACCTGAAGGCCTTGCAGATCTTGGATCTTCAGGCCAATCGACTAATGTTCATGCGAGAGGGATGCTTCAAAGGTCTACACGCGCTAAAACACCTATACTTGTCTCGCAACCAAATTCACTATTTACCCGCCAACATCTTTCAGCAAGTCACCCACTTGGAAGAACTCCACTTGAACTACAACAAACTGGACGGTTTGCAAGAAGCGTACTTCACCGGTTTGGGCCGCCTGGCGAAGCTGTACCTGAAGAACAACATCATCACGCAAGTAAGACGAGGCAGCTTCAGCAACCTGCAGGGCCTGAAACACCTCGACCTAACCTTTAACAGAATCGGAGTCTTCGATCCGAAAGCCTTCGAGGGCTTGCACATATTGGAAACGCTAACGGCGGGGAATAACGACTTTGAGGTTATCTTTAATGGGACCTTCGACCTCGATTATCTATCCTATCTCAGTCTCGAGTACAGCAATCTTGAGCGCATCGAAAAGAGCACCTTCGGCACCCTCCCCAGCTTGCAACACCTAAATTTGGGCAACTGCATCGTCAATCACATCGCGAGCGGAAGCTTCGGCCGACTGCCCAACTTGCGACGCCTCAACCTGGACAACAACAACCTCGCGCAAATCGACAACCTCACCTTCGGCGGGCTCGACAAGCTGACCGAGCTGCGACTGTCCGGCAATCGCCTGAACGCGCTCAAACCGAACACATTCAAGCACCTCGTCGCTCTACAGGAGCTGCGGCTCACCGGCAATCGGCTCGTCAACCTCGAGATCGGCATGTTCAGCGGACTGACGCTCCTCAAGGCGCTACACTTGGACAGCAACCAGATCGCGCGACTGCCCTCCGGCGTCTTCCAGAACATGCCGAACTTGGAGGTCCTCTCCTTGGCGAACAACGCGATACGCAACGTGGATAAAAACTCATTCGGCGGCCTGGTGAACATCCAAGAGCTGAATTTGATCGACAACCCGATCGAGTTCGTCGACGGGGATGCGTTTTTCGGATTCAAAAGGTTCAAGTTGATGATAAGCGAGGTGAATTTGACGCGCTCGACTTTGGAGGAGATCTCGTCGCAGGACCGGATCGATTTTCATTTTAATGTCGATAAATTATAAAAAGCCGAGCTTTAAATATAGGATTAATGCTAAAGAAACAAACCCATGACCCTTTAAGCGCTTGGGCCCAAAAACAGGCACACACTGGGTGAATTTTAAATTGTTAGGCTTGTATGGACTCAAATCATGACTTTCGTGACTCCTTTGGTCCAAAAATGTTAGAAATTCGATATTTTTTGGCGCCAAAACCCAAAATTTGAACCTTTTAGACCTTCGCAACCTATAATTTTGTGTACCCATGACCTTTAAAGTGCATGGGCCTAACAACGGGTCCAAATTTGCTACACATGAATGAATTTTAAAATTTTGAAACTTGTGAAATCAGAATTTGCGTAACTCCTGTGGTGAAAAATTATAGAAATATGATATTTTTTGGCGACGAAACCTAAAATTTAAGCCTTTTAGGCCTTCACAACCTATAATTTTGTGCACCCATGACCTTTGAAGTGCATGGGCCCAGCAACGGGCCCAAATTTGCTACTGATTAGAGAATTTTAATTTGTTTAACTTGTATGTACTTAAATCAGAATTTGCGTAACTCCTGTGGTGAAAAATTATAGAAATATGATATTTTTTGGCGACGAAACCTAAAATTTAAGCCTTTTAGGCCTTCACAACCTATAATTTTGTGCACCCATGACCTTTGAAGTGCATGGGCCCAGCAACGGGCCCAAATTTGCTACTGATTAGAGAATTTTAATTTGTTTAACTTGTATGTACTTAAATCAGAATTTTCGTGACTCCTGTGGTCCAAAAATGATAGAAATTTGATGTTTTTTGGCGACGAAACCTAAAATTTGAACCTTCTAGGCCTGGACCCAAAAACTGGCACCCAGTTGCCATCAATACGGGAATTTACTTTATTTATTTACCTTTAACAAAATAATAAATATAACAGTGTTGGAATGGATTAATTTATACCATTAATGATTACTTATCACTCACAATGTATAACATAACACGAGCGAGAGTACAATTCTTATACAGCAAATGCCCATCTTTCTTGAAAGTTCTCGAACGCTTCTGAACGTGCCCGAATATTTGAAAATTTTCTCGAACAAACACATCATATTTCCCGGAAAGGATGCCCTTTGAATTTTTTTTCGAAATTGGTTTCTATTCTAGACTATAACTTTTGATTGAGAAGTCTGATCGAAAAAGTACGAATTGATTTGGATTCTACGCACCCAAATTAATAAGAAAAGGTGTTTTCCCGAGAAATTTTGGTGTAGTCGATTTTTGGTAAAAAAGGAAGGTTATACACTGCCTTTTTTTGAGCCCCGAAAAAAAATTGTCTCAGATCGACCCGGAAAAAAATTTTCTTATAGAATGTGGCCTGTAGAATCCATAATTTCAAACAGTTCCAAGATTGGGCTACTAGTTCAAAAGTTACAGCTCTTTGAATTTTTTTCGAAATTGGTTTCTAGTCTATAACTTTTGATTGAGAAGTCTGATCGAAAAAGTACGAATTGATTTGGATTCTACGCACTCAAATTAATAAGAAAAAGTGTTTTCCCGAGAAATTTTGGTGTAGTCGATTTTTGGTAAAAAAGGAAGGTTATACACTGCCTTTTTTTGAGCCCCGAAAAAAAAATTGTCTCAGATCGACCCGGGAAAAAAATTTTCTTATAGAATGTGGCCTGTAGAATCCATAATTTCAAACAGTTCCAAGATTGGGCTACTAGTTCAAAAGTTACAGCCCTTTGAATTTTTTTCGAAATTGGTTTCTAGTCTATAACTTTTGATTGAGAAGTCTGATCGAAAAAGTACGAATTGTTTTGGATTCTACGCACCAAAATTAATAAGAAAAAGTGTTTTCCCGAGAAATTTTGGTGTAGTCGATTTTTGGTAAAAAAGGAAGGTTATACACTGCCTTTTTTTGAGGCCCGAAAAAAAATTGTCTCAGATCGACCCGGAAAAAAATTTTCTTATAGAATGTGGCCTGTAGAATCCATAATTTCAAACAGTTCCAAGATTGGGCTACTAGTTCAAAAGTTACAGCCCTTTGAATTTTTTTTCGAAATTGGTTTCTAGTCTATAACTTTTGATTGAGAAGTCTGATCGAAAAAGTACGAATTGATTTGGATTCTACGCACCCAAATTGATAAGAAAAAGTGTTTTCCCGAGAAATTTTGGTGTAGTCGATTTTTGGTAAAAAAGGAAGGTTATACACTGCCTTTTTTTGAGGCCCGAGAAAAAATTTGTCTCAGATCGACCCGGAAAAAATTTTTTTTATAGAATGTGGCCTGTAGATCCCATAATTTCGAACAGTTCCAAGATTGGGCTACTAGTTCAAAAGTTACAGCCCTTTGAATTTTCTTTCGAAATTGGTTTCTAGTCTATAATTTTTGATTGAGAAGTCTGATCGAAAAAGTACGAATTGTTTTGGATTCTACGCACCAAAATTAATAAGAAAAATTGTTTTCCCGAGAAATTTTGGTGTAGTCGATTTTTGGTAAAAAAGGAAGGCTAAACACTGCCTTTTTTTTGGCTTGAAAGAAAATTGTCTCAGATCGATCCGGAAAATAATTTCTCTTATAGAATGTGGCCTGTAGAATCCATAATTTCAAACAGTTCCAAGATTGGGCTACTAGTTCAAAAGTTACAGCCCTTTGAATTTTCTTTCGAAATTGGTTTCTAGTCTATAACTTTTGATTGAGAAGTCTGATCGAAAAAGTACGAATTGTTTTGGATTCTACGCACCAAAATTAATAAGAAAAAGTGTTTTCCCGAGAAATTTTGGTGCAGTCGATTTTTGGTAAAAAAGGAAGGTTATACACTGCCTTTTTTTGAGCCCCGAAAAAAAAATTGTCTCAGATCGACCCGGAAAAAAATTTCTTATAGAATGTGGCCTGTAGAATCCATAATTTCAAACAGTTCCAAGATTGGGCTACTAGTTCAAAAGTTACAGCCATTTGAATTTTCTTATGGTGGAGATCATGCAAGAATGACTCCTTACTCATACTTATATTTTATAGTATTTTATTTGAATTTGCATTTTTTTACCGAGGCCTGGAGTCGCTCCACCCTAAGGACGGCTCTGTCTGCTCTCCACGAAACTACTTCTCGCGTATGATCTAAGTCAATGGCAATGGGGGGCAAAATTAATTATTTGTATTGTTTAAACAATATGTACCCTTTTTATGCAGAAAAATTTGTAGCGCATTTTTTAAGGATTAAATAAACATATTCTACCAGCATTCATGAAAGGTCTCATCAAAAGGAACTATGACACTCCCCCGTGACTCGTTTTTGAGATCAGTTGAGGTTAGTTCATGGCATTCGAATTAAAGGTCTCCACCAATGGAACTGTATTCCACCAATTACAGCCTTTCACCTTTACCTCTTATCAAAATCGGAGATTAGGGGGGGGGGTCACTGATTTTATCCTTAATGGTACTCTACTGCAAGGTCTTAACGAAAGGAATTAATTCCTACCAACTGCAGTCCTCTTTCTCGGCTCCTTATCGCGATCGGTTATAATTCCTCATATCTCAGCCGAGTGCCGAAGAAGGGTACTCACAAAGGGCGAATTTTTCGAAAAAGGTGTCGGAGGAGAGCACAAAAGGCAAGTGAAAAGACGGGCGAGACACGTCTATTGATGAATGAATGAATGAAAGTGTCCAGGTATCTGCAGAACTGAGCGTCGGTAAGGGGCACTGTTTAAGGGCGGTGGAGCGTCTAGACGACGAAAATGAAGTTTGGATATCTCGAAAATGGAGTGTCGGAGGAAATCTGCGAAGTTATTTCGCTTTAAAAAATGCGCTTTATTTGCACATGAGTTGTGCACAATTGAAACTTTTTTCTACATAACAAACGATTAAAAACTATCATGTATTTCTGTGGGCGGACTGCCCCAAAATTTAGCGTAGAAAATGTACACGCCTTTCAAACGTCGCGATACCAGCAGCTTCATTTTTATGTTCATTCTAGTATGTTAAAGGACCGCCACCTCCACTACACCTTGATCTTTTTTAAGAAAATTTCAGAAACTTCGCCACAACTACAACAAATATAACATCAGATTCTTATTTGGCGCGTCCAAAAACCTCAGTATACCGACTTTCATTTAAAAATAACAAATTTTTGTCAGTTTCATCCGCCATATTGGATTCGCCATTTTCTTTTTCCTAAATCTACCATTAGATACTTAATCGGAGCGCTCAAAACCCCCACTGCACCGACTTTGATTTGAAAACAACAATTGTTCTTAATTTTGTCCGCCACATTGGACCCGCCATTTTGTTTTTTAAAAATTTAACATCAGGATCATAATTGGGGCGCTCAAAAACGTCACAATAGCGACTTTCATTTGAAAATGTCAAATTTTTGTTCGCCATATTGGATCCGCCATTTTGTTTTTCGAAAATCCAACGTCAGGTTCTTAATCAGAGCACACAAAAGCCCCACTACACCACTTTCATTTGAAAACAAGTTTTCTTAATTTTGCCGCCATATTGGATCCGCCATTTTTTTTTTTAAATTTAAAATCAGATGCTTAATTGGCGCGCCCAAAAACAATAGCGGCTTTCATTTGAAAATATCAAATTTTCGTCATTTTTGTTCGCCATATTGGATCCGCCATGTTGTTTTTCGAAAATCGTAACATCAGATTCTTAATCAGAACGCCCAAAAACCCCAATGTATACAATTTTAGAATAAGGGCAATACCTTCATTTTCTGGATAGTTTTTTGGGATTTGGAATCACTTGTGCGGCGGTGGGATTCAGTTTACGTACTTAGCCTGACCACTACTGTTAGATACACCCCGTATAGTAACGATGTCATGTGTCTGATGTGTTGCCTATACGAGTGAGTGTAAGCAAAAAGATTGATAGTGGCCAGACTAGAACTTACATAATTGAGGAGATAGCGACGTAATTGATAAACTTCGTCGTTCCCAAGAATTTCGAAACTGGCGCGTGACGGCGGTAACCATGGAAACAATCGGTGACACGCACCCACCATTACATTACCATGCAGTTTGCTAAGCCAACTTCACGTATATAAAAACGTCACGTATGAGAGTGGACAAATCAATTAATAAAAATCGGTTATCGTGACTGAAACGGCTCGCTTGCGACTGGTTTTGCGAACCGCGCTCGACTTTACAAGTGAAATTAAGGTAAGAATCATAAAATTCAGTACGAAACTCGCCAAGTTGTCGAACCTAACCTTAAATTTTCACCCGTCGACCGTAAATCGACGAGTTTGTTAAAATCTAATCAGGCTTTCACCGTTCCGAAGGACGTTCGTTGTGTTTATCAATTATCAGTAAGTGTGACCTGAGCCAATGTCGTTACAAGGTTTAAAGAACGTCATTTAAATATTATCACTTTATTTGCAAGTTTTGATTAATAAAAAACGGCAATCGGAAAAGAAGGGGAATCGTACGATTTTTAAGCGGCGCCCGCCTCTCACGCGCGTCACATTGTTGCCAGCTTTCGCCGCGTGAAAGTTGCCTCCAGTCAGTAGTTCCCAGATTTTAAACTCCGACGCCAATTTCCAGATACGATGTCGGCTAAGGCGATTAGAGAGGCGACCGGCAAGGACCTCATCAACAGGCACCTGCCCGAGGGCACCGCGACGAGCAAGTGCAGGTTCGCGTCCGTCGGCCCCGAGACCAAAATCGACGACCTCGTCGACACGCACCCGTGGCTCAGGACGGAGAAGCTCGTCGTCAAACCGGACCAGCTCATTAAGAGACGTGGAAAATTGGGTAAGCTTAATTAGGAATTAACCGTAATTTAGATAACGACGGTTCGTTCGACTTCTAGAGATTAAAGATAGATTAGGCCGGGTGTTTCGAAATCGTTTGGTGCGTCAGCTTTAGGGTCGTAATCTTTGTAATCTCGACAAGCAAAATGCAACATGCCTTGACCTTTGTATGTGTAGGAAAATGCTCGACTTTACAATGTAGCTCTTGACACCAAAAAGGAGGACCTGCATACAGTATGTTCCCAATGAATTAAAATTTGTTAAATGGGTCACGCTGTATATGCTTGCATATTTTGAAAGAAATAGCTGTCCTAATAGCGATTTTGCAAGTAGACCAGTTGTTATCTTGATTGTTTTTCTGATTTGATCCTTGTAATCCGGAGCAATTGAATAATAATAGTAAAATAATAAAGCTTATTTTGACTAGTTGTAGGTAGTTGGCGCTGATATCTCGGTTTTGTTATGGCCTACTGGGTAAATTTCCATTTGCATTTGCATTTTAGAATTTGTTTCAAATTTTCAAGAGCCCTCCAAAGGTTTCAAGAGCTTCCTTGTCTCCCTTTTAAATGAGGTTCTTCAAAGAGTAATTTCAAGAGCTTCCAATATTCATCTAGAAAAGTCTTGAGAGATCTTCAGCTTTTAAAGAGTTTTAAGAAACTTTAAAATCTCTAAACTTCTAAACGTTTTACAGCTTTCCATGTAAGGATTTTTAAGGTTGTTCAAGAACCCTCCGAGGGTTTCAAAATCGTCTGTATATCTCTTTTAATCTTTAAAAAGAGGTTTCAAGATTGCCCGCGTGTGGCGCAGTTGAGCCGAAGCCCACTCAAAAATAAAGGCCATACAAGAATTTTTCTTAATTTTGTCCGCCATATCGGATTCGCATCTTAATTGGCGCGCCCAAAAACCTCACCATACCGACTTACATTTGAACACTAAAAAAACTCAAAAAACACCAATATTGATCCAATGATTTAAAAAAATTCAAAAATTTGTTTGAATTTTTTAAAAATAATTTAAACAAGTTTTTGATGTCCGCTTAATCTCTTTGAATCACTTGAATCTTTTTTGAATATCATAATTTTGTAGTTTTGAAAAAATAATTGAAGTAATATGCTATTTTTCAGATTCAGATATACAGGGTGTTACATTAAAAAAATGAAAATGTAACACTAAAAAATTATTTTGTTATTTTTGAAATCATTTGAACTGTTTTTTAAATTCTCTTTGAATTTTTTGGAACCACTTGAATCTCTTTTGAATGTCATCCCCAGTGTGTGATATTATTGGACAAGAGAATTTAATATGCTCTTTTTAGATTCCAATATACAAGGTGTTGCGTTAAAAAAAATGGGGTTAGATTATTCAACAAGCGAATATGTTCAAATTTTGATTTTTCTATTTTAAGTTTGACTCAAAAAGAGCACACTATATTACGGAGATATCCTATAAAAGTGCCGAAAATGGACACCCTGTACATTAAAGTTGGATTGAATCTTATGAAAACGTTAAGGTTATTCAAGAACCCTCCGAGGGTTTCAAAATCGTCTGTATATCTCTTTTAATCTTTAAAAAGAGGTTTCAAGATTGCCCGCGTGTGGCGCAGTTGAGCCGAAGCCCACTCAAAAATAAAGGCCATACAACAATTTTTCTTAATTTTGCCCGCCATATCGGATTCGCATCTTAATTGGCGCGCCCAAAAACCCCACCATACCGACTTACATTTGAAAATAACAAATTTTTGTCCGCTATACTGGATCCGCCATTTTGTTTTTCGAAAATTTAACATCAGATTCATAATCGGAGCCCCCAAAAGACCCACTACATCAATTTTCATTTGAAAACAATTTTTCTTAATTTTTTCCGTCATTTTGTTTATAGCCTTTACAGTCTTTAGAAGTCTTCTGGGGTCTTTACCTCGGTCTTTACAATTTTTTTATTTACCGTTTAGGAATTTTAAAGATTTTTTAATAAACTTTCTTATTCTTTAAAATATGCAACTTATTTTTATGTTTTACAAGAGTCTAGAGTGTATAATGGCGTGTATGAATTTTTAAGATAATCGCAGAGCCCTCCAAAGGTGTCACGATCTTCTGGGGCTCGCTTTTAACCTTTAAAAAGAGGTTTAACGTGAAAGAATCTTTAAGGGTACTCAAGAGCCCCCCTTTCAAGATCTTTTCTTTTTCGCTATTAATCTTTAAAAAGTGGATTCTAGGATCTCCAATTTCAAGAGATTCATTAAGAAGGGTGTAAATTTGTATTAATCGTTAGCAACGTTTTTCTAAGAAACTTTAAGAGTTTTTAAAATCTCAAACCCTAAGATCTCCTAGAGTGTACTAATAATTTCAAGAAATTCCAAGATTCATTAAGAAGAGTCTTTAGAGGTTTAAGATTTTTTGAAATCTCGAAGCTTTGTAAGTGTGTCTTATCTTAAAAACAGGTTTCAAGGATCTTCAAAATGTCAAGAGCTTTGAAGATTCATTGATTCCAGAGCTCTCCAAAGGTTTCAAGTTATTCTGTGTCTCGCTTTGACTTTTTAAAAAGAGGTTTCAAGTATCTTTAAATTTTAAGGGCTTCCAAATCTTTTGGAGTTTTTAAATTTTTCTTATTAATTGCTAAGAAGTTTTAAAGATTTTAAAGAAACTTTAAGAGTTTTTAAAATGTCAATTTCTTTAAACGGTTTTACAGCTTTCTAGAGTCTATAGTAGCGTGCAGGAGTTTTTAAGGGTATTCAACAGCCCTCTAAAGATTTCAGGATCTTCTATGTCTCGCTTTTAACGAGGCTTTTGATATTTAAAAATAGGTTTCAACGAACTTTAAAATTTTTTAAGAAATTCTCGGAAATTCTGAGATTCATCAAGAGCAGTCTTTAGGCGGCTTATGGAGTCTTTAAAGTCTTCTATTTATTAAGACATGTTGGGGGTAAAAAACGACCCCCCCCCCCTTTTTTTTACGGAAACACGTTTTGAAGCGCCAGGAATCCGAATCAAACAAAATCTCGATGGGTCTGTCTGTCCTTATTCCTCTTGGTCCAAGTAAGAAATCTGTTGAATTTAGGTCGTTTAAAGGATAGTGTCCCAACTTCCCCCTCGTCCTCCCTCCTGTTGTATTTTTTATTTTCCTTCTTAAGTTCCTAAATTGTTACATCTTTTTTCCTTTCATTTCCATCGTTCTCTTCAGTGTGTTTCCTTGTTTATCAACCCCCCCCCCCCACTTCCCCATTCTTTAATAGATTTGTTTACCCCCGTACACAGTTGATTCTGCGCGCAACGTACAACCTTAAGAATAAGGGGTTGGGCAAAAAAGTTATCGGACCTAACCTCATTTTTTAAATGAAACACCCTGTATATTTTCAAAAATAGAACACTAAAAAAACTCAAAAAACGCCAATATTGATCCAATGATTTAAAAAAATTCGAAAATTTGTTTGAATTTTTTACAAATAATTTAAACAACAAGTTTTTGATGTCCGCTTAATCTCTTTGAATCACTTGAATCTTTTTTGAATATCATAATTTTATAGTTTTGAAAAAATAATTTAAGTAATATGCTATTTTTCAGATTCAGATATACAGGGTGTTACATTAAAAAAATGAAAATGTAACACTAAAAAATTATTTTGTAATTTTTGAAATCATTTGAACTGTTTTTTAAATTCTTTTTGAATCTTTGAATTTTTTGGAACCACTTGAATCTCTTTTGAATGTCATCCCCAGTGTGTGATATTATTGGACAAGAGAATTTAATATGCTATCTTTTTAGATTCTAATATACAGGGTGTCGCGTTAAAAAAATGGGGTTAGATTATTCAGCAAGCGAATATGTTCAAATTTTGATTTTTCTATTTTAAGTTTGACTCAAAAAGAGCACACTATATTACGGAGCTGTAAAAGTGCCGAAAATGGACACCCTGTACATTAAAGTTGGATTGAATCTTATGAAAACGAATTCTTTGATAGAAAATGCCATTTTCCCTTTTTCATGGGTATGGTGGAGAGCCTTGCCACAATCGGCTGTTACTTTATAATGTGATTGTATCCGGTCTGTGATAAAATTAATTAACGCGTTTTTTGTATCAGATAATTTACGAAACTGCGTTGTTTTAATCGAATAATAATGATAATAATAATAATAAATAACGATTTTCTGTTACCATAATAAATAGATATTAAATCACGCTCGCGTTTTTATTAACGACCGAATTTGTGGAATTATTTTTTTGTTGCTCACAGGACTGATTGCGGTCAACAAAGATTTCGCCGAGGTCCAAAAATGGATTGGCGCTCACATGAACAAGGACCAAAAGATCGGGGCGGCCGTCGGGAAGCTTCGCAATTTCATCATCGAACCGTTCGTCCCCCACAAGGAGAGCGAGGAGGTCTACGTTTGCATTTACTCGCATCGACACGCCGACACGATCCTCTTCCATCACGAGGGAGGCGTCGATATTGGCGACGTTGACGCCAAAGCCGTCAAGTTGGACATACCGGTCAACGAGGGAGTCGATATTGCCACCATCGAAAAGGTGCTGCTCGGCAAGGTGGGCGCCACGAAACGGGCGATGATCGCCAAGTTCATTCACAATCTCTACACGCTCTACGTCGACCTGTACTTCACCTACCTCGAAATTAATCCACTCGTCGTGACCGACAGGGAGATCTACGTCCTGGACTTAGCCGCCAAGCTCGACGCGACCGCGGACTTTATATGCAAGCCGATTTGGGGCGAAATCGACTATCCTCCTCCCTTCGGACGCGACGCCTACCCCGAAGAGGCGTACATAGCCGACCTCGACGCGAAATCCGGCGCGAGCTTGAAGCTGACCATCTTGAACAAGTCAGGCCGAATATGGACGATGGTCGCCGGCGGCGGCGCCTCCGTCATCTACAGTGACACAATCTGCGATCTGGGGGGCGCGAGCGAGCTGGCGAACTACGGCGAATATTCCGGTAACAACCCTCAGCTTCCACGCGCGTCCTAATTGTTCACCTTGCAGGTGCCCCCTCCGAACAGCAGACCTACGAGTACGCGAAGACGATTTTATCCCTCATGACGCAAGAGAAGCACCCCGACGGAAAGGTTTTAATAACGGGCGGTGGTATCGCCAACTTCACGAACGTCGCGGCCACCTTCAGGGGCATCATTACCGCCCTGCAGGAGTTCCAGCCGAGACTCGTCGAGCACAAAATCTCGATCTTCGTGCGGAGAGCGGGCCCCAATTACCAGGAGGGTCTCAGGAGGATGCGCGAGGTCGGGCAGAGCTTAGGTGAGTCGGCGCCGTGTTGCCGCTGTTTATCTGAACGATTTCCTAGGTATTCCTTTGTACGTTTTCGGTCCGGAAACGCACATGACGTCCATTTGCGGTATGGCACTTGGCAAAAAACCAATACCCGTCGAAAATAACATCACCGAATTTGCGACTGCGAACTTCCTACTGCCAGGCGGACAGACAGACAAGGTTCCCGCGTTCGACATGACCGGAACGACGTCCACCTACCTGTGCGATCGCCGAACTGAGGTAAGTGCGCGATCGGGCTTGTTTTTTTTTTTTTTGATTTGGTGATTGGTTCTTCATTCACGCTTGCGTTTTATTTCGTTTGGTGTCATTGCTTAGGCTTTGCAAGAAAGTGAGCACTAAGATAACCACTAATATTGGCCGACCGACTGAAAGTAAGGCGAAGACAGTGTTCAGGTAAGCACTTCTGGGCGAGTAACATCATGGGGGCATTTTTCAAGCCGAAAGGCATCCTTGAAATACTCATGCGCGATTAAAACTGTTTTTGTTTCCGAGTTTGTCTTGAACTTTGTGTAGAAATTTTATGGAATTAGAATCTTCATCTTTGTTTTTGAAATTAACTATTCAATCTTTTAAAATTGTTTTTAATTTCCAGGACACTAGGGAATTTTGGAATATGTATTTATTTGTGGTTTGTCTAAATCTTACAGTGTTACTGAAGTGCTTGTGATTCACTTGGATATGCGCAAAATGAACATCGAGAAAGTTTTTCTAATATTTTTGAAATTTTTGAAATATCCGAAGATTTTCTCAAGATCTCACGGAATGTTTCGAAAATCTTGGGAATTCTTCAAACTCTTGGAATAATTAGGAATTCTTTCCAAAGTTTTAACTGGAATTTTTCAAATATTTTGAAACGTGAAGACTTACGTTTCAGATTTTTTTGGAATGCTATGATTTTGGAATCTACCCGGAATCTGTTTTTAATTCTTTTTTTTAACTTGCCACTGAATTTCGCTAGAAATGGCCAGGGCTCTAAATCATTCCGTCTATTTTTGTCAAATTCTTAGTCATTTTGGAATTTTTTGAACTACTCTTAGAATTTATGGCATCTTCTCTTTTAGTTTTGGAAGCATTCTCAAGTTCATTTCTTTGGAGGAAATTTGTTTTGGATCTTCGTTTCTGACACAATTCGAATCTAATTTTTATTTTAGGTTCACTTTGAACCATCTGGGCATATATTTATGGAACGCTATTTTTGAAATTTTGGAATATTTTGGATATTTCTGAGATCCAATTCGAATTTATTACCTTGGAACTCTTTATAGCATTCACTTTTAGTCTAGAAATCATTTCAGAGTGATTTCTTTGGCCTTCTTTTAGAGACATTATTTTTCATTGTTTCTTAGAACCATTTAAAACTATGCCTCCAATAACCCATATGTCATTATCAAGAACTCCTGGAAAAATGATTAAAAAAGTGATGAAGGCGTAGCCATCTGGGGGAGTGCCTAACATCGGGGGGTTTGAAGGGGGGGGGGTATGAATGCATTCCAGGAAAGAAATATTCCGTGAATTGTTATTGGAGTCCCAAAAGCTCTTCCTTCATGGAACGAATATCTGGCTGTGGCTGGGGGATATTCCATACTGCCCAGACCCCCCCGGTTTGCCTCCCCCCCCCTCGCAATTGTTAAACCCGTATTAATTTTGTCCCCCAAAACGTTAAAAAAAATAATAATTCAATGGCCTTTCTTGAAAAATGATCACAAAAGTACTAAAGGTTTATCGATTTGGGGAATAGTCAAATACGAGGGGGGGGGGGTATGAAATAATTCACCCCAGGTAAATGCATTCCAGGAAAGAAATATTCCTTGAAACGTTATTGGAGTCCCAAAAGCTCTTCCTTCAGCGAACGAATACCTGGCTGTGGCTGGGGGATATTCCATGCTGTCCAGACCCCCCGGTTTTGCCCCCCCCCCCACCCCCCTCGAAATTGTTAAACCCGTATTAATTTTGTCCCCCAAAACGTTAAAAAAAAAATAATTCAACGGCCTTTCTTGAAAAATGATCACAAAAGTACTAAAGGTTTATCGATTTGGGGAATAGTCTAATACGAGGAGGAGGGGGGGGGGG